>NC_090930.1:256030446-256357581 GCF_040938575.1 Ambystoma mexicanum
TAGTGATCAACAATGGATAATGTTACAGTGGTACACTCTTTTTGATGGCTTAAAAGTGATATAGAAAGGATAAAGTAGCTGAGAATGCTTTTATGGCTTCAAGGACAATGCAATGATGAATGAAAATGCAGTACAGAAAATAAACTTGATATGACTTCAACAAAAGACAATGTAATCACTTTTCTTTGACAATTCACCCCCCCCCCCTTTATGCAAGGTAAAGAGATGGAAGGAAAGCACACAGTTCTCAGGAATGCAATCAAATATAATTCAGTTCCCCCCTAGCAAGCTTAGAGGAAAACAGGTAGGAGTTTTAAACACAGGCAATATACTTTGATGTGGTATGCAAAGAAGTGAAAAATATGCTAAAATGATTTTAATTCCCTCTAGAGGTTCAGGGGGGTGACAGCTACTTTGTATTAGTTCAGGATCACTTTAGCAATGCTCTATGAATGATTGTCAGGTTGCAAACAAATTTCAGCAAAGGAAAGCAAGGACAAATCTTTTTAAACGTGGCTGCAATTAAGCAAAATGTTGGAAAGCTTAGCATCTCTGCTTCAAAATAAAAGTTAAATCTCGCTTCTATCACAAATGGTTCCGGAGATACGGCCGATTTAGTAAAGGTAGTTTTTCGGATTTGAAATTTGAAAGCTCAGAATGACAGATGACAGTTTTCAGGTTTAAAGATGACAGAATGTCACGATTCTAGGAGGCAGTTCTAAATCGGTTAAAATAGTTTGGATTAGATTATTTTAAACTAAGAGATTGGTTTTTGCACAGTTCTGGCGGTACTCACACTATATTTTGGACAGGAATGCGACTTCGCCACCGATCGGGTCAGGATTGGACTGCGGTTCCCTCGCCATGGACGGTCTCTGCCGGGTTCTGCTCACTGGATAATTCTACCTTCTGGGTCAGCTCTGCTAGCGGCACTGCACAGCGGTCTGGATCTCTGGTTCTGACAAAAGTTCTCGGCACTGCACGGCGGTCTGGTCTCTGGTTCTGACAAAAGTTCTTGGCAAAAATTCAAACAGCTCGCACGGCTGTTGAATAGTTTGCAAATGATTTGGAGGCCTGCTGAAAAAGGATTCAGCTTGTGGATTCAGGCCTCTCTGCTACAAGTTCTGGAGTTAATTTCTGGTCTCTGGAGATTGATGGATTTGAAGTCTGGATCTCTGGATGTGAAGTCTGAAGTCAAAATGCTCTGCAGAAAGTGAAAAAGCAACTCCTATCTGGCTTCCAGTGGCTCTTTTTAAGTGTTTAGAAAGTGGGTGGGTCGGCTAATTCTGCATGCCCAACCCTCTCAACTTATCATTGGCCAGTTCCTCCTCTCTCCCTTGATTGGGGGAACTGGGTTGTGAGTCAGAGTGATGAGGTAGGTTTATGGTCAGAGGATCCTCCCCTTGTCAAATTGCACACAAATCTATTTCTGATCCAAATACATATTTATCTATGTACCATTTTTCTAATATTATACGTCCAGTTAACATATTTTCTGTAGCACTAAACCATCCGATCCCTATCTTTGTAAAATGTTGTGTCCACTTATGACAGAATTCTGCCCTTTTCATCCAGATCACAAACTCTAAACCTTTCCAGATTTTACCCAAATGTGCACCAGGGATATGGGTTTCAGATGCTAAAGTGTCAGATTTTTAACATGCATACATTTGGAGTAACAACCTTATTTTCCGCTACTATGCCCAAGAACATACCACAGGGTCCTTACACCTCTTAAAATGTGCACAGAAAAATCACAAGAATGATGATGTTATTTATATAATTTTTACAAGTCCGCACTATGAATTATCCATCTTTTTAAAATTATGCTATGGCCGCAAAGGGGTGTGGTTTTCCAAAGCACATGATGGAATTTCTGGTTTATCCACTTCCCCCAAGCTCAGCTTGCTCACAGATGCAGTGCCCCTCCCAGTTTCTCCCAAGAGGAAGCCATTTTACGACCCCCCCCCCCAATATAACATTTGCCTGAGTCCAGGACAGGGCTTTGTTCAATTTCCTGCAGTCTGCAGGTACCACTCCCCTAATTCAATCAGAGAGGTGTCATCTCCTTTTGGCAGGGGCAGCAGGATGCAGCCAGGCCTGAGAACACAGCTGCAGAATTCCCTCTCTTGTTGGGGGTAGTTGTCAGGCAGAATCCAGTTTCATTAAGCCAGGCTTCAGCTAAATGTCACTTTTGTTCTCAGTTTTTCTTCATTCAAATCAAACTCACAATTTTGACACATGCAGCTAGAATGCTTATTCTAAGTTCAAAAGATTTTGTATGCACACAAAACTTCATTCTGCCAGATGTCTGCTGGTGTTCAGTAAGATTTTTGAATATCCTGCAATGTTTGAAATAGGCATTTTGAGCTTGCATTCAGGGAAACAAAGGTGATTTTAAAGCACTTTTTTTAGCCAACCGGCACTGCTGTTTTTCCTTTGGCACACATTTCACTCATGGCGCTTCTGACCCAGCACGCTTGCACTGTTGGGTGGCAGGTCAGGCGACTATTTTGGTGTGCGCACAACTGTGTGGTTCTCCTGGATTCTGGCGTGAATGTGGGCGGCGACAGCTCATCCCCACATCTACCCAGTCTATTGATTCAGTTTTGTTCCGGGATAGAATGATGGGCGGCGACAGCTCATCCCCACATCTACCCCGTCTAATAATTCAACATGGGTCAAAACCCTTGACAATCTAAAATGGCCATAATGGAATGCTGAGAGGAGGAGGAACAGCAGGTGAGCGAGGATTACGCAAGAGGTGGGCAAAGGAGAACAAAGGAGCCTGGGAGAGCGGCAGCTGTCGGTAGGAATTTCTAGGCCCAACATGCTGGGGTCCGTCCAGCTCTCTCTGAATGTGGATTTATAGTGGTGGTTCAAGTCAATTGTTGGAGGGAACAGATTGGCTTGTCCCCCCCGCCCCCCCGTGCTGTGTGCTAAGGTTCAGTCTGGTTTTCAGAGGGATATTACAGTTGGATACAACCTCTGTTCATATATGTTCATGATATGTACCTTTTTACATACATATGTATTCAGGATCATGGTTCTGGATTTTACAGCTCTGCCAGATTATGGACCTTTCCCTAAAGTCTTATTGAGGGCTTAGTACTACAGTTGTTATTGCTGTTCTTCTGTAAACCCATATGAGAATTCAGCCATATATTGTAAATCAGATTACTCAAACATAAATAAAAAGAATGAAAATGTAAATCATGTTAGAAACATTGTTTAACCAAGGAGCTAGAGCGGACATCTGTTCTAGAAGCAACCTTGTCATCCCCAAACCTGCATCATTCTATGTGCCAACCGATTGTGCAGGAAAACATGTTTATTTATTTGCAGTTTCTTACAGTACAAAGCAGGCCAAGAAGAAATTCCGAACGCTGTGTTGAGGTAGGTGAGAAAATTACAATGCATAGGAAGTGAAAAAATAAATATTGACACACTATATAGGATTTTATTACCAGATGTGTTAAACAATATTATTAAGATCATAGCGATGTAGAATGAGATCAAAGACGGCATGCACTTCATTTGAGACTATGGGTCTAATTCATAGAAAAAGCTCTAAGTCTGAGCAAACTACTTTGCCATAAATAACATTGCGCCTCCTTGCACATTTGAAAAGTGTATCGATGTTCGCTGATCCATGGTTTCTAAAGCATGATGTAACCCACAGCACAAACAACAACGATTGCGCCTGGAATGCCCACCACATGACCCCCATGCAAGCAAACATCCGCGCAAACAAACAACCTTTGTGCCTGCCTTTTTACCACCATCAAGTACCCTGGCAAAATTGTGGTCCGTCCCCTGTAACTGAAAGCACCACCCCACCGAAACTGCAGAGCACCAGATGTAACGCATGACATCACGCCAAAAAACTGCAAACCACCCCTCCTAATTGAAAGCGGCACCCTGGCGAAACTGCAGACCATCAGACGTAATTCAAGTCAGCACCCCTGGCAAAACAGCAAACTGGCCCCTGCAATTGAAGCCAGCACCCCAGAAAAACTGTGGACTGTTTCCCGCAACGCAAGGCAGCACCCTGCAATACTGCAAACCATCCCCCGTAACTCAAATAAGCACTTGGCAAAACTGCAAACCATCCCCCACAATTCAAGTCAGCACCAAAGCAAAACACTGGGCCATCCCCTGCAACACAAGACAGCACCCCAGGAAACTGCGAACCATCCCCCATAACTCAAGTCGGCAGTCCAGTGAAACTGAAAGCGATTCCCGCAGCTCAAGCCAGCACTCCAGAAAAACCGCAGAGAATCCCCTGCAACACAAGCCAGTACCCCGCAAATCTGTGAACCGTCTCCCTTAACTCAAGTCTGCACCCTGCCAAAACTACAGACCATCACTCCTATGTTCAAGGCACTGTCCTGCTCCAACCTGTCCTGCAACAACAGCGCAGATGACACCCAGATCATCTCCAAGTGCCACAAGACCCTGCTACTCTCCATCCTGACCTCACCTCGAGCCTCATAGTTTTCCAAACACTGCCTGATGGCTAACCAACTCCTCCTAATACAGCGCTCTTACAGCAACCCACCCCTTGCATGTGCTCCCCAGACCCCACTTCCACAGCATCCAACTCAGTAAAGAACCCCGGGTTGCATCATTGATTCGGATATAAAACTCTCTCACCACATTAAAACTGCATGTATATCCTGTCATCTACACCTCTGCATCCTCAGATGATAAGTAGCTTACCTTTCCTACCCTCACTGAGTTACACCAATGTTGGATTTCATCCTCTACCGCCTAGACTGCACCTGTTCCCTTTATGTGGGTGCCCTGCCAACCAGCTCAGAAAGCTATACCAACTGAAGAACAAAGCAGCCTGCCTCCTCCTTGCACTCACCCCTGTGGAACACATGACTCATGCATTCCGGGTTCTCCACTGGCTTACCATCGGCCGACGCTCCACTGTCAAGGCCATGTGCATCACAAACTGCACCCTCCATGAGACGGGCCCTGACTTCCCCCAACACTGGCTCACAGGCTGCCAACACAACAGAAACCTCACATCCGGCTCTGGACTCCTCCTTATTCTGCCTTCCTTCAATTCGACTTAAATTGGAGGAACCTCTTCCTCCATCCAGACTCACACACCCTGAAGCTTCCTCCCCCTCAGCATCCACCGAGTGGAGGACCACCTTTCCTTTTGGAAGGCACTCAAAACCTGTCTCTTTCCATCCTCAAGCTGGACAAAATCCACACACCATGCAATGCACCACCACAGATTGCCCTGTTGGGGGCACCCTGCTGCCAATGCCAGTGTAGTACTACATGTCATGCCTGTGGCGGTTTTCATGAAGTCCAGTTTTTTTGGCCAGCAGGGTGCCTGGCCAATATGAGTATCTCAGCTCACTTGCACATTGATGGCAGGGCAGCCTGCCCATATGTCTCCCTGCACTCCACAGGATGGATTTGGCACACTTGAACCATCTATATTTGCACTGCTTGACACAAGTGCACAAGTGCATTCATGTTCTATGTATGGCATGACTTAGCATTTCCCAATTGTTACTCCAACTGTATATTGTGGACACATGCTTGGGAAACTTCCACAACTCCCCACATCATCCGTTCATCGGTTGTCCCTGCAAGTGTTTGCAAGGCACCCTATGATTCTCTCCCCTTTCCTGGGAATAGCTCACCCTGGAGATGGACTCTGAAAAAAGGGGAAGTGACAGCAGGGCAGTGATGACCTCTCCATGTACTATTGTGTTGAACAGAGGGGTAGGTGGGTGGGGCGGACTCTGGGGGGTGCCATAGTTGTATATGCATGGGGAGTGAGGACCCGGGACTCTTTCAGGGTTGCCTGCTGTGGTAAATTGACCGTGTGCGTTAGGGGCTGAGAAGCTGAGGAGTCCCCTTTAGTAGGTACCTCTTATTTGTCACTGTCTGCCCTTCGCCATCTCCCCTTTTGTCCTCCTTCACCCACAACCAGCTCCATTTTACCTTCAGTTGGCCTCATGGCCTCTTTGCGGCTGCATCCCTCTTTTCCTCTTCTTCTGTCTCTGTCAGTCTCTCTTTCCCCTACCCTCAGTCCTCACCCTCTCAAACAGCACACATCTCTACCCTCACCTCTCCACCAGCGAATCTCCTCCTTGCTTCCCTCTCCCTCTCTCTCTGCTCCCCAGCTGCCCATTCTTCACTCTATCTTTCCTCTTTCCCCAGCCCCTCTTACCCTCTTTACCTCTTCCCATCAGCCTCCCCACTCTAACTTTCACACTCCAGCCTTTCATCTCCTCCCTTGGTGTTCCTTTCCCTCCCCTGCATCCACGCCAAGGGTACCTCACAGGCCCCGGGTCCCATGAAAGTGGGTGTGCTGACCTTGTATGCCTGCCATCAATGCCCTGCCTTGTGGCAACATCCCTGGCCTGAGTCCTGATGTTGCTCACTTATCAGGCGCTCACAATCTTTGGTGTGACCTGCCTGTTAGTACCAGTGGGGGGTCCAAGTCCATCTGCACTCAACAGACACACCCTGCATCTGTTCATCCCTACTCCAGGACAGTGGGCCTCATTACACGGAATGCGGTAAGGGTTTACCAGTACCGGTAAAGGCACCGCTACCGGTAAACCCTTACCGCCTTACTACGAGGTCCCTTTGCAGGACCCGACCTCAACGGCTGGTTTTACCAGCCATTAAGGAACGGGCCCGCAAAGGGACCTTGGTGCTAATTACGGTACCGCAATTTGCGGTACCGTAATTAGCTCCTTCCCCATTCCCATTGAGCCCTATAGGGGCAAAAATGGGAATGGGGAAGTGCCTTGGTGAATGGGGAATTACCGCCCCCGCTCACCTTGGAGTAGGGCAGTAATTCCACCATCCACCAAGGCAGACACGGTTAAATACCGGCGGCAACCATGGCGCTAATAGTGCCATGGTTACCGCATACCGTGTAATGAGGCTCAGTGACTCTGCCTAGGGTCTCCCACATGGACTTGCCGATTGTGGCCTTCCTCCCACACCCACATGCAGCTGTTTTCAGCAATCGGCTTCCAACCTTCTCAGTACCATTTCAAGGTTATGCCCTCTCAGGTAGAACCCCTTACGTGACTGGCTCCCCCTTCAAGCAGAGCAAACACTGAGCATCATGGCAGCTCGCTGGTGGCCAGATCAGTGTGGACGGGATTGGGCGGTGTTAGTCCCAGTGTGGGCCCTTTCTGGCATGCTGTTCACCCTTCTCCACTGAGCACGTATGTCCAGTGGATTCCGTATGACTGTTCTGTAGAATGCCAAACCTCCTGTCAATGAACCAGTGGTGGCACATGGAATTACCCCTGCTGCTTTCTGTTGTGCCTGAGCCCAGCCTCTCCCCTTCCATCACAACCCCCAGAGAGGCTGGCCCAGCAGTGCCTGTGTGGTTGACCTGTCCACCACCCACGTGTTGGGGGCTTCACGCTCTGTTGCATCTGTCCCGCAGATGTCCCATAGGCGTGAAGCTTGTGCTGAGGTAGGTCCAAAGCTTCCCCCATTGCCATCCTCCAGCAGGTGGAACTAATGGGTAGTCCATGCCAATGACATATGCCTGTCTCAAAGATTGAGCTATACATGTGTTTGTACACATATCCAGTTCTGTGACACTGGAAATGGCTTGTTGAGTCAGTGATGTACCCTTTGATGGCTGTATGTGATACTTGGGTTATTGTGGTGTATGTACAGCACATATATGCCGACAAATGCTGACCACCTGGAATGCGTGCATTAATCATAACTAGACTAATGTAGTCTGGCCAATCTGAATTGGTGTCTGTAGCTATGCTTGGTCTGTTTGCACCCCCAGGAGTGCAACCATACATTGTGATATCTGCCCTCGATTGTTAACATTTGTCTGTGACTCTTGTTGGTGGATCACACCTCTCACTTGTCAATGAAGGATCCAGCAGTAGCTGCAGACGATACCCAGATGCTCATCCTCCTCTCAGGCAATTGTGGACAAGACTCCAGCCAGATTACCAAAATATATGACATTGTCCAAACCTGGATGGCCACGCATCAACTCTGCCTTAATAACGATAAGAAAGAGATCCTGATCATAGGCCCACCTACCGCCTTGCCAAGCTCTTCCCAGCCTACCGTGCCTTCACGATATACGCCTGCACCTTTCAAGTCTCAGCAGCTGTAAAAATGCTTGGTGTCTACCTTGAATCCAGCCTAGGCATGACCCGCCATGCCAATGCTATTGAATCCTCAGCGGCCTACACAACAAACTCTTGAATGCTTCTAAACACTTCCTCTCCTCTCAGGACCGCTTGATTATTTCCAGAGCAGTCATTGGATCACGACTTGATTACTGTAACTCCCTCCTCGCTGGCACTTCAGAGCGGAACCTAGAAAAGCTCCAAACAATCCAGAATAATGTAATCTGGGTACCCTTGGACCTCTCCAAACGAGACCATGTCTCATCACACAGAAACGCAGCCCACTGGCTCCCTGTCAAAGAAAGGATTAACTTTAAAATACTTTCCATCACTCATCGCTGTCTGTACAACACTGTTCCACCCTACATGGCGCAGAGGATATGCAAACACACCTCATCTAGACTGACCAGACACTACTACAGCCACAGACACACCACCCCGTGCTTCAAGCGCACCAGAGCCGGAGACTCTAGCTTCCCAGCCATTGCTGCATGCCTATGGAACAACCTACCTCTACACCTAAGATCAGAGATTTCGTACTGGCCTTTCAGAAAACAACTGAAAACAATCCTATTTAACTGACTCATAGCTAGCTATTGACACCTATCTTCTTCCAGATGACTCCATTCTACACTGTAATTGTACTATGTAACCTCTTTTTCCCTCTCTAATCCATGCCCCACACCCCACCTTTATCAATAAGTGCCCTGATGCCTATGGGTTTGGCACACTCTACAACTACAAAAATAAATAAATAAAATACAAATTCATAGGTATGATTTGTAGAACACATTGATCATCGACACGTTGATCTCAGCTTGCAGGCCTGGGTTATAATCCTTGATAGAAGTATTATAATAGCGCCGGCGTAGGGCGCTTCATGGGTTGGTAAGAACGTGTGTACAAACTGAATTGACTAACAAATACGTGCATATTGAATTGACTGGTATTAACAAATATGCGTAGGCCACATATAATCCAACGTAGTCCGCTGCAGTGATACATGCACAGGTTGATTTTAAACGTACCGGTGCTTCTTACCATGTGCCCAAGTGGATTGTAGTTTCTTTCTGTGAGGCACTCTGGGCTGGAGCACTCACCCCAGGCATCCGGCCCGCTCCTCAAGATGTCAGCATTTCAAGCCTCTAGCAAAAGAGGCAAGCTCTAGGTCCCGGCAAAGAGGGAGCCTTCTAGGCTTCCCAGCAACCCCCGGGCCGTGTCTAACGCTTGTACACTCCAAGAAATCTATCAGAGAAGTGTGCAGCTTGCTTGTATTGGGTTCAATTATAAACAATTTAAAAAAGAAGAAAGAAATAAAGGTACGCTCAACGTTTGTGGAGCAAGGAAGGTGCAGAGTGTGGGTAAACTGCATTCTCTCTGTCAAACAGCCAAATCACCACAGCTGACAGTCCAGCAGTTGGCCTTGCCAACGCAGGAATATGGCTAGCTATGGAAGTCCCAAACAGTCTCAGTCCACCACTCCAGAGTGGAGTGAGGAGGAATGGGAAGAAGAACTCACTCAACAAGACACCGAGTTATCCCTCAGTTTTAATAAGGTGCTGGGAGAATCCCTTTCACAAGCAGTGTCTCAAGAAGTACAGCCCATAGCCCACATGTTAGATATGATGGAGGCATAGATGGCTGAGCCGAGAGAACAACTGGCAGCTAGAAAAAGATGGTCAGACAGCCCCGGCGAAGGGACGTCAGCTGGACACCCCCATGGAGCGGTTGGAAAGAAAGGGTGTAAAATAGCCCAGAAGAGCAAGGACTCTTTGACCCCCTCCCTCCCCGAGCACTGTGGAAAGGGTAAACATTGTTCCCCAAGGAGGAGACGACCCTGCCGCCAGACTTAAAAAAGCCTTCCTTGCGAAAAAGGCAGAACGCCATGACAGACCCCTGACACAGTGGTGAATAATTCAGGGGACTGTGATGAGGGATACTCGCACGACGATGAAGCGGGAGAAGAAGAAGAGGCCAACAAAGAACCCATCGAGGAGGGCGTGGTCCCTTAAAAAGAGGACAACACAGGAGACATGTTTGATCCTGAGGCACCCCAAGTCTTCCAAATGGGTACCATCACCCAGGGTAGCACTGTATATGGCGCTACGTATCAGAAAGCACTTGGACAGAGAGGTATGTTCCCGGATGAGGCCGGAATGCTCAAGACCTGAACTCAAAGGGAAGCTAGTGGAGACACCGGACCTCAATCGAAAGATGGTCACCTTCGTGACCAAAGCAGCGCGGGACATCAAGAAAGGTGTCGACTGCGCTTGGAGAGGATGCCAGGATAAGGTCCTGGACCGAGCTGGGCCCTTAGCGAAAATAATGGATTTGGCTGAAAAAGCCAAGGACACAGGGACTCCAGTAGATGCCCAAGCCTTGAATAACTGGGTGCAACACGCGGTGTGCCTCCTTGGGAATGCCAATTGGGCCCTCTCCTTGGAGAGGAGGAGTGTTACCGAAAATAGACTGGAAGCTCAGTGACCTGGCCTCCTACGAAGCGGGAGAAGGCGCCAAAGGGCTTCTATTTGGAGAAGCATTTGCAAAAGAGATGTCGCAGTTCGTCGGGACACACTCGGCATTGGAAAAAGCACAGAGCTCAATTTAGAAAATATTTCCAGAGCAAATGTTTGCTGGGACCAGACGCCACAGGGGTCGGGCATCCGGTTGCTACAACTTCCACCGCAGACCCCAGGGGCTGCGCGCCCAATATTGGGAGGGAAGACAGCAAGACACCTTCTTCCCAGCTAGAACAAAATTCCCAAGAGGTCGTAGAGGAAGAGGTTCCTACGGCAGCCCAATGCCTCCGACAAGAAGCGCACAAGTTGGAAAGAGAACCCTCAACTTTTTGTGCGAATGGCAAGCTATATTTTGCGATGCCTGCATGCTTCAAGCAGTGAGCGGCCTCCGATTACAGCTTGTAGGGAACCCCATACAGAGAGTAGAACTTCGCCCTATACGCATTCTGCAAGAAGAAGCAGTGCTGTTGCAGAGCGAATTAAAAAAATGTGTAGACAAAAACGTGATAGAGCGCGATACGCAAGGGGGATCAGGCTTCCTCAGCAATATGTTCCTCGTGCACAGGTGGGAAAACATAAGGCCAGTAATACATCTAAAAAGTGTAAACAAATGGCTGGCATACAACCATTTCAAGATGGTGGGCATCAATCTGCTCCCAGACCTCCTACACTTTTGAGATTGGTTAGCCCGGCTAGATCTCAAGGATGCATACCTCCCGATTCCGATAGCGACTTGCGTATCAGATATACCTTTAATTCCATTGGAACAGAGCGATATTGCGCTCACATGCCTCCTGTTCCACCTCAAAACTGATGAGGTCTGTAGCTGCGGCCATAAGAGAGAGAGGAAAAAGCATTATTATTTATTTAGATGACATTCTCGTTTCGGGCCCAGACAAGCTAATGCTCACCAAGAATGTACAGTGGGTTTTCAGCCTATTGTCCTCACTGGGGTTTCTAGTCAATCTAGACAAGTCTCAACTTCTACCAGTTCAAAGGATAGAGTTCTTGGGGTTCACAATAGATATCACAAAAGCAACCCTCGAGCTCCCGGGACGCTAACTGAGAGCGATTAAGCAAGAAGAGCAGTTATAGCGAAGACGATTATTTTGCTTCGGAATCTCAGTAGGATAGTGGGACAGCTTGCAGCCTTCATTCAGGCAATATTCCCCAGACCGCTCCACTATCGAGCTCTTCAGAGGCTCAAGATCAGACACCTACAGGGAGGCATAGGTTACCATCAACTAGTGACTCTGGATATCGAAGCTCTCACGGAACTGCAGTGGTGGCTGCAGAATATGGAGGCTTGGAACGACCAAGCAATTTTCGGCGACATTCCAGACTTAGTGATAGAATCGAATGCAAGCAGATCAGGCTTGTAGAGCCAGGTGCGACAGAGCAGAGACATGAGGAAAGTGGTCAGAAGAAGAATTGAAGTTGCAAATAAACTGTCTCGAACTTCTAGCAGGTTAATTCGCAGTGCGCGCGTTCAGCAAAGACAAAGCAAATGTTGCGTCCTGCTCAAGATGGACAACATCTCAGCGGTTCGCAACATAAACAAGCTAGGAGGGACCAAATCCAAAATGCTAGCAGATCTAGCAAAATATTTCTGGCACTATTGCCTCCAGCATCAGATTGTAGTAGCAGCAGAATACCTACCAGGTACACCGAACAGAGTAGCAGACTGGAACTCACAGTATCTTGTAGACTCCAGTGATTGGAGACTACATCCTCTAGTTTTCAGTCATCTGCAAGAAATATGGGGTCCCTTGGACACTGATCTGATCTATTTGCATCCAGACTGAACGCCGAGACGCAGATGTACTTCAGCTGGAGGATAGACCCGGGAGCAGTGGGTACGGATGCTTTTCTGCACCCATGGAACGGGGCGGTGCATTATGCATTTCCACCGTTCATCATGCTCATGAGAGCCATAGCAAAAGTCCGCAGAGAAGAGAGGAAGCAGAGATCTTAATGACACTACCATTTTGTAAGTGCCAAGCCTGGTTTCCGATAGTGATGGAATTTTCTTTGGATTTTCCGAGGATAGTTCCTCATAAACTGGACCTTCTTCTCAAGCCGTCCGGCCAGCCTCACCCGTTGATAGAAGCAGGTTCACTACAATTGATAGTCTGCGGGGTTTCAGGAAGAGATGGAAATTGCCAGGCATTTCACAGCTCGCTGCAGACTGTATCAGAGACTCATGGGCGCCTTCCACCATCAGGAGCTATGGCGCAGCTTGGGACCGTTGGGCCCAATGGTGCACAGAACATGGTGTGGAACCCTTTCAGCCCCTGTAGTTCAGGTTCCCAATTTTCTAGCAAACAGATTTCAAGATGGCTGTGCTTACTGAACCCCAGGGGTCTCTAGGTCAGCAGTGTCGGCAGGTCACGACAACGTTGACGGTAATCCCATAGGGAGGCACCCGGCGGTCATCCGACTTCTCAAAGGAATAAAGTTAAAGAGACTGACAGAAACCAAGTACTCAGTATTAAGAGACGTCAGAGACGTTTTCTGTCTTTTCCTTAGTTGGCTAGATAACGATAGCCTTTCTCGATCGCAGCTTTCAGTCAAGCTGGCTATGTTGTTGTGTCTAATAGCATGCCGATGAGTCTCAGATGTCAAGGCACTAGGAAGATATTTTATCCAGAAGGGGTAGCGTTTAATATAGCGAAGAGAACAAAGACCGATTCAAGAGTAATTTCATACCCGTACTTCACAGAGAATAAAAAGATATGCGTAGCGCAATGCATTAAAGGTTATGAAGAGGCCACAGCACAGCTTAGACCGCAAGGCGTAACACAACTGCTAACAGCACATAGAAAGCCCCATCATGCAGTAGCCACAGCGATGATTGATAGGTGGGTAAGAGAAGCAATGCAAAGGGCTGGGATAGACTTGTCCTTATTTGGCGCGCATTCGGCTAGAGGAGCAATGGCTTCTAGAGCTTTCGCTGCAGGAGTCTCGTTACAAGACAAAATGAATCCAAGAGACTGGTCCTCAGAATCGTCCTTCAAGACCTTTTATTTCAAGCATGTTTCAGATATAATGAATATGGTGGTGGCAAGCTTTGAACAAGCATAATGCTCGCCTCCTGTCTTGCCGCAGAATAAAGATTGCCCAGGCTTACAGCTCAGGTAGTCTTGATTCTATTAGAGACAAAGTAGGTGAGCATTATATCCCACTCAGAATGGCAAAGTCTTATTTAACATGTAGAGTATGCAATGTAAGAGCTTTAGCGCATTACCGCCCTCATGATTTCTTTTCCATTTCTCGCAGGAGATGACCAGAAGATGGCCTAAGAACCCATGAAGGATTGGAAATTGAGGCATGGAGTTACGTGTTGTCCCATTGGACCAATGAGTTCTTGACTCCAGAGGAACAGTTGACAGTTCCGATCATGGAGATCTTTCGTTGCAGTGCATAGTGTTACATTCAGACAGGATGGACACGGAGGGCAAAGAAAGAGGAAGGGAGCTAGGGCTCAGGGCTCTTATACCTCCCTCAGGCTCCTGATAGGTGGAAGTGAGGAGCCCAGGACTACCATAGCCCAGAGGATCACGGGGCTCATAGTGCCTTGGAACATTTCTTGAACTTTCTACTTTTCTGAACTTTAAAGTGTCATTTGATTTTCCTCGTAGTGCCAGAGTAAAACCGGAAATGCCTAGTTAAAAGTTCAATGTTTTAAAGTGCTGATATGGCAGCAATAAAGAAAGTAAAGCATAATGCTTGCCTCTTTTGACTTTGATAGAATCAAGACTACCTGCGCTGTAAGCCTGGGTAATCTTTATTATCTTAGGCAATTTTAACCTCTGGGCTTACAACAGCAAAAACTGTGCAGCCTACTCTCTTTTATCTGCCCTTGAAGCAACAGGGCATATTCAAATAATAAAAACTCCAACTCACAAAGAGGGTAACATTCTCGATTGGGTCCTTACACAAAATCGTATAACCTCCTCCCTTCTTATTAATGCCAGTCCAGGGACAGTGCATTTTGTAATCACTTTCATTCTAATACTGCCAGCACAGTGTAAACATGCTAATTCCTACCCCAGGCTGGTGTCAAATGTTAGAAACCTCCTTAAAGTTACATCAGAGGAATTCACCAATCAAGCTGGTCCTATGCCATTTCATTTAGCCCTCACGTTAGAGACCAATGTCTTGATTAGCCAGTTTCAGGATACACCACTTTCAGTGATTGACATTTTAGAGCCCATCATAAACAAGAAAGTGAAGACTGAAACCTTAGGTAAAACTTGGTTCTCATCAGACATTATTAAAAGTAGGAAAACCAGAGGCAAAGTGAGAGGCTTTGGAGGAGACAACCCTGGCAGGCTAATCTGGATGCTTATCAAACTGCGGCAGCCAGGTATAAAAAGGATATCCTTAAAGCCAAGAAAGAGAGCTTTGAAAACAAAACGAATAAACAATGCAAAATCCAAACAAAAAGAACTCTTCAGCATTCTTAGAGAAGTCGAGGGAAAGATAGTCGCAGGCTTTGTTGGTCACAAAATCGATAAATGGTGTGTCATGATCCAAAGCGGATTCTCCAATAAAATAAAGTCACACTTTGCCACCATCAAGGCAGGTCATCAGGACCTACCCAGCCTTGCCTCTAAAATTGTAAGTAATAACAAGATCCTGACAAACCACCTACTCATACTGCCTGAATTCAGGCTAAAAGCTGTCTCAGGGGCTAGACTGACAGAAATTGTAAAAGGTCTGAAACCTTCTGTTGCAAAGGAGTTACATGCCCAGCCAGCATAATAAAAGCATCTATTAAATGCTTAGCACCACTTATCATTGAGATTGTGAACTCCTATTTTATTACATCTACTGGACCTCCTGGCTTAAATGAGGTATGGATTACCCCTATTCTTAAAAAGGAGACCGCTGACCCAAAGGATGCAGGTAGTTACTGCCCTATCACAAATGTTCAATTTCTACTGAAGATCTTAGATCGGGCGACCTACCTGCAGTTTCACGAACATATTGATAGACACAATGTTCTGACTGTACAACAGTCGGGCTTCCGCTCCTCACCTGGAATGGAAGCCACAATGCGTGATCTGCAAGTCAATCTTGCCAAGATCGTTGACAATGGTTGGATAGTTCTGCTGATGCTTCTTGACCTCTCGGCAGCATTTGATCTCATAGATCACAAATTGCTGCTCGAGAGGTTGGGAAATCTAGTGAACTGTTCCGACTCCATGACCTCCTGGATGGCTTCCTTCCTCATTCCACAGACTGCCGTAGTGGCCTGGGATGGTTGTCAGGCACTTCCAGAGCCTCTAACATGTGGTGTTCCCCAATGCGCATGCCTCTCCCCCACATTGTTCAATGTGTACACACTCCCACGCTTTGACCTCCCGCATAGCATCGCCATTGGTTATACCAGCAATGGAAATGATACCAGTTAGCTACAGGTGGTCCTGGAGCTAACTGAAGACTATGAGGACGACACAGCAAAAATAAACGCAGTATATGAATTAATCCAGGAATGGATGGCCACTAACTCCTGAGCCCTGAACAAAAACAAGACAGATCTGATGATTGTGGCTACTAGTCAGAGAATGCAAACATTGGAAGACAGGTATAGACAATTCGAAATCTCTGATTGTATCATACTAGTCAGCTCATGGGTGAAGACTCTGGGAGTATACTTGGATTCAGGTCTCACCATGACTAAGCACGTCCTACAAACCAAAGCTGCAAGAAACACTTGTTTACAGGCGCATTATAAATGAAATATATCATATCATGTGCACATACTACAAAACCTATCAGACAAATCAAACCTTATTTGTCCCTCAAAAATATATCTTCAGTGGCGACAGCATTGATACATTCAAGACTGGACTATTGTAACAGTCTATTTGTCAGCACTTCTAAAGGCAACATAATTCTACTACAAACAGCACAGAAGAGCTGTTCGTACAGTGTGTGGGCTGGCCAAAACAGAGCATGTGAAGCAGGCAAGAAAATACCTGCACTGGCTGCCAGTACACCACCCCATAAAGTCCTCTCACTCATGTATACATGTGTTAATGGTAAAGATCCTATGTACCTGCAGCAGCGGCTGAAAAAGACTCTGAAGATACGCCTCCTTCAGTCACATCCACTCGATAAACTAAATGTACCCTGCTCTAATCTTAAAAGATGTGTTGGCACCTGCTTTGACACTTGCAAATCAAGTCTCTGGAATTCTTTCCAACCTGATTTAAGAAACGTTACCAGCCTCACTACATTTAAAAAAAGCCATAAAAACTCACCTTTTTATTTCAAAGAACTTAGCTTGACCAAGGCATCTCTCTACCGTACATCTATTGTCTTCTGTTATGTGTGCGCACTGAGGCCTATGGGTGAGACACGCTATATAACAACTGAATAATAATAATAATAATAATCTGTCAATCCTTTTTGTGTACCAGCCAGGTGCGGTTTCCCATGTATGGTTAAACTGAATTGTAGCCCCCCCCCCTTCTGGTGCTGCCCTTCCGTGTATTCCTTTTGATTTCAGCTTCACAACCATGCTCCCCCTTGTACCAAAATACTTGGTTTTCCCATAGTCTGTTCGGCAAGTCATTGTGCTGGCAGGGGAGAGACAGCCACATTGAGAGGCCCTTGCTGATGGGGCTTGCCATTGACATTGTCCCAAGTCAGGCGGAAGGTCATTGCGTGAAACAGCCTATGCCAATCATGCAGTCCAACTGTAGAAGAACAAAGTGCACCAAATCAGTGCCATGGAGTGTGGAGAGGCACACAAGCAGTCCTCCCTGACATCCACATTAAAGTCGGGCACCCAGCATGGCCAAGAACAAGTTGTCCTCTTTGTGAAGCAACGAGGGCTTAATTCACCCCCACTGGGAGCTGGCAGGATGCCCCCAGCAGGCCATTCTCTAATGGGACATCACTAGGGGTGCAGCTTTGGCTTGGTAGTGGGGGTAGTGGTTTTGTCACAGAACCCAGGTGAATCAGCAATAACCGAGTGGAGCACAGACAGGACCCATGCACACTGTCTACACTAATCCAGAGGTAGGCGACTGAGCTTCTTTGTATTCTGTGTACCCTGGCTGACAGAGGGTGGGTGGGGTTTGGGCAAAAGCCACCACCCTCCTTTTTGGCCCAACGGGAGATTCATTAGGAACTTGACACCCATCCGGATTTCCAGAGGAGGCCCGCTGTCTGGTAATGCAATGCATTCCAATGTGCCTGGGCAGGAATGTCCTTTGGCCCCCTGGCAAAGAGCCAGCAGTCCTCACTGGGCAGCTGGCACAGCAGACCCATGTACAATTCATGCACCCAAGGATGGGGGTGAGGAGGGCCAACACTCTCGCCAGGGAGCATTTGAGCTTTTCGCTCTAGGGAGGGACAGGGATTCCGGCAAGGTGCTCCAGGTCCCATGCTGGGCAGGCTAGATGGTCAACCCACGTTTGGGGCCGGTGCCGAACTGAGGGGGCAGCAGTCCTAGCCATCATGGAGCTCAGGCCAGTACATGAGAAAGCTCTTCCAATGGGCCTTCTAGGCAGGTACAGCCCCTAGCCTCCTGGCAAGACCCATCACCTCTGTGTGGCCCTAGAAGGCAAAACCCAGGTGGTTTTGTGGGGAGTGGTAGCTGTCTGGACCTTGGTACGGTGGCCAACCGCTAAACTAATTGCAGTTTTGTAGGGCCAGTGTCCCATCCCAGGCACGCTGCAGGAGCTGCTCGGTAGACCATAGTTGTCAAGTTTCACAGTTCCATGCAGGGTTCATTGAGGCAGTCCTTATTTTATTCTTGATTGCATGCCTATGCGAATGGGCAAGGAAGTTTATCAAGCCCTACCCAGTCCTCTCCAGAGGGCATGGCTCAGAAGTGTCCCAGCAGCCAGTGATCCAGACATCCAGGGGTGTTAATCCAGATATTGCACCGCAGCCTCTGATGCTGTGTGCGCCACATTACTCAGCAGTGTTCCTCACAGGGGACCCAACCCACTCTGGAGGGCACACCTCAAAGGCATCGAGAGCAGGGCCCGGGACAGTCAGGGTGCAACCACACCCTTTGTTGCCAGTGGCTAGACCATAGCTGCTAGGATTCCTTGTTCCATACAGGACACCTCATGGCTGTCCATGTGTTTTGCTTTCACACACTGCATGTCTACGCAATCTGAGAAGGTGATTTAGGACATGATTTAGGACATGATGTAGATGGGTGCCTGGTGAGTCCTTTGTGCACGTTAGTTCATGGCACTCAGGGGAACACAGGGTATGGTGTCATTGGTGGAAGGGATGTGTTCACATTGTTGGGTGTATTCATGTGCATTGGCCTGGGGTGATCAGGTCCAGCAGCATGGGTGCGGAGGGAGACATGATGGAGATGGGAGGCAGGAAAATCATTGCTTGCCATTGTTGCATAGCACTCAGGGGGCCACAGGGTACAGTGCCATTGCTGGCAGGAATCTCGCACTCGTGCAGGACCTTGAACTGAACCAGAATGCTGCTTTCAGAGCGCTATCCTTCTGAAGGACCCGCACGGCATTGCGAGCAGTTTCTGCTTTTGCCGTTCCACGCTTCCTGGAGGAGGCGTGGCTTGTGACAGTCACGTGGAGGACCACGTGACCCCTCAGTGCTACTTCTGCAACAGTGAGGCGCCCTTGCGGCGTGAATCTCGCACTCGTGCAGGACCTTGAACTGAACCAGAACGCTGCTTTCAGAGCGCTATCCTTCTGAAGGACCCGCACGGCATTGCGAGCAGTTTCTGCTTTTGCCGTTCCACGCTTCCTGGAGGAGGCGTGGCTTGTGACAGTCACGTGGAGGACCACGTGACCCCTCAGTGCTACTTCTGCAACAGTGAGGCGCCCTTAAGCCCGATAGGGGTAAAGGCCTTGGGCTGTTAAGCGGGTGTTGCGCGGAGGTGCGCATATGAATCCCAGACCTCGATCTCAGTAAAACATCTACCCTGCAATAAATAGGTTGGGCTAAATCGCCGAACGCACGTGGAGGCTCAATCAGCTGCAGTCCGCGGCAGGAAACCAGCTGTCAGGTAAGACCTTCTTGACTATGGACACACGTTCCCAAGCCCGTTCGAAAGCAAATCAAACAATTCACTGTGCTGGGAGGGAAATGCCTCAGATTACGCCGACCGCCCACTTAGAGGAAAATATTCTGGTGGCCGAGTCTAAGGCACCTAATAACTCATGTAGCCTGGGCGCGGAAAATGAGGAACCCGAGTCTATCCTGTTGAGCCCCGCCACACGTGGTCCGCCAAGTCTGGATCCCTTATCGCCAGATCATCGCGAGCCCTCTCAAACCTCCCCTCTGCCCTCAGACGCGACCAAGGTACAACAAACACTCTCCGTCAAAGAGCTGAGGGCACGGTCCCCGAAGGGGGCTTGCACACAGTCCACAGAGTCAAACGACAAGTTTAGCTTAGTCATAGAAGCCGCCGTTCCAGCGGAACAATTTGAGGCAAAGCCTCCAACTAATAACGTAGATAGGCGCAAATGCAACATCTACCCCGATGCTCCACTAGCCACGGGCAGAGAGGATCACTCTGTAAATCCTATGAACAAACATGACATTACACCAAAGACTGAAAGAGTTGTCCATTACGTCTCAAAAACAAACTGTGAAGCCTTAAGTAAAACACAGCCTCAATGTCGCATACAAGAAGAGCTCAATGAGGAAGGCGAAGACTCATTTTATTCTCCGTTTGATGTGACAGATGCTGAACTTTTGAATTCAGACACACCTAGCAGTCAAAAAAATATCAAAACATTAAGATTTCACTTCCGGAAGCAGGCCTCAGACCAAATCAATGCCAACTCAGAACCATTGTTATTGACTCAGATGAGTCATCCACTAATTACCCAGCTGGCGAGAAACATCACATCAATTGTTGATACAACAAATATTGACACCTCAGTGCCTACAACGGAAAAAAAAACGAAAATATTGAACACAAACGACTTCGACTTAGCTGGCCGAGAAGCCAGACTCACAATGAGGTTAGAAGCCAATTATGAATCCATGAAAGAGAAGCTAGTCAAAAGTTTCTCTAAGGACAAATATAGTCATGGTCTGTGTGCCAGAGAAATTCTGACCTCAGACCAACGCAGTGCCATGGATCTAGGGTGTGACAATCACCTAAAAAAAAAAATAATAAGACATCAGGTGCAAAAGGAGAATGAAGTGGGCATCTTGCCAAGATGGGAGAAGGACGCCCCAGAATCTAATCGACCCCACGATTTCGGTGATGGTTGTCCCGAAAAGCCACGAGGGGTAATCCCACGTGCTAAGCACTTGACAAAAAAAGATGACAATGCTCCAACTTGTTCTACTCCTTTAATCACACATACGGGGAAAACTCCAGACTCATACTGTGGGAAGCAACTCTCGCCCAGACAACTCGAACAACGAGAAATGACTTGCCACTGCAAGGACAAGAGGACAAGCCTGATGGAGTCAATTACAGAAGCCAAAGCTAATTTGTCTGTCGCAGCAGCTATACAGATACATAACAACGTGCTAGCTGCGACATCGCAAGCCCTCCTACCTTTCATAAAATTATATGAAAGTGTCAATGAAGCATTACTTAATAATGGAGCAACCATTGGACAATTAGCCGAAAAACTATCACTGATGGAACTCAACTTTATTACTCAACAACAGCAAAGGATAAATGAACATAACGAGATAGAAGATGGATTCAAAGGAATAGTTCGGCTAATTGAAAAAAACTCAAATGAAGCCAGGACCCAAATGGACGACCTGTCAAACTTCATGAAAAAGGTTTTCATGAATCAGAATCCAGCACTTCAAATTCCAGAAAACCTAGGAAGTGGCACTCGGCCAGACACAAGCCCTGGAGAGCCATCCATTTTACATGGATTACCAACTGATAAAAACATTCGAGCCTGCACTCCACCCAGTACACTCCACCAGGAGAGCCCTGACACAAGCACAATAAAGGAAGTCATAAAAACGAAAGAAATGGTCACAAACAGTGCCAATCCAGCGCAATCTCATTCCCACGGATTAGGGGCCCCCATTCCGCACGATGCGAAATTACCAAGCGATGACTTGAAAAGCTTAGTTCCACCGAGTATTTGGGACTTGCCTCCCATGATACCAAGCTGTTCCAACTCAAAGGCGTCTTTCGGCATTTTCCTTGGAGGAGCAAAAAACCTCCAGAGTGGAAAGAACCTAGGCACCATCCAAGTCGAAGGACATGGAGAGGTAGCAAGAAATGCACCACACACAAAGAGGAAAGAAAAGACAAAAAATACAGCTGTCAGGAAGCAAACTACAAATTCAAGGAAATTCATAAGAAATTTAACAAGTCCTCCTAAACTCAAGGCATCTCTAAGTGAAAAACCCCTAGGGAAAACAATTAATAAACTATCGTTATTTACCACCGTGGAAACATCAAAAGAATACGATAAGGAAAACGAAAAGAAAAAAACATCTAGCGACTCGACTGTAAACGAAAAAGACACAAGGACAGCGCCTAAACCATCAAGATCAAATCCAAACAAGCGAAGGAGAGTCGCCTCAGACTCTAGTTGTGATTCGACCAGCGATGGACTTGAAGAACTATGTAATTTGTCAACCTACTCATACGACACAAGCGAATCAGGCAGTTGTAAAGCCCACGCCATCCTGAAAAAACAAAGAATGAGCTCCCAAGAAGTCCACATTCACAGTCATCAAAATAGGTCGAAATTAACACAATTTCCTCGCCAAAAATGGGAGGGAACTGTGCAATGACTCCCATGACGTTCGACAACCAAAAGGACGAAGGAAAGATGGTCCACCCTCGAAATCACACGGGAAAACGTGTCACCGAATTGAATCCAAAGTGCACAGCTGCCCACAACAAAAAAACTGGAGAATTTAATTCAAAGACAGACAACAACGCACAAAATCACACACTACCAAAAAAAATCAAACTGGTAAATGTGCTGAGTGACGATATCGATGTAAACCTGAACCGTGGAAACGTTATGCGCCTGCTGCACTCAGTCCCATTGCTAAGGACAATTACATCTGAAGATATACAAATTGTTGAATATATCTCAGAAGCTCGTGTCGATAATGTACTACTTCATGTCAGCTCCCAAGCAGTCAGAAGGCTACTGATAGGCGCAAGGGATGAAATACTAAGCCTTGGATTTGAGATCTCTGAGGATCACCAACCGACAAGACAAAAAGGAGTAGATGATGCAGAAATGCGAGTCTCAAAGAGCTTTGCGAGAATCCGGCACGATGTGACTCGCAAGTATCCGAACTCAAACTCAATGTCTCCCACGGAAAACAGGCCTACTTACCATTTTGGCAAAAAACATTAACTAGGCTATGATGAACGAGATTCTGTTAACACCTTGATCTCATGGAACACCAGAGGCTTCAGCCATCTATACAACAACTTTCCGGTGGATCTATCGGACAATTTTATAATTTGCCTACAGGAAACTTGGATGCGTCAACCCCCGGTAAAGGATGGATACCAGATCCTAATAAATTCTGCAGGCAAAGGCACGAAAGGTCGTCCTTTCGCGGGGCTATTGACGATGATAAAAACAGGAACAAGTTGGGAAGTGGTGAACTCATCTAACCCAAACAACTATGTCCAATCGACCCTGCTTGAAAGGAAAAATAGAGGAACAGGAAAGGAGCATAACATCTCTCAATACTTACTGTTACTTAATGTATATTGGAATCCAGCAAAAATCTCGGTAGGAACATTCATCCAATCAATAACAGCAATAATTGACAAAAATGTGAGGAGTCTCCAAAATCTCTGGATCATTGTGTGCGGCGATCTAAACACTTCTTGGTTCAACGCAAACCAACAGAAAAACAACCCCCGCGCACACGAAGAAAGTAGGGATTCTTCCAGAAGAGCACGTTGGTCCGACGCCATGGAATCCAGGGACTGTACCATGGTTAACGGAAACGTCCCCGGCGATTGCCCACCACAAATTACGTGGCTAAATATGGGGATAAAGAAAACATTAGACTACATTTGGGTCTCAGAAAATTTGATGCATACAATAACGCATCTGCAGATAACACCGACAACGACCAGTGACCACTATCCTCTGAAAATGTCCTGGCAATCAAAGTGTAAACGTATGAGTGGAACGACTTGCACCAACCTAGAAGTAAATTCCGGCAGAAACAGATTAAGACTGAACACCAAACAAATACAACAACTAACGTCTACGTTTCAGTCAGAAAATAAAGAAAGTCTCAAATTCACCAACTACCCGGCAATTCTTCTAAATTTGAGCACGCACCACTTGAGACCGCCTTATCCTGTACTAAATCACAAACACACGTGGAGTAATAGGTTGAATAGCGAAAAAAAGGAATTGAGAAAAGATTTAAAAGAACTACGATCAAGAGCTGGCACCAACAGAGCACAAGAAATCAAACAACGCAAACAAAGATATCGAAACTGGCTAATAGCATTTGCAAACCAACGAGATCAAGAACGCGGTGAGACGATGCTCTCCCTGATAAGAACATACAACACCAGAGACATCTGGAAAATCTTAAATCACGACCATCAAAATCAAGCTGCAACAATGGCGAACGGAGTCTCAGAAGGTGCCTGGGTGACCCATTTCCAGAAAGTGTTTTTTTGTAACCTGCAATCACCAGACGAAGAAAACAACTGTCCCGACCCGTGCTGGGACACAATAGAGACGGTCGATGACATAGCTCACGCTATAGCTCAACTAAAAAACTCCAGAGCAGCTGGCCCGGACGGTATCACGAATATCATGTTAAAACATCACCCTCGTGAATGGGCCAAATTCATAGCTGATCTGTTTATGACAATAGCAAAAGCCAAGAAAATTCCATCATCTTGGTCTGAGGCAATAATTGTCCCAATTTATAAGAAAGGCAGCTGGGACATCCCTAGCAATTATCGACCTATTGCTTTATTAGACACAATTGGAAAGGTATTTGCCTCCTTCTTACAGGAAAAGATTTCAGCTTGGGCCTCCCAGTCTGGGCTAAACGACGTAAGACAAACTGGCTTCACTAAGGGAGTTGGCACAGAAAACAACCTTTCCATACTGAACCTCTTGAAACTAGAAGCCTTGTGAAAGAAAGAAAAATTGTTCCTGGCTTTTATCGACATGCAACAAGCTTTCGATGGAATAGACCGAGCAAGGCTCTGGGGAAAGTTGGAAAGATGGAATTGCCCTGATAATATACTAAACCCCATAAAGGCCCTGCACAAGTCAACAACGATAAGAATACGACTAAACGAAAATGGCGATCTTTCTCAACCAATTACCACAAATAAAGGAGTGAAGCAGGGCTGCCCGTTGGCAGCGGTACTTTTCAAACTTTATATTGCAGATGTGTCAGGAACACTAGCCAAAACGCTTTGCTTCCCCCCTAGAGTCAACGGAAATCCTGTAAGCTGTTTGATTTACGCAGACGATCTGGTCTTGATCGACAAGACACAAATAGGCTTACAGAGGTTATTGACTACGTTAAACATTTATATGGTCGAAAATGATCTAAGGATCAATGTGGAAAAATCCAAGATACTGAAATTTGGCCTTGCTGAGGGCCAGAGAAACAAGAACTTTAATTGGACAATAAACAAGGTCAAGATTGAGGAAGTAAACGAGATCCGCTATTTGGGCATACCCTTCAGCACTTCAATAAGAGAATGGAGTTGGGCCACAGAAATTGAAAAAAGAACTGAAACACTAGCTCTCCAAGGAGCCAAAATCAATTCACAATATGGAAAATTTTCCTTGATCCCGGTAAGATCTTTTTACCTACAAAAGGTAATACCAGCAATTACGTACGGAACAGAGTCAGGCTGGAACCTTGACCACAAGATCTGGTCTAAACTAGAAGGATTGTTCTGGCGACGCGTACTAAGACTGCCCAAATATTTATCAACGATAGTAATTCGTTATGAATTAGGCTTGGAGCCACTGTACGGAGCCGTCATTTGGAAATCGATGGCACTGTTGCGAAATATGTCAATGACGAATCCACAACCAGCATTTGAACTGTTCAAACCCTCTAAAAACTGTAACACAGGAATTCTACAAGAGCTGTGGTTCGAGAAAGTAAAAGCAAACATGCAGGCCGCAAATATCACTATGGAGATGCTCCTGGAACGTCCTCTGACTGCCAAGAAAAAAATGAGAGAATGGCTCTGGATCGTCAACTTAGAAAAATATCAAGGTCTAAAGACCACCCTGGATATGAACCTAATCTTGAACAAAATGGACCAATTGCCGAAGTACTTGAGTAAATTTCCGTCTAGATATCATAGAGACGCTTTCTTACGACTAAGAACAAACATCTATAAGACCAGGCAAGCCTGCTTTGTCCGCCACATTGAAAATGTAAAAGACCCTAAATGTAGGTTCTGCGCTAATAACCTGGAAACAACAAAACACATACTTACTGAATGTCAGCTGCTTAAAGACGTAAGAAGCCTATACCTGCTGAAGTTCGCCCCACCAACTGACAACATGGACGACTTGTGGACGCGAATTTTAAGTGGGTCCTCAATTCACCTGACTTGTGCAGTAATAAACTTTTTGGAAAAAATGCTAAATTAAAAGCTTTCAGTCTATGAAATTAATAAGGAAGAAGAAGCGAAACGAAGAAATCCATGAGGAAAGTTGACAAGTGTAATAAAAGTTTGTAAAAAACTAGAAATTACAAAAAAAAAAAAAAAAAAAAAAAAAAATTGCTGGCAGGGATGTGCTCACTGTGTGGGGTATTTTTCAGTGCTTTGCCCTGAGGTAAGCAGATCCAGCAGCATGGGTGCGGAGGGATACATGATGAAGATGGGAGGTAGGAGCGTTTTTGCTTGCAGTTGTTGCATGGTACTCAGGGTGCCACAGGGTACGGTATCATTGGTGGCAGGGATGTGTTCACTGTGTGGGGTGTTTTTCAGTGAATTGGCCTGGGGCGAGAAAGTCCAGCAGCATGGGTGAAGAGGGAGGCATGATGGAGATGGGAGGCAGGTGTGTCATTTGTGCATGTTGTTTCATGGCACTCAGGGAAGCACAGGGTATGTCTAGGAATGTGTTACCTGCTCTGACCTAGTGTTTTCCTTTCGCCCAATGCATTCTGCAAGGGGAGATGGTTACTGATATGCAAGGACACATGGCTGTGGAATGCCTGCACTCCACACCTCAGGCAGTTAGGCTACATGAGGATGGCTAGAGCAGGCTCTCAAGGGCAAAAGCGGCCACATGACAAGGACATTTTTCATTTCTCTGTCTGTATGCCTATTTGTATGGAGATTTGTTTTATGAGGTGTATTATTGGCAGCGAATGGAGTAGCCACTCCACCTGTATATTAGGTTGAGACACCCCTAGGATGGGCAGAGCAGTCCTCCCAGGCATTATATGCAGCACCTTTCTACTTTCTACTTCTGGTCTCCTGTGTGTTATTAGGTGTCTGAGTGCACACATATTGGTGTGGAATAGGATACATTTGTAACAGGATGTAATGATTGTGTTCTGTGCTTTTGCATCAGCAATAAGGGTACTGTTGTTTCAACTTGCAATGTGTGTCTCAGTGGTTTGTGCACTTGATTTGATGTATATGGACACATGCAGTTTGGTCTCATGGTGTTGTTATGGGCAAGGTAGATTAGCCCTAATTCATCATTG
Source organism: Ambystoma mexicanum (assembly GCF_040938575.1). Taxonomy (NCBI): domain Eukaryota; kingdom Metazoa; phylum Chordata; class Amphibia; order Caudata; family Ambystomatidae; genus Ambystoma; species Ambystoma mexicanum. The sequence goes on from NC_090930.1 coordinate 256,057,784, forward strand.
AAGGGCATCAGGAATGTGACTTAACTTTGTGTCCTCCACAGGGGCTTCTATTCAGTTAAAGCATGTTTGCACAACATGATTGCGTGCCTCCTGTCCCTGCACCCATTGGCCTGCCAAGGGCATGGGTGATACCTGAGGCAGAAGGCAATGTCCCTCCTGCAGCTCTACTGGTATAACGTGACACAACATGCCACAAGGATCTGGCATACTACTGACAGGGCATATAGCAATACACCGCCAGAGTGGTCAAGGAAGTGGAAGCATGACGTTACCATCCCAAACATGTGCTCCACTGTGCCCCTAGTGACTGTGGGCCTCATCACAAGTCCGGCGGTAACCCTTAAAATCAGTGGTAACGGTAATATCGCTGCCAGTACCACTCTGCCGGATCGTGAGCTGATGCAAATACCCAGTGTCATTTACTGTCAGGCCCCTTTCCCCTTTGCTGGCCACGGTGATCCTGGGCGTAGTATTTGCTGAAACTGTAGTCGTGGCTTGACCTCCTGTGAACCCTCCATGGTCATGGTGGAGGTGTGTGGAACGGACTCCGCCACAAGGTTCTGCTGCAGCAGCAATTCCTTGCTATGCATTACGGCTTCTGCTAGGGCAGAGACTCCCTCTGTCATTTCACGGACACGCTGCCCATAGTGTGTCAAAGCAGATACTTTTGCATTGATTTCGGCCCTGTTCCACACCATCTGGTGCACAACCCTGCAGGTGGCCCTCTGAATGCCGTCCCAGATGGTCTGCAGGTGTGCAGAGTGAGTGAACCCAATTTCTTCAATCTCGCGCTGCCTGTGCTCCATCACACCCAGCCTTTGCAGCAGCACGCTACAAGATGGCCTTCGATGTCTGGGAGGGGGGCTGTGCACTCAACCAAGGCTACAGGCAGGTGAGCCATAGATTGGGGTGTCCATGTCCAGCTCGGGTGTCTTGACGCGTTGGCGGTGCAGACCGCTCCCTGGGGATTGATAGCGCTGATGGCCTGGACTGCTCCCTGGGGATTGATGGCTCTGGTCATGCAGACTGCTCCTTGGGGATTGATGGCCTTAAGCAAGAGGTGACTTCAGGCTGATGTCCCCATATGGCTCCTCAGTGTCTGTGGCAGCAGGTGTTGCCTCAGTCTCTGTGGCTACGGTTTCTGATGTTGGGGCAGGGCCTGCAGGGCCACCTGCAGGCCTGGCCTTGCTGTGTGCAAATGTGCATTGTGGGTGCCTATGTGGGGTGGTGGTGGCAGACCTTGAGGGTCTTGAAGTGCCACTGACTGACGGGCCGGCAGCCTCCTCCTCCAAAGCCTCTGCCAATGCGTGAGTGCCCGAAGGGGACATAGGGAATGTCACCAGGTATGTCCCCTACGTGTTTTTGGCATGCAAGACTTAATTTCTATGGTACAGAGTGTGAACCCACACATGGGAAAATGGGCATGGTTGGACATGGAAGATGCATGTGGGACCACTGTCATGGTGTAGTTCCTGCATATATATATGTGGTGGGAGATCCCCCACAGCCCCCCCGCCTTACACCTATACATTTTTATTAACTTTATTCCCACACATATACATATGCGAATAAATGGGGGTTGGACTTTTGGTGGTTGAACTTTTCTACCTCAGTAATTTCATCCTATTCCTTTTGGCCCATGGCCTGTTGGTCATTGGCCTGTGTTTGGGTAGGGTAAGTTGTCCATGCTGGGGTGGATGTGGTCAGACATGCATACTCAGGGTCCATCATGGCCCAGCATCCCCTCCCCGGGGGCAGTGACATGATGGGGTTTGGGGGGAGTGGCTTCTTCCGTGGCACCGCCATGATTCTATGTGACACTGATGCACAGCCAGCAGGGCTGTTCTGTGGTGCACAGTGATTGGCAGGCTGGCGACATGTCTGTGTGTGGGACATGTACTTCTCTGTGGCTTGTCTGCCATGCCCTCATGTGGTAGGCCTACTGGGTCTGCTACATACTGGGTTGACAGCTGTGCAGTGCCATGCACCACAATACCGCTGGCATAGGGAGTGCCAGTAGGGATGAGGTCTGCATGGCACTTTTTTGGTTCACTTGTCTGCCCTTCCCTCTACTATGATGCTCAGGGGTACCCTTAGTGCCCTGCCCCATGGCTGCACTGGGGTTGGCGGATGTGCCGCCCCGTCACTCTGCCCTGTCGGCATGCCCAGCTTCGGGGTCTGCTGACTTGTCTCCCTTTCCACTGAGGCTTCTTATAGTGGGTTGTCATTTGTGCATGCATTGGGGGGGGAGTTCACTCGCCTCCTGGCTGCTAGCTCCTGCCTCTGCACTGCCGACTCCCCCTATCCCTGGAGGTTGAGCACTGTACTGCATTTCTCCTCCCAGGGAGTGAGGACCAGTGGCTCGGCAGTGCCTCCTCCTGTCGCCAGGGTTGGTCGTCGATAGCGCTATTACCACTGCTTACTTGGCAGTAGCCCTTATTCTGGCGCTATTAGTGCCAGCCGCTAATATTGTTACACCCGGAGTCGGGGCACAATCATGCATGGTTGTGAAGCAGGACTAATTCTGCCACACAAGCCCTCTGTAACGCTATTAGGGATCATCGGTGTTTGCGCTGCATTCCTGCCCAATTTGTGATGAGGCCTTTTGTGTGCTGCATTATACCTTACCTCACCTGGGATGGTAGGATTCCGGAATGGGGTGAGTAGGAATGGTGAGAGCGGGTAGGCACTGTCCCCTGCAATGTGGAAATGGTTGTTGTTATCTTTGATTGTCATGGGCTGTTGTTCTGTCTGTCATGCGACTGCCTGCATATGCAGGACATGAAGGGGCAGACTGAGGTAGTGGGAAGAAGTGAGTGGATGTGGTGGGAGGTGTGAGGACTTGAGGGGGCAGCCTGGGGGAATGGGAGGAGGTGGGTAGGGTTGTTGGAAGGTGTGAGGACTTGAGGGGGCAGCCTGGAGTAGTGGGCTGAGGTGAGTGGGGGTTATGGGAGGTGTGAGGACTTAAGGGGGCAGCCTAGGGAATAAGCAGAGGTGAGTGGGGGTGGTGAGTGGTTTGAAGACTTGAGGGGGCAGCCTGGGGCTGGTGGCGAAGGTGAATGTGGGTAGTGGGCGTAGGCCTGAGTAGCAGGGAACTGCCTGCTTGCATGTGCATGATAGCTGATATTCACCAATATGGCAGAAAGTCCCATAGGTTCTCGATCCCAGGGCCTGGTGTAGCTGAGAACGGTGGTAGATTAATCTATTATGCGTGTTTCCAGGGAAAATGGCATTCACATGCATGAAAACTCCCTTTGCATTGCAGACAACATGTGTATTGATTGAATGCCAATATGGTACATGTGCTCACTCTCTCGGAGGGTTGGGGGTGGGTGCTGTAGCACAACGAGCATACAATCAATGGCTTCCAGTACCCATGGAAAGTTTACAAAGGGATACAACTCCTGGCATACTCTTTGTCTTTCCTGCAGTGTGTGTGGCATGTGTATGTGCCTACACACACATAATATTATGTAGCGCAATACCTGGTGTAGGCACTGGGATTGCATGGGTTGCACTATACCCCCTACAATGTCAGAGGTGTACAGGAATGAGCCTCTAGACAAAATTGAGGGCTGTCAGCACCTTCTAAAGGGGAGTGAGTGCATGAAAGCAGATGGTAGGTGATGCAAGGTCTTCCTCCCACTCCCTGACCAGGTCTACAGGATGACATGGGGAGGGAATCTGTGTCTTGCATACACCTCCTCATCTGGCATCCCAAATAGGGTAGTGCAGGGATGGAATATCCTGACCCTCACCATCCTCCTCTTCCTCCCAGCAACTATCCATTCCACAAAAGCTGGATTCATCCTGGAAGTCCAATTTTCTAACAGTGTTCATTGCACGCTTTTATACACAGTACGTTGCGTTGCATATCGTATGGTGGCAAGATCAAAAGGTTTGCATTTGCCTGTGGACTCGGCGTGTTTGTTGTTTGTGTGGCTGGGCGTGTTTGTTGTTTGTGTGGCTTGACCATCAACACGCCCCATGTTATTACTTTCTTCCTTATTTTGTGCAAGAAATCGGGAATATGCATGTTCTGCTCCCTATTTACTTCTTTGCGCAGGCCCTTCCTGCACTTTGCACTGTGTGCCATACAAATTGCTCAGCACAGCGCTAATTTATGAATAATGCAAACAAAACATTAAATGTGAAATGGTGGACTATTAGTCCTATCTTGATGAGGACCATGTGAGGTTGAAACACATGTTGACATAGGGGCAATGAATCAATAAAATAACTTTTTGAATACTACTTCCTTTGTCATCAGATTTTCTTAAAACATAGAGTGGATAGGCGCATGACAAGGGGTCAAACACATTTATTGTAATTTTATTTATGGTGTATGAGGATACTCTTGGTCCCCCTAACAAGTGACAGTCCCCATTCCCCACATAACTTAATTTCCACTCATATAAGTGACAAGCGCATAGTGTCTGTCCCTATTCAGTTTATTGTTATATTATTCTATTTGGTTGGCTCATCTCACTGTCCCCATTATCAATTCTCTCTCTCTGTTAGGCAGAATTATTTGCAGTACCCTTTGATAACACCACACCTAACTAGGACTACAAGTGACAGTACAAATTCACCTTTGGTACAAGCCTGTACTGCACAGCAAAGGGGTCGCGATGGCTGAGCAGACAGACTTATCTCAAGAGTAAAGTGAGCAGTACAAATAGTTACACAAATGACAGCAATTACTATGATTCAAACAAACACTGACTCAAGGTTTCTGAGTAAAAGAATATACATTTATTTACACATCAGTTATTAAACATTTCACTATTATCAAGCAGTTGAAAAAACCAGATTCTAATACACTACATCACACCCAATAGATTCTGGACAAGTTAGGCTCAAAATGAAGAGTGAGCAAAATGGCACTCCAGTAATAACAAGGGAGGGAAAGACAAAGTTAGACAAGAGTTGAGCAGCACCAACAAGTAAGTAAGCAGGGCAACTAGAAAAAGGAACTACAGTGAGGAAATCAAATCAAGAGGCCAGGGCCAAAGTCAATGGACCAAAGTCTTTGCAGAGGATCACACAGTTCAGGGTAGTTCACGGTTAATCTTTGCCAAGAGTTCAGAACGAAGTTGGTCCGACAAAAAGTTACTTTAAAGAATAGCGAAGGACAAGCCCTCGGATTGGCAAAAGATGTCACACACTTTCACTGCGGTCGGACGAAACGAACAACCGGGTTAGCACAGTACCTTTAGAGCAGAAGAATGCTGTAGCTGAGGCAGACGTTCCTGGCAGGTCCTGCAGGCTCACGGTTCCTGAAGCAACTGTCGGACTGACAAGAAGGAGGAAGACTGGAGTGTCCTGCACTGCCCAGGGAAGAAACCAGCAGCAGAGCAAAGCGACAAATAAAAGGTGCGCTCCTTAAAACCCAAGCAGGGTCAGTTCCTCCTGGCTATCCGGTTCACTGTAGCTCTGTACAGCAAATTCGACCAGAGGAGGGCCGCCTGGCTTGTAGTTTGGTGAACTGGTTGTTCCCACCAGCTCAAGGGGAGAAGATTCCTTGCAGATCTTCCCTGTCATCGAAGTTTGGAGATTCGGACCCACAGCAGGGCTTCACCGGGAGGTTCAGTCGGGGTCCTTTTCCGTCAGCTTCTCTTCGGTTCTCTCGATCAAGTGGCGACTCTGCCGTCTCAGTCCCAGAGACCTGCTTTTGATGCAGTTTCCCCCATTCACACAGCCTGGCTTTCAATCGTACAGCAGAGTGACTGTCCCGCCGGGACAGTCACCACAGCCAATCATACCAGAGTGCGACATGAATCTCCAAGGAAACCCTGTGCAGGGAGTCTCAAACCTCTCCCTCCCATCCGTCCCCCTCAGACATTCAGGCACCTAAGGAGGGCTTCTGTGCAGAAGCCTGCCAAAGGTCAGCGAACAAAGGAATCAAACCTGTTTTGGCACGCAGAGAAAAACAGGAGAAAGACTTTTACAAAAGAAATGGCAAATAAACCCAGCCAGAACCATATAAAAACGTATATGGTCCAGCGGGTTTACGTTCGAGGCTACTAAGACGCCTAAAACAACACCAAGGCTATTTAAAATAACCGCGGTAGAAAAAATAGGGTAGTTACCACTGCCACCAGCCACATCTTAATGAAAAGGGAACGAAACAATGTTCCATGAGGAACAGACAAAAAGAGATAAATAATAACCCTATCCAGAACTCTATGTAAGATAGTTTGTACTGGGTCTGTGAGTTTAAAAGACTAATACAGTCAATGGCAACTTTACAAGTTCTGGGAGACAGTAGTCAGTCCCAGGAAATGGAGTCTGAGTTGGGAAGTCTGAAAAAGACAACCCTGTGTCACTGCACTGAAGGTGCTGAGTAACACACAGTAGAAATATGATGTCTATGGAGTAGGTGAGGCTCCACAGTCTATGAACACAAGACAATGTTAAACACACACAGCAAAACACATGCAAGAGTGGGTGAAAAGGCTCACACTCTTACCAGGTAAAAAAAAAATCCTAGAAATCCAGCAAAGCTGCTGAGGGACTCAGTAGGTAAGGGAAATTAGCCATTCTAGAGAATTCTCCCTAACACTCTGCTGTTTTGTTTTTCTTGTTGTTTTGCTATTATCTCGTCCACACTGCTCTCTGATCCTTCCACTCTGCATACTCTATTATTGTTTCATAATCTTACTTATGCTATCTTGACAGCTCCATACTTCACTTCAATAACTTTACAAGGAGCAGACCACTTCATATCCTGACCTTTCCAAACACATGGTCATTTGTAGCATGCCATGTGTCCCTCCTGCATGTTTTCTTTAAGATTTTTCCCCACCATTTAACAAACAATATTAGTTTTACCTTCTCCGTATAGCCATGCAGGACAAACTTGTGTGTTTGGTTTCTTACTTCTTAATAGTTTAACAGGTGCAACACCTGTTGTGAAATGTGGAGTGAATCTGTGTGCAACAATGGCGTTATTTACTGTTTGTTTCCAATCACTCTCCATAATTAAGGGTCCCTGTATACTTTCCTTATTAGCTTTGTTAGAACGTTCAACTATACCATTAATCTCAGGATGATATTTCGAGCTGGTGCAATTTTCTATTCCATTGTTCTTTAAATATCTTTCCATCTCCTGTGATATTAATGGTACTCCATTGTCTGAGAGCATTACAGCAGTATGTCCTTCTCCAAAAAGTTAAACATATCCTCTCTGCATATATTGTGTACAATACTTACTTCCACCCATTTGTTTTGTTAGTATGTCAACTAAAACAAAGCAAAACAGTTGTGACTTTTTCCCACAATGTGGCCCTACTATGTCTAATCATACCCTTTCCCATGGCATATTTGATGTGTGCATTATAGTCATGGGATTGGTGCATGCAACATAAATCGTTTCCCTTTGCTCACATGTGTCACATTTTCTGATCATTTTCTCAACTTCTGTAACAGATGCCGGCCACCAGTAGTGTTGGATGATCCTCTGTTTAGTTGTTGACATCCGCTGGTGACCTTCATGTACACATTTAAGTGGCTTATTCCTTACTCCCTTTCATTGAATATTATTGGATCACCTCTTAGTATTAGTCAATTTGCTGTGTGTAAATCATCTTTTATCTTCTATATTGATTCACTCTTGTACCATTTTCCTTATTCTGCATAATATTTATAATTTTTTCTTATTTTGATATTATTTGCTGTTTTATTAATGAATCATGTTTGATTGATTGATTGATTGATTGATTGATAGTTTATTTATACACACAATGGGCCTCAATATAAGTTTGCTGGTCTGGGAACTACGGTACCGGTATGCTTGCCGGTACTGTAGTGCACCGACTGGCAAACAACGAGTTGTGCTCGCGAATGCCTTTCTGCCTGCCAGTTTGGGCCTGGCGGGCAGAGCGGCATCCGTGAGCACAGCATGTTGGATGCATCGGCACCATTCGGAATGGTGCTGGTGCATCCGACCTCCACATTTCTATTGAGCACTATGGGGCTAAAATGGGAATGGTGAGCATCGCATTCTGGCACCTTCGAATGTGCAATTACCGGGTCCAGTAGGGCCATAATGACCTGGTAATTGCCTTTAGCGAGTGCCAGAATTTTTTGGAGGTTTGGCGGCAGCCTGTCGGTTTTAACGGCAAGGATACCGCTAAACTTATAATGAGGCCCAAAGTGTTTCAAAGCTCTTCAAGGCAGGGAGGGAACAAGGGAGAATAAAGTGACATTCTTACAAGACCTTGTTGATACAATAAGAATGTGAAATAACTATCATACTAGGTCTGGCAACATTTCAGATAGTGCAAGAGCTTTGACAATGATAAGGTGGGGAGGGGGTGTGGGAAGGAGAATGAGAACAGACAAGCTTCTATCGTACTAGGCCTGACGACATTTCTGGTGGTGCCGAAATTCAACAAGAGGTGAGGTGGGGGCAGGGAGAAGGAGAAGAACAAAACAAGCAACTAACATACTAGGCCTGATGACATTTCAGTTACTGATGGCAGGGGAGAGGGAGGAAAAAAACAAGTGAGGGAGGGTGTAAGAGACAAACAAGCTGCTATTGTACAGGTCAAATGAGATTTCTGACAGAGTAAGCGCATAGGATATGGGGGAGGGAGGAAGGGACAGCAAGATGAAGGATTCAAATAAACAGGCATTACATGCATACAGCAAGGTAGAGGTGGAGAAGAAAAACAGGCAGGCATACAGACATCGTATGCGCACAGCAAGGGGGGGCGACATACAACAGACTAGCATACAGGCTCCCAGGCGGTAGAGAAACGGAGAGAAAGAGAGTTAAGGATAGGCAAAAAGGATAATTATGGTGTGATGTGGTAGGGCAAGCAGGAAACAAATGACCGTGAGTATTTATACATATGGAGTGTGATGCTGAGATGGAGAGCACGGCAAAATACAAATGTCCATGAAAAATTCTGAGTCTCAACATTGGTGTTACCTCAAAAGTCTATGTCCGCAATTTAGGCAGTCTCGGAGGGTAGAAGCAGCAGGCTCAGAGCTGAAGGGTGAAGCATGCCCCAGACAAGAATTCCACTCGAAATGCTGTCAAGGAGGACGGAGCAAGGAAGCCAGCAGTGGAGGGTAGGGAAGAGGACCATAATGCGCGTAGAGGGGGGGTAGAGCCCATTCGTGCAAATCAGAAGGGTAGAAAAGGCACATGGCATGCTCCTGCAATGAACAGGGAACAAACAAGGGCCTTAGGAAGTGGGCCTTTGGAGTGAAGGGGCTGGCTAAAGCCTGCCTGTACCCAATAGGCTGCTAAGTTAGGAGAAACAGCCTATGAGCAGCTCACCGCCTGGGCACCACCTTATGGAGAGGGGAGGCAGCCATCTTGAAGTTCCACGGCCGGCACCCAAGGAGGGAGAAAAATCACCCCAAGGCCCGCAGGGAGGACCTCAGGCCAGTAGGAAATGTGGCCAAACAGCGATTGTGGTGGAAAGGAGAACAGCTTTTTAAACCCATTCAAAAAGCAAGTTTGGCATTTTTTGGGGGATTTTCTTTTTTTAATAAAATCAATACTGTAGACAAGGTGGGTAGATGCTGCACAATAGTGAGGTAGGCTCCTTACATCCATGCAGACCGCAAATCCCCACGGCACAGCCTCCAGGTGTGCCTTGTGCTGAAAAGGGAGCAGCTGATCAAGACCGATGTAGATGTAGAATGCAGCCAAGTGAGGGAGCCCAAGAAGTGGGCCTTTGGAGTGAAGGGGCCGGCTAAAGCCTGCCGGTACCCAGTAGGCTGCTAAGTTAGAAGAAACAGCCAATGAGCAGCTCACCGCCTGGGCACCACCTCATGGAGAGGACAGGTGGCCATCTTGAAGTTTCACGGGCCGGCATCCAAGGAGGGAGGAAAATCACCCCAAGAACCCCAGGGAGGACCTCAGGCCGGTAGGAAAAGTGGCCAAACAGCTATTGTGGTGGAAATGAGAACGGGCTTTTAAAACCCATTCAAAAAGCAAGTTTGGTGGTTTTATTCAGAATGTTCTTTTTTTTCAATCAATATTGTAGACAAGGGTAAATGCTGCACTATAGTTAGGTAGGTGCCATACCTCCATGCAGACCACAAATCCCCAAGGCAGAGCCTCCAGGTGTGCCTTGTGCTGAAAAGGGAGCAGCTGATCATGCTCTGATGTAGGTGTAGAATGCCGGCGAGTGAGGGCACCCAGGAAGTGGGCCTTTGGAGTGAGGGGGCCGGTTAAAACCTGCCGGTAACTTTATCCATATTCCTCTCACTGTCATTCCATGATTCTGTTCATCTTCTATGTTCATTAGACTTGAGAGCAGCCCTATTTTTGCATCCTGGGACATATTCAAAATTCCAGATGCATTCCTGTTAATAGTTACCCATTTCTTTATATGGAAAATACATTGTCCAATTCTTTGCTATCAATAATTTCCTTTAAAGGTTTAGGATCTGAACATCTCTAAAAAATGCTACCTCATAAGACTGGTACCCCACAAGACGAGTTGAAACTACTGAACAGCCCATTGTATAGCAAATATTGTGTGGAGTGGGCAGTCTGTGGCAGTCCCTCTCAGTCTTTCTACAGTGTCAGTTTCTGGTGCCTTCTCTACAAATACTGCAGTCAGCAAGCGCAAGCGGAGCGGAGCAGAGTGGTGTGAGAGTGGGCAGTCTGTGACAATCTAATGGCGGCTGAGGAAGATGGTGGCGAACCCCTGGACTCTCGGCCAAACATGCCTCATCCTTAGACACCTCATCATGATGAGGAGCGGAGTAGATTGCACAGCTCCCGCACAGACTATGCCCTTACTGAAGCTTCTGCTACATCAAACATAGCTACAAGGATTTTTGCAGCTCCCCAATCCGGCTCCTCATCTTCTCTAAAACGGCCGGGGGCACGCTGCAAAAAAAAAAGTAGCTAGCCACAAGATACACACTGACTTACCAAGTTCACAGTTACGGACTCCTTACTGGTCCCGACGACCATCTTGCCGCAGACATGCCCCGGAGATGTTGCCCAGGAGCCAAAAGAGAGCAGGTCCGCTGAGCTGGTGCTGGCGGCCCCTTCCCCGCTTGCCAAAGGCGTAGAGAGGCCGTCCCTTGGAGGAGGGAAGGCCGCCCTTGCTGGTGGACGAGGGAGCCACGGGTTGAGGCAGGCGGAGCCGTGGATAATTCAGCAGACGAAGCAACCGGAGCAGCACAGCAGGTACCTGAAGCCCAGCAAAGTACCCTTATTGTAGATCCCACAACACCCGAAACCCAAGATCAAGTCCACTCCCCTGATGCCAACAGGCAAACCAGTGAGATCGGGAAGGCATCGGATATGAAGACTCTTGCAGCATTATCTCAACAGCTCCACAACGGCAGACCAAATCGTGCATGCTCAGATCAATGAGCAACCCTTGCCATTACATGCCGTATTGCCTGCATCCACCTCATGCACCGGCTTTCACTGCTCAGGACTGGCCCTAAATTACTTTAATTTAGATATTCATGTCTCACACCTTACCCAGTGTCAGGATTCGTCCTTGTATCCGTAATCTAAAAGCTCTACACAAACATTCCTTATCATCACACAGCTTGAAGTTTCTACCTGCAAGAATGTATCATCTTCTGGTCATGACGCTACCCACACGAGTGGTTTGCATAATGGATTCCCTTGGATTCAATCCCGCTTTTCTAAAACACACTCTGCGAGGTTGCCATGGTGACTATGGCATTCGCTCCATGCTCGTCACATGACTCGCTCTCGGAGAGGCGGAGTTCGGCGAGTACACGCTCACTCCATATAACGCTTCCGGGTTGCCGTACTCGCTGCTTCTGATTTTGCTTTTAAATCTAGGCTAAATTCTTGTGTACTCGTAGAGTGAGTTTTGTCCTTGATCAATCCTTACCTTACCCCTTCCCATTCCTTTCCTGAAGTCCTCCTGAATCGACCTCAGCCTGGGTCACGACCTGCCTTTGCCTGCCGTATTCAATCGTTATCGCTTGCACGCTGCCAAACTTGGAATGTTTTGTGACCTTCTTCTGCTTTAAGAATTCAACACCACGCTGTCCGCACCCTAACAACTTGGAATGTTTTGTTTGACCACGCTCTGCTCTTTGATCCGACACTACACCACCAGCAAGTTACCGAACCCGGAACGTCCTGACCATTCTCTCTGTCATTTCTCATTGCCATCTCATTTGCATGTTTCCCTGCGTGTTACCTTTTTTCACACTACACCTTTGAATCCAACAACTGCAGGAGGATCTTCCTTTCATAGACTTTACCACACCGCTCCTTGGATAATTCAACTCGGGAACTCAACTTCATATGCCAGAAAGAAACTGCATAGCCCAAAATTCAGCACATGGACTAGAGACTGTTACTACTGGCGCTAGAGTCGACAGGTGTCCTTGTTCCGTCTGAACAGGCACTGAATTTGTACACCTGCACTCGTCTAGGCGTCCTCGTGCCATCGGGTTTCAGGGATAGATTGGTTTGTGCACTGTTTCTCTTTGGAAAATCATTTTCCCCTCACAGCTTGGTAAGTTATTGTTTGTTCATTGTATTGAGATACGTTATTGCTATACTGTTTTCTCTCTCTCATCTGCCTCTCAGTCTGTGGAAGATATTGTCCTTAAGTTAGTGGTGATCATAGTCTTTTCCTCCTCTGCAGTCAACGTTGTTCCCGCCTCCTCAGAAGTCCGGTTTGGTGTTCCCAATATTTCGACTGATTGGTTCCTTTGCATTTATTTTGGAAGTAGAAAGGGGCACATTGGTAGGGAGAACTCTACAACTACACTACGAGTTCAACTACCGTGTTATTGATCAGATTGGGTTTCTTGACATAATCAGATGCCCTATACGTGATGGACACCAATGAGACTTTGGCCAATATTATGCTACTTATGGCCGAGTTACAGGCCGAAATGACGGCAGCACATTCTGCCACACAAGCTAGGATCGATGAGTTACAAACCAGAAATCCATCCACACCTGTGGTGCCTCCACCAGCTGTGGCATCTAGGTCTGCTGATCCAGTCTCTCAAACAGTGGCGACACCTTTGGTGGTTATGGCCAAGCACTTCTCGCTGGCTCCTCCCGAGAGGTTTCATGGTGATCCAAAGGTCAATCGAATCTTTCTAAATCAATGCCGTCTGCATTTCTCGTGTCACCCGACAGCGTTCCCTGATTCAGCTACAAAGGCAGCTTTCGTGTTGTCCCATCTAGATGGTACCGCAGCAACCTGGGCCAATCCTTTGTTGGGGGCCGGTAGTCCGCTTCTATTCGATTGTGATGCCTTGTTGGAGGCAATGGGTTGGGTCTTAGATGCACATTACAGGACTCAAGCCACAGAGTTAGAACTACTGACTATTCAGTAGGGTGATACGCCTCTCTTGGCCTATGTAGCTAGGTTTAATCAGCTAGTCGTTGAAACCAGTTGGCCTGAAGACAAGAAAGCCTCTCTGTTCTATAAGGGTTTATCTGATTCCCTAAAGGATACCCTAGCCTCTGTCCCGGTGGTACCTACAGCGTTTCATGAGATTTTGGATCTCGTCTTCCAGATCGATGCTAGGTGAGCCGAGCAAAAAGGATAAAAAAGGGGAGCTATGCCTATTTTAGTTACACCCCCGGTCACTTTGTCTAATGAACCTGAACCTATGCAAATTGTTTCTGTAAGGGGTTCTTTAACTCCGGCTGAAAGAGAAAGGAGACGAGTGAATAATCTTTGTTTCTATTGCGGTGCTTCCGAGCATCTCTTGAAGGCATGCCCAAAAAAGCCTACAAAGTCGGGAAACGCAATGACTCGGTAGTAGATGGGGTCCAACTACTGAATCCTTCACCACAGGACTCCGCACTGATTACACCAATCGCAATAGGGGCTACTTTCCACCCCATATCAGGCTCTTCTTGGTTTGGTGAACCTATTCTGGATTCAGGGGCAACCAGGAACTACATCGACCTCTCTTACACTCGTGAACATGGCGTTCCATTTGTTTCCAAAGCACAACCTGAGATCGTCAAAGCAGTGGATGGTACATCTTTATTGTCTGGCTTGGTCACCGAACAAACTGTTTCCTTGATCATGCCTACTCTCGCTGGTCATACTGAAACAATTAGCTTTGATGTTATAACGGCACCCAAGTCCAGGTTAATACTGGGTTTGCCTTGGCTTAAAATCAATAACATGATTGTAGATTGGGGTTCGGGTAAAGTCTTGTTCACATCCGAATACTATACAAAACACTGTATGCGGCACCACACCAATGGAGGAGTCCCTTTTCAGGCTCTTATAAACATTGCTCCAATGGTAGGTGCTCTTATAACAGTGTCTTTGCCCACGGAATACTCTAGTTTCCAAGATATTTTTGATGCCAAAGAGACAGAGGTCTTGCCACCCCATCAAGCTTATGACTGCCCTATTGATCTTGTCCCAGGGGCAAAAATACCAAATGGGCGAGTCTATTCCATAACCACTAAAGAGGACATCATGTTGAAAACATATATTGATAATGCCCTCAATATGTGTTTCATCCGCCCGTCCCGATCTCCAGTGGCTTCACCTATGTTTTTTGTATCTAAGAAAGAGGGCAACCTTCGTCCTTTTATTGATTACCGTGAACTGAATGTCATTACAGTGCAGAATCAATATCCCATACCCCTGATTTCGGTTCTCTTAGATCAGTTGGGTAAGTCCAAAATATTCACGAAACTGGATTTGAGAGGAGCCACAACCTGGTTCGATTACGTTCCTGGGACGAATGGAAGACAGCATTCAAAACCAAGTATGGCCTTTATGAATACTGTGTCATGCCATTCGGTTTGTGCAACGCCCCGGCTACTTTTCAGCATTTCATAAATGATGTGTTCCGTGATGTCTTGGATGCTTATGTGATGGTGTACTTGGACGACATACTCATTTATTCATCCTCTTACGAAACCCATGTCAAACACGTATCAGCTATTCCCCAACGGCTCCCAGACAATCAGTTATATGCAAAATTAGAAAAATGCGTATTTCACGTCACATCTGTCGAGTTCCTGGGCTAAAATATCACTGATCATGGGGTAAAAATGAGTGACGCCAAGGTCAAGGCCGTGTTTGATTAGACGGTACCATCCACCCTCAAACAACTCAAGTCTTTCCTTGGCTTTGCCAATTTTTATCAGTGCTTCATTAGATCCTTTTCCGATATTGTCATTCCTCTTACCTCTCTAACCAGTTCTAAGAAGTCATTTTGCTGGAATCCATCAGCTCAGAAAGCGTTTGATGTACTCAAATCTTCCTTTACTACTGCTCCTGTTTTGATGCACCCTAACCCTGATCTTCCTTTTGTAGTAGAAGCAGATGCTTTGGATCTTGCAATCGGGGATATTCTTTCACAAGAGTGTAAGGATTCAGGAGAACTCCATCCAGTAGCCTATCGTTCCAGGAAATTGACCACTTACGAAGCAAACTACATCTTAACTGAAAACTAACTATTGTCCATTCGAGACGCCTTAATGGTGTGGCGTCATCATCTCTTGGGTACGTCTTTGCCTGTACAGGTCTTTACAGATCATCACAATCTTTTGGCGCTACAATCAGTAAAATGTACCACTGCACGCCACACCCGTTGACACACATTTTTCTCGATGTACCACTTTCAAGTGACTTGCAGACCAGGTACGAAACACTCTAAAGCGGACGCTCTCTCTCGGATACATGGAGGTCTCCCACGTAATATACATGAACAGTCCATTCTCTTACCACATCAGGTAGTGTGCATGTGTGGTATACAAACACCTTTTCGTACTGACTTGTTAAAATGGGTTGAGGAAACCTACCAACAATCCAATATTTGAACCTATCCGTCGTTAACGGTATTCCATACCATAACGGGTTAATTTATCTCGACGATTCAGAAACCCGCAATACAGCCATGCACTGGTGCCACAACGCCAAGTTTGCGGCTCATCCCAGAGATAGGAAGACCTTGGACCTGTTACAACGTTGGTGTTGGTGGCCTCAGATGCCTAAGGATGTCATTGAATTTGTGGCCACTTGTGCCGTGTGTGCTCAATGTAAGGTTGTTCATTCAACACAATCGGCCTGTTGCAACCCATGCCAATACCTGAAGAACCTTGGGTCATGATTTCCATGGACTTTATATCGAATTACCCATGGACCATGGTCATGACACCATATGGGTAGTGGTTGACTATTTTTCTAAGTTGGCTTTGTTTATACCATGTAAAGGACTGCCTAGAGCTCCTGCTTTGGCTAAGCTGTTCTTGCGTCATGTGTTCAGGTTTTTTGGTCTCCCTCACGTTATTGTTTCAGATCGTGGATCCCAGTTCACGCCTCGCTTTTGGCGGGCCTTGACTACCTCACTGGCTATTGAGGATCGCTATTCAAGTGCCTATCATCCACAGATAGACGGATAAACAGAGCATCTGAATGCAACTTTGGAACAATACTTGCGATGCCTCACTTTGCAATATCAAGATTCATGGTTGTCCATGCTAGTCATGGCCGAATTTGCATATAACAACTCAATTCATACCTCAACTGGGAACATGTATAGGAGTCACCCACGTACTATACCCATCCAAATCATCCCATCATCATCCAGCCCTGCGGAGGATGCATGCGTATCTGGCTTGGCCAAGATGAGGGATAAAGTATTAGCCCAACTACAGAAAGCCAAGTTGAACCAAAAAGCACATTCGGATGCCCATAGATCACCAACACCCGCATATAAGGTGGGTTCTAAGGTTTGGTTGTCAACAAAAAATCTGTGCATTGCCGGACGACATTTCCTTCTTCCACGTTTTGTGGGTCCTTATAGTATAACTGCTATCATCAACCTTGTAGCAGTTCGTTTGGACCTCCCAGCTTCCTAGCATATCCATCCAGTCTTTCATGTGTCTTTGTTGAAACATTGTCTTCAGGCCACCAGATTACCTTTACAGCCTTCTCCTATTGATATTGAAGGGTTCAATGAATATGAAGTGAGCAGCATCCTGGACACAAAGGTTCGTAGGGGGCTTTGCATATACTTGGTTGACTAGAAAGGTTATGGTCCAGAAGACAGGACGTGGGAACCTGCCGCTAACATTCACGCTCCACTTTTGCTCTCTGAGTTCTGGTCCAGGAGGGGAGGTTTCCTTTGGGGAGGGGAACTGTCAGGATTCGACTTTGTATCCGTAATCTAAAAGATCTACACAAACATTCCTTATCATCACACAAACCTGAAGTTTCTACCTGCAAGAATGTATCATCTTCTGGCATGACGCTACCCACGCGAGGTGTTCGCGTCATGGATTTCCTTGGATTCGATCTTGCTTTTCTAAAACACACTCTGGGAGGTTGCCATGGCGACTATGGCGTCTGCTCCATGCTCGTCACATGACTCGCTCTCGGAGAAGCGGAGTTCGGTGAGTACGCGCTCACCCGATATAACACTTCCGGGTTGCCGTACTCGCCGCTTCTGATTTTGCTTTTGATTCTAGGCTAAGTTCTTGTGCACTCGTAGAGTACGTTTTGTCCTTGATAAATCCTTACCTTGCCCCTTCCCATTCCTTTCCTGAAGTGCTCCCGAATCGACTACGGCCTGTTTCACAAACTGCCTTTGCCTGCCGTATTCAATCCTTATCGCTTGCATGCTGCCAAACTTGGAACGTTTTGTGACCTTCTTCTGCTTTACGAATTCAACACCATGCTGTCCGCACCCTAACGACTTGGAACAATTTATTTGACCACGCCCTGCTCTTTGATCCTACACTACGCCACCAGCAAGTTACCAAACCCGGAACGTCCTGACCGTTCCCTCCATCATTTCTCATTGCCATCTCGTTTTTGTGTGTTTCCCTGCGTGTTACCTTTTTCACGCTACACCTTTGAATCCAACAACTGCAGGAGGATCTTCCTTGCATAGACTTTACCACCCCACTCCTTGGATAATTCAACTGGGGAACTCAACTTCATATGCCAAAAAGAAACTGCATAACCCAAAATACAGCGCATGGACTAGAGACTTTTACTACTGGCGCTAGAGTCGACAGGCGTCCTCGTTCCGTCGGGATTCCGTCGGGATAGGCACTGGACATGTACACCTGCACTCGTCTAGGCGTCCTCGTGCCGTCGGGTTTCAGGGATAGATTGGGTTGTGCAGTGCTTCTGTTTGGCAAATCATTTTCCCCTCACAGTTTGGTAAGTTATTGTTTGTTCATTGTATTGAGATACATTATTGCTATACTGTTTTCACTCTCTCATCTGCCTCTCAGTCTGTGGAAGATATTGTCCTTAAGTTAGTGGTGATCATAGTCTTTTCCTCCTCTGCAGTCAACGGTGTTCCCATCTCCTCAGAAGTCCGGTTTGGTGGTCCCCATCTTTCGACTGATTGGTTCCTTTGTATTTATTTTGGAAGTACAAAGGGGCACAATGGTAGGCAGAACTCTACAACTACACTACGAGTTCAACTACCGTGTTATTGATCAGATTGGGTTTCTTGACACCCAGTGTGTTTGGAAGCAGCTCTCAGCCCATGGCGGAAATGGAAAGAGGGAGCCAAGCGAGGTTTGCCAACTCGCAACTTGCATGATATTCCTTCTGGCCTTTTTTCTTCAAGGAAAGACCTCCTAATCCATACCAAAAGAGCTTACATAAAAAAGTCTCAGAAGAAGGGCCCCTTGTCAAAGCCTTCAACAAGTGCAATCTTAGAGAATTCTCTCAAAAATTTCTTCCAAAGACAATCTAAACAGAAGCAAAATGGGCCAAACAAGATTTTGGACGCTGATTTACTGGAGGCACTCGTCAAGCCTCTGGTAGCTTCTTCAACATCTCAATCACCTACTGACCCACCTAATTCTGGTCGGTATTCATCAAGCAATTTAAGAGGGCACATAGGCGACCCTCCAGAGCCTCCACCATCGGTTCAAATGTCTATGCCCAAGGAGCCGAGCGCCTTGGACCAACCAATGACTCTAAACCCTAAGCCGGCTCTACAAAACCAGCCTTCCTCTGCTAATTCACCTACACAAGTCAGGGGTCCCGATAGCTCTTGGTCTTTCTCAAGCCCACTCTCTGTGTCAAAAGTTCAAGCAGACCCCAAGGCAGACTCTTCAACAGACACAGGACAAGCTCATAAAAGCCATCCCCGGCTCTTTGATAGGCTAGTTTTACCATCTTTAAACCCGGGTCGCCCGGAGATCCTTGATGCACATACCATTAACCCTGCTCCTCCGGACTGCGTTACACAATCACTTCCTAAAAGGAAGGAGCGGGCCTTGAAGATCCTTTGGCTATGGCTCCTCCACTTATCCAATCACAGTATAACTTCTCACAACTCCCACGGCCTGGGCTGCCATCTTCGCCTTTACGATCTTCTAACAACAGAAGATCGAGTGACGTATCTTACACCAACTCTAAAGATACTCCAACTAAGAAATTCAACATTTTATCTTGCATGTCCTTAGTTGCCATAGCGTTAGCACCTTTTTGCAAGCTGTACAAAGCGATTAATGACTCTCTTAAAGATTACACTTCGATCTTTGCAATGATGAACTCTAAACTCATCTACTTGGAGGGCTATATCAATGCTTTGTAATGCCGCAATAATGATCCATGCACCTTGCCTCATGTAATCAAACCGAACATCCTTGGAGTCACCGGCAACAAAACGTCATCCTTAGGTCACCGGACAACTACAGACCTAAGTACGCAAACGGATCCACAAGACTCGACCGTGTCTGCCAACTCTCATAACTATTGCAGAACGAAGCCCAAAGCTTTCTTACCTCGCCCCTCAGGGCCAGTAAGTTCCTTGGCGAATAAATCTAAACTAGCAAAGCCTACACTCCTGGACAATGATGTGTTGTGTTTGGACGACATGCCTCCCAGCAAAGAGAATAAATAGGCAAGACAGGCAACTGAGAAAAAAATCAATGCTAGCTACCCTCCCTGTTGGCAGTAGATCTAGACTTACAATGGCAAGCAACAACCAGGCCACTATTCCCCAGGTGTGCCTAAAACTTGCCACTACACTCAAACCAGCCCAACTGGTGCCAAAGAAGGCCCTGACGAAGGCGCCTTGGTGGTGTTGAAGGTGTGGAGCTGAAGGAACCTCTAATTTCTCAGGAAGCTAATCCCAGTAACTTACATTCTCCTAAAACAATTAATGACTTTCTTGGCCATAAGGAGTCGATGGACTTAAGCCAACATCTCGAAACTACCAATGACAGCCAGCTAGGTGCTGCTACACACCATCTTAGTAGCATCTCAGCGACTCTACCAACTGTTACAGTGGATCTTTCCAGTTTTCGTTCACTGAGTGACCGTTTTAAAAACCTGCCAGATACTATTGTGACTCGGCCTAATCCACAGAGACAAGAGTTGCCACAGCGAGCGCCTGTGTCAGAAGCAACTACTCATCATACAGTGACTAAATACACGTCGAGGGTTCACACGCCTAGAACGATGGAGGACACTGGTCCCGTCGCTCTTAGTTCGGATAAACATCACATGCGACCTAATTATGCCGCACATGTGCAAAGACGATCTTCGAAAAATGAACAACAAGAGAAACCTCATCATCACGAGCGCTCCAGGAACCAGGTGAGTCCCACCTTTAAATTGCGCCAACGATCAGGCAACCAAAAATATATAGTCCAGAATAGACGCACGGTGATGAACTAGATGTACAGTATTTCATCTCTGAGATCTATCAAATCTGACGATTTCAGGACAGTTGAACCATCCCATGAGGGCCAAAAAGCATCTTGCTTTCTTTACACAACATCCAATGGGGTGGATGGCGTCTTATCAAAGGATTCAGATTCACTTTACAAACAAGGATTTGAGCTAACACATCTAAAAATGAACAAACACGTGTTGCCAGACCACATTGATGAACAGAGTTATGTGCTAGAGCATAGAACGAGACCTTATTCGAAGGACAATCCACGTCTGGTTCCCAAAAAAGGGGGCAGATCACCAACTCACCACTACAAAAGTATCCTTGTATTCACCAAGGAAAGGCCTCCGACCAAGGTCACCTTCAGGCTATAGACCAGATACAGCGCATACGCCATTACAAAGGGAAGATTCACTCCATCGGCCAAATGGTCCGGCCAAAAGCCATAAGGATCCGGTGGCGTTAGTGCAGGACTTAACCAGTCAGAAGAATGTTGACTCCCTTAAACCAGATTTACAGAATCAAACATGGTTGTGGCTTCCGAAAGCATTGTCATCAAGACTACATAAATTGCCACCATCACGGACTCCCATCCCTCCTTCGACTTATTCTCTCTCCTTAGCTTGCTGGAACACTAGGGAGATTCTCCATCTAACGGCCCCAGGAGAGATCAACCTAGGTGGATACGACATTCTTTGTCTACAGGAGTTGTGGTTGAAAGAAAAACCAACCCTAGATGGTTTTCAGCGGCACTGACAGGAGAAAAATGCCGTCCATCTGAGGGCTTGATGATAACAGTCTGCCTGGGAAGTGGTCTACAGCTTGTAAAAGTCATTTCGGAGTCACCGTTTGTCCTAGCGGTTCTACTTTCATGGTTGAGCAGAGACGTTGGAACAGGATCCTCAGCCTCTACGCCTCTCCTCATCATAAACATCTATTGGAACCCAAAGGGAATCCAAAGAGACTCACCGTTTGATTTGGAAACATCCATATTGGACTCTGCTCACTCAGAGCTGAAGATGTTTGATATAATAATTTGTGGAGACCTCAATGTCAATTGCTCCCTGAACAAGCCAGAGTCAGCTGGATTTACAGCCTCCCAGGCTTTTCAACATGGGAAGGAGTGGTCTAAGCTAATGGCATCGAGAAATATATTCAACACAGCCACTCTTCTTGCTCAAAATTGCAAGATACCAACATGGAAGTGTGGCTTGGCAAATTCCACCATTAACTATATCTTCGCCTCACAGTCATTCCTTGCCAACCTGTTGGAAACAAATGTTCAACCAACAGCTCAAAGCAACCACAATTTGCTCTATATTAAATGTGCATCTGCAAAGCCAGCCAACTCTTACTACTTGTAAGACGTTGAACCAGTAGGCAAGGGAAACCTCTTACAGTTTACTCCGAATAACATCCGATCCATATCAGATTCCTACATAAACTTGGAAAAACGCTCTGAAGTGGATTATAGACTGATCTTGGAACCATTTAGAATCGCCAGCTTAGGTTCTAAGTACACCACTTCTGAGGAGACCTGTTACATTCATATTTTCAACGCTCTCCTGGTGGCAAAACGCAACATGGTCTGAAGAGCCAAAAGAACAGCTGCACGTCATAACACAGTACTAAATAGAACTCAAGCAAAAAGAGGTGGTAAGGAGCTATAAGGCTTGGCTAAGATCATATCAACTTGTCCTCTACCAACAGGACTCAGAGTCTATGTTAAAGCAAATTTACAATAGCAATTCCAGAGACTTTTTTTTCGAAACTGATCAATCCATGAGGCAAAGCGACAGAAACAATCCTGTCAAATGGCATTGCGGAATCTATTGGACACAATTTCATGCAACAGTGTTTAAAACTCCAGAGTCGACCTTACAATCTCCACTGGCCCAATAAACTGCCCCATGGGTGGATCTTCACGATACAATCGACATACTGTCAACTATAACTAAGTTGAAAAACTCCAGTGCTCCAGGGCCCGACGGCTTGTCTAATGAGAACTTAAAATCTGCTCCAGCGGATTGGGCAAGTCTACTGAACTTAACCTTCAAAAGATGCAGCATTCAAAGGAAGATCCCACCCTTCTGGACTTCAGCTGTGATTATGCCTATCTTTAAAAAAGGACACAAAGACGATCCTAGGAATTTTCAACCTGTGGCATTATTGAACATTATAAGGAAGGTCTATGGTAGTTTGCTTTTGAAACATTTCCACCTCTGGGTGAAAAAATCTCCTTGTGAAGACCCTTTGCAATCAGGGTTCAAAAAGGGGACAGGAACTAGCATAAATATTCTGCTACTCAGTATACTAAAAGCAAAAGTCCGGGAAGGAGATCAGAAAATCTACCTAGCGTTTATAGACCTTACCCAGGCCTTTGACTTAGTTAACAGATCGAAACTCTGGAAGAAACTAGTCGACTGGAACTGACCGGCAGAGATCTTGGGGCCTTTACAAGCTTTACACACAAATACCAGTGTACAAGTTTGGCTGAGCTCAGGGGGACTGTTATCGTCTGTGATCCCAACCTCTAAAGGAGTCAAGCAGGGTTGTCCCCTTGCTCCAGCTCTCTTTCTGGCATACTTTGATGACTATAAGGAAGAAAATGCTGAGACAAAATCTTTTCCTCCAGCGATTGGCCAAGTGAAAGTCCGATGAATCCTTTACGCAGATGATCTAATACAACTGGATAAAACGCCAATAGGTCTGCAACGCCAGCTCATTTCATTAACCAAGTACACTGCAGACAACGATCTAGAAGTCAACAAGCTTAAAACAAAGATAATGGTTTCTGAAAAAAAGAGCCGGAAAAGAGAAAATCTGACCTGGTTCTTGAAAGGAGAGAAAGTGGAATGTAAGTGACTCCAATCAAGCAATCCCAGTGCCTTGTCTGGGATGCCCAAGGGAAGCCCTTATTTATATATTTTTATGGCAAGTTATAGTCTGGATGATGAACCCTTGTATAGCACCCCTCTCTTAGAATCCCCCTTAACCCCACTGAGCCAAGAAGTAGGCTTGTTTTGCAAATTTAAAAGGTTTATTTGAAAAATTAAACAATATATATATATATATATATATATATATCACACTTCTATAAATAAATTGATAATGGATAGTACACTTGTGAATATGAGCAGTAATCAGCAAGAGGTAATCCTACAGTAGCACAGTTCTTGGTTACTTATGAATAGGAACAGAAGAATAAGGTTGGAAAGAATGCTTTATATGGGTCAAGGAAACGCACTGATGAATGAAATGCAGTACAGAAAATAACTTGATATGGCTTCAACAAAAGATAATGTAATCACTTTTCCTTGACAATTCACTCCCCCCCTTTATGCAATATAAGGGGATGGAAAGAAGAGCACACAGTTCTCAGGAATGCAATCAAATACAATATGAAATTCAGTCCCCCCCAGCAAGCTTAGAGAAAAACAGGTATGATTTTAAAACACAGGCCCAAAATGCTTTGAATGTGGTGGCAATGAAGTGAAATGATGCTAAAATTGATTTTAATTCCCTGTAGAGGTTCAGGGTGAGTGATAGCTAGTTGGTATTAGTTCAGGCTCACTTTAGCAATGCTCTATGAGTAATTAGCAGGTTAAAAACGAATTTCAAGGATGAAAGCAAAGGCAAATATTTTCACACGTGGCTGGAATGATTGCAAATGTCAAATTGCGGCAAATTAGTCACGCGCGTCAAGCATAATTACGGAGGCACTATAAGGAGTAGGAAGTCGGTTATAGGTTCGTTGGAAAGCTTCGAGTCTAAGCTTTAAAATGACAGTTAAATGTCGTTCCTAGGACAAACGGTTCCAGAGATACGGACGATTTTGTGAAGGTAATTTTTCGGATTTGAAATTTAAAAGTTCAAAATGGCAGATGACAGTTTTCTGCTTTAAAAAGGACAGAATGACACATACGATTCCTATGAGGTAGTTCTAAATAGGTTAAAATCGTTTTAATTAGATTATTTTACACTAAGAGATTGGTTTTGGCACAGTGCTAGCTGGGTACTCACACTAGATTTTGGACAGGAATGGGCCTCGTCACGGATCGGAATGGGCCTCGTCACGGATCTGGTCAACAGGTTGAACGGGACCTCTGGCGGTTCTGCTCACAGCGTCTGGTCTCTGGATCCGGATACAGCACTGCTTTCTGGGTACTACTACAGGTTCTTGCAAAAGTTCTTGGCAAAGAATTCAAACAGCTCGCCCGGATTCAGCTTGTGAATTCAGGCGTCTCTGCTACAAATTCTGGAGTTAATTTCTGGTCTCTGGAGATTGATGGATTTGAAGTCTGGATCACTGGATGTGAAGTCTGAAGTCTCCCGGCAAAGCGTCCCGAAAGAAAGTGAAAAGTGAATGTCTCTACCTGGGTTTCAATGTTCCTTTTATGTGTTTTGAAAATGGGTGTGTGCCTGGGCCTAGCTAAACCTGCCCCTCTCACTTATCATTGGCCAAGCTTTCCTCTCTCCCTTGATTGGGGGGAAGAAATGGAGTGTCAGAGTGATGCTGTAGGTTTTATGGTCAGAGGGACCTCCCCTTATCAAATTGCACATAAATCTATTTCTGACCCAAATACATATTTCCTAGATACACAATTTGTTGAATGTACATGTACATATTACAGATTCCTTATGGTCCATGCTTGTCCGACTCTGATCTTAATTTCGTTTTTAATTGGTTTACCAATGTTAAATCTGTATCAAAAATCACACCAATGTACACCCTCCTTCTACACACATTCCAGCTATTTACTAGGTTTCTAGCATAAACCCGGTGTCTGTAATATCAATAAATAGTGTGGTTTGGTCCTAGAACAGCGTAGAAATTGGAGTTTGGACTCAAATCGTGAGGGTATTTTTCATACTAAG
Organism: Ambystoma mexicanum; assembly: GCF_040938575.1. Lineage (NCBI taxonomy): Eukaryota > Metazoa > Chordata > Amphibia > Caudata > Ambystomatidae > Ambystoma > Ambystoma mexicanum. The sequence continues at coordinate 256,083,287 of NC_090930.1, forward strand.
AATCTCAAAGTTGTACATTCCTGTCATTTGGTTACAATAAGTTATCACAGTTTCTATAAAATATATATTTGCTGCAATAGGAATCCACACTCAAGTCTTGCCCGCCCCTTGAAGATACGTGGGTCAGGGATCACATGTCTCTGCTCACAGGCAGCTCTCTGTTTACAGTCCACACTCAAAATTAACATACCCCATTCAACCGCAAGGGGCTATTGTCTCTCTCCTCCAGGCTGAAGGGGAAACCCCCTCCCTCTCACTCAGAAGGGCCATGTGATATCCTGCCTCCTGGTGTGGGCCTCTGGGGTGTTAAGGTTTCCCAGCCTCTTGGCCTCTGGGAACAGCAGGTGGCTAAGATTTTTAATTAACCAACAGGCTTTGAAGTCCCTGCCCCTCTTGCAACTCCTAAATACAGTTTCCCTGTCAGAGTTTAGACCGCTAGTGCCAGTTTGTGGACAAAGCTGGTATTGCACCCATTTTTGGGATCTGTCTTGAATTACTGCATTTCAATAGAGTGGTCTTTTGCTTGATAGTATAGCACCCTTGCTTGCATCACTGCCATCCTCCTTCTCGGTCAATCCACCCATGAAGCGTGTGTCAGTTGAGGCTTTCGCTGCCACCTTCTCGCCCCCTCTTCCCCCTTCGGCTGACTCCCACCCTGACACAGCCCTCTCCACTCTTTATTCTGCTATATCTGATACTCTTGATATGATTGCCCCTGTCATGAGAATCCGCCTGAAACCCAAAGCCAAATGTAACTCCTGGTTTGACTCGGATCTCGTCACCCTCAAACGCAAGTGCAGGGTGGCAGAGAGGAAATGGCGTGCTTCATGTTCATCCTCTGATAAACTGGCCTGTCGCCTGCTCCAAAGGCATTACCGGCTCTCCGTTCTCACCAAAAAGAGAGCCCTTATCCAAGCCCGCATCACTGCAGCATCTAACAATTTGGCTGAACTCTTTAAAATCTGCAAGGAGCTGGCCAACCCTGCTGCAGTCTCTACCTCTCCTGTCCCCTCCCAGGCCCTCTGTACGGCACTGGCCTCTCACTTCATTTCAAAAACTCAGGACATCCTGTCCTCACTCTCCTCCCATCACCTCCCCCCCTCTATTCCCTGCCCGTCCTCTGGCCCTTCTGCAGCCACCCCTCCTCTCTCCTTCTCTGCCTTTCCCCTTTTTTCTGCTGATGAGGTTTCGAGACAAGTCCGATCTATGAAAGTCTTGTCAACACAGGTTCACCCCTGCTCCTCCAAAACTATTAAGGACCACATCGACTCCTTGGCTCCTTGGCTCCTGCCCTTGCTGACGTCTGCAATCACTCCTTCGCCTCTGGAGTCTTCCCATCCCCTCTCAAGCACTCCCTTGTGCACCCCACCTTAAGAAACCCTCCTCCGACCCGTCCTGCCCAGCTAACTATCGCCCTATCTCTATCACTCCTTTCCTGGGCAAGCTCCTGGAGAAACTTGCCATCTCCCAGCTTAATCTCCATGCTGAATCTGTTGGTAGCGTTCATGACCATCAGTCTGGCTTCAGAGCTGCCAGAAGCACGGAAACTGCTCTTCTGAACATCCGTGAGGACCTGCTCTCGAACCTTGACTCTAACATTGCTTGTGTTCTCATTTTGCTTGATCTCTCTTCTGCCTTTGATACTGTCAACCATACCATCCTGCTCAACCGTCTCCGTGATAACATGGGTATCACTGGTCAGGCTCTGACTTGGCTGACCTCTTTCCTCTCAAATCGACCGTCCTAGGTCCAACTGGGGTCTTTCCTGTCTGACATCTTTTTCTCTACCTGTGGTGTCCCCCAGGGTTCAAACCTCTCACCCTGGCTGTTCAACCAGTACCTGGTACTTCTCGCCCACCGCATCGCTGCTCTCTGCCCCCACCTTCGGTGCTATGCTGATGATACCCAGCTCATTTTCAGGCTACTCTCGGCCTCCTCTTCTCCTTCCCTCATCTCTGACTGTCTTTCTGCTATCCAGGAATGGTGTGCCGCCAATGACCTCTGCCTTAATGCCAGTAAGACCAAGATTCTACTCATCGGCACACCCACTCCCTCCTTCCCTGCAGCTCTCTGGCCGGCCTCTCTTGGCCCTCTTCCTGCTCCTACCTGCAAGGCTAAAAACCTCAGGGTCATCTTCAACTCCACACTCTCCTTCTCGCCTCTCATTTCTGATGTTTCTAAGAAGTCACACTACCAGCTGCACTTCCTCAGAGGTATCCTTCCTTTCCTCTCCTTCCCCCAGAAGCTCATTGTCTCCAGAGCCCTGGTTCTCTTGAAGCTGGACTACTGTAACAGCCTGTACCTAAATCTGCCTGCCTCTACTCTCTGCCCTCTGCAACTCATCCAGAACAGGACTGCGAGACTTGTCCTTGGCCTCAAGCCCCGGGACCGTATCTCTCCAGGACTGAATTGCTACACTGGCTCCCTGTGGCAGCGAGGATTAAGTTCAAAACCCTCTGCATTGTCCACAACGCCTTCTGGGGCCTGGGGCCAAAATACCTTCAACTCTCCCTTCCTAAATATCTTCCTTCTCGAGCACTTCGCTCATCCGCCTCCAAATCCCTCAGGGTCAGCCGCTTCTCTAAGCTACGAGTTGGTGGGAGATCTCTCTCTGCTGCAGGGGCCTCCCTCTGGAACAGCCTTTCTGCCTCCCTAAAACTTGAGGAGAACCATCTCCGGTCCCGGAAGCGCCTCAAAACCCTACTCTTTGCTTCTGCTTTCTCTCCCCCTCTCCCCTGCTAAATCACTGAAATTGTACTAAATCAGCAACTGGGCCACTCACCAATCTCAGTCCTTGGCCCAGCCACTCTCCCCTGCACTGCCTTCCCGGCAACCCCTGCACTGCGGGACTGTCTCTGTATCCCCACAGCCCGTCTTCCCAGCACTTGTCTGCACTTATCTTGCACTTGCCACCAGCTGGCCCTTATTATTTATCTTGTTCATTACTAACCGTGTACTGCACTTTCCCCTCTCCCTTTCCCCCTTGCATTTTTCCCGTCCCCTTAACCTTGCACTTGCGCGATCTGAATGACACCTGGCCTAGTAGGATCGTTGTCTGTCTCCCTTTGTTCCCCCCTCCCTGCCTCGTCGCGCCTTCAAACACTTGTGTGTAGGCGCGTTACAAATGCCATATCATATCATATCATATCATAACATTGTTTTGATGGCATCCTTACAGTAGAGTGGTGATGTGGAACCCCCCACAAAAAGGTTGTATCTTTAGAGTGGTCTTGTGCCCATGATTTTAGCAACTTTTTGACATAAAAAAACGGATTTTGAACAGAACCACCTTTCTTTGCACTGGTGGGTGGCAGATTAGGTGACCATTTTGGTGTGCGCAAACTGCGCAGTTCTCCTGGATTCTGGCGTGAATGTGGGCGGCGACAGATCATCCCCATATCCACCCAGTCTATTGATTTAGTTTGTTCTGGGATAGAATAATGGTCGGTGAGAGCTCATCCCCACATCTGCCCAGTCTATTGATTCAACATGGGTCTAAACCCTTGACAAGCCCCCCCCGACTGCGCTTTGATTTCTAGTCGAGGGGCAGTCGGGTGCAAAGGATGTTTTGATCCATGCTCTGGTATGTCCGCATCATCTTCTTCCAATTCCGTAGGTGGCACAGTTCAGCATCTTTTTCTCCATCCGGTTTGATCGATCGGTTCTCCTCGCCTGTCCTGATGGGAATATTGGGCGGTACCCCGGGCCCCTCGGGTCTCTGCTCCCGGTCCCCGGTCGTCCTCCTTGGTCAGTCTCCATGGTTTCCTCTCTCCTAGGATGATAAAGCAAAAGCGGCAATACCTATTCATAGACATTTTTCCACCACTATTGATCTAGTGGGGCGGCATGTACATTTTATAACTCAAGAGACATAGCATTCTTATTTTGAAAAACAAGATATAATATGAAACATTTTTTTTTTCAAATCATAATATTTTAGAGAGTATATGTGGGATATTTTGGGATGGGAACTGAATTAATCTGGAGCGGTCTGCTCTGGTATTGCAGAGGACTCCTCCAGTTGTTGCAGAGTGTGCCTGGGATGGCAACACTTTAGCTGATTAATATGGACCCACTTGTCTTCCCCTTCCGCCAGACTACCTTTGGGGATGCGAATCTTATAGACTACAGGGGAGATTTTGGCTATAATTTCAAACGGTCCCTTCCACGTAGGCAAACATTTTTGCTGTTTGGCCTGGTTTCTTTGGAAATTGTATAGATAGACCCGGTCCCCCACCACGTATACTTTCCTGGTGGTTTTCAGGTCGTAGTGGGTCTTCATGCTATCAGCTGATCTTTCTAGATTCCGCTGAGCATAGGCAAAAGCATGTTGGAGGTGTTTCCTTAAATTCTCCACATACTCATGAGTTGTGAAGGCATTTATCAACGTTTGCTCTTGGGTGCTGTAGAGAAAATGCTGGGGAAGCACCATCTTGCGTCCAGTCATCAACTCAAATGGTGACATTTTAGTTGCAGATGAAGGGGTAGATCTGATGGCCATTAGGACCAGAGGTAGTCGGGTATCCCAACTTGGCCCAGAATCTGCCACAAACCTTTTCAAGATGCTCACAATGGTTTGTTTGTATCTCTCCACTGCTCCAGAAGAAGCTGGCCGGTAAGCAATATGTAACTTCCTTTTGACCCCCAGCATCTCCCACATCTTTGTCATTACCTCGCTGGTGAAATGGCTACCTCTGTCTGACTCAATCCTTTGAGGTAGACCAAAACGGGAAAAGATGTGGTTAATCATCAGGGCAGCTGCTGTTTCTGCCTTGCAGTTTGAAGCCGGGAGACATTCCACCGACTTGGTATACAAGCATGTGACGGTCAACATGTAATTGTTTCCTCTAGACGACCGAATTACAGGGCCTACAAAGTCGATTTGCAAATCTGACCACGGCAGTGTCATCCCCCTCTTTTGGAGAGGCGCACAGTGTGTGAGGGATGATGGCTGAAACTGTGCACACACAAGACACCCCTTCAAGTATTGGTCGAGGTCCTGCCCCATGTGTGGCCAGTATGCAATCTCTCTTAAGATCTCAAGTGTTGTGTGAAACCCACTATGACCGGCGGTGGCCGCATCATGGGGATGACTTAACATCAGGCTTCGGAATGAGGTAGGGACCACACACTGATCATGGCCAGCTTGGGATTTCCTTACCAACAAACCGTCTTGGATTCAGAACCTTTTTGGACATTTCATCAACACTCTTAGGTCCTCTTTCCCAATGTAATCGGTATCCGTCAGGGGAAAGTTCTCAGGGTCCTCAATGTGTTGGTAAAACTTACCAATTATTGGATCCCCCTGCTGAGCTGTAATCAAATCAGCATCAGGGGTCTCCTTACTCCATTGTGGAGTTGAAAGATCATGGTGAGCATTTGTCTGGGACCTAGTGATAGCAGTGACCTGGATTTCCCCCAACAGGGACTCTATTTCTATTAGATCCCCCTGGATGGCCCCGGTGTTGGGCAGCTGATCAGCTAAGTCATTTTCAGTTTTGTCTGGTCCCTCTACTTTGGAATGACCCTTGATCTTCTTCCAGTAGATGGTCATCCCATTCGAGGTGACCAGATCATCAATGTTTTGAATTAACTTCCCATGTTTCAAGGGTTTGTTATTAGCACATAGCATGCCTCTGGTTTTCCAGTTAACCAGGTGCTCCACGAACCCGTTCCGTACATAATCCGAATTTGTGATTATGACCAGTTCGTGGAGTTGATGTTGGACAGCAGTGAGGATGGCTTGATGCACAGACATCAATTCTGCCACCTGACAACTTCGGGGACCAATTTTGTATCCAGCGGAGGGTTCTGGGGACTCATTCACCCATGCATTCCCTACGCCGGCCACCAGTACTTTCTCCCCGTTTTTGTCAACATGGTAAGAGCATTCATCCACATAGACAGTGGGCATTCCCTCACACTTGTCTTCTTCAAAGACTTTGTGTGGGGAATTAAGGTATGCCTCCATGTTGTCCTTTTTGGAGGCAGTCATCAGAATGGGTTTGACCCATGGGATTTTGGTATTGTTGGTTCTAGGATAGAATGATGGGCGGCGACAGCTCAATCCCCACATCTACCCAGTCTGTTGATTAGGTTTTAGGTTCCCCTGGTTCCGGTTCTGGGCCGCCCCTGCCTTTTTGGAGGCAGTCACCAGGATGGGTTTCAACCAGGGGTTTTTGGTATTGTTGGTTCTGGGATAGGATTATGGGCGGCGACAGCTCAATCCCCACATCTACCCAGTCTGGATTGGAATCTCTTGGGACCCATTTTTCCTTGGGAGGAGTTCCCCCATCTCTGAAGGAGAAGATCCTATTCCCAGGATCTTCTGAGGATCCCTCTCCCTCAAATTGGAAGACCTGTACCTCCTCCACAAAGTGGGTCTGTTTGGGTCCTTTGTTTCTCCTACCTCCTCTCTGCTCCTTGGGTGGCAGACTTTCAGGGGTAGGAGATTTTGTTTCTGGTTCCTGGTTTTCCAGGGGCTGTTTACAAGTTGGGAAGGAAGCTTCCTCCAAGGCTTTACACCCCCCTTCCCCTTGTGCCTCCTCCCTGGGAACCGGTGGGTTATCGGGGTGCTGCCCCCGTCATTGTTCTGGAGCACCAGGCCCAGAGTTTGGGGCATTCTGAGGTGGGATGCTCATCTGAGGGTTCTGTTGAGCCCTCAGTATGTGACCCAGATCCCATGCCATATTTTGGACCTGGCGCTCAAGTTGTGAAACCCGCTCAGGCTGATACGGGGCTCTATTTTCTCCCCTGGGCTGATCCCGGGAAGGGTAGCTATCCCTTCTCTGGTAATACCCCGGATCGGGAAGATTGGGGTACCCCTCCACCCTTGGCCTCCCCTCTCCCGGATTAGGTTGTCTGGGCTCAGGGAATTGGGGAAAGAAGGATATATGATTTTGGGGCTGGAAATTGGGTGGATACCTGGGAAAAAAGTTCTGCCCAGGATTTGGTGAATTTCTGCCCTCCTGGGGGAAGTTAGGAGGGAAGTTCCCTGGGTCAGGTGCTTGGCTGGACCCCCCCCTTGGGCTGGAGGAGTCCACACATAACCCAGGATGGGTAGGTTTCCCTTGTAGCGGGGACTTACATAATCAGGGGAGCGGGGGACCCCATTTGTGGGACTACCTCCTCGACTCCCTGTCTGTGACTGGCCCGAGGGCCTTCTGGGCTGTAAATTATTTGGTGCAGGCAGGTTTTTAGGCCCCCCCATCTCCAAATCTAAAACGGGGGCAACCTTTACCTCCGCCACCTTGGCAGCAGCAGGGGTGCTGTTGGTTTTGGGGTTTTTCTGGCATTACTTTTATTTTCTATGGGCTTCTGCACCTCATAGATCCAGGTAGCCTGTTCAATGACCCAGTCTAGTGACCTCTTCTCGTGAAAATCTCTCACTAGCTGGGTCATGATGTATTTGGGCAAGGCATGGAAAAAAGTATTGACAAATTCTCTGCTGTCCGTGCGCACCCTTCTGTTGGTCTGCGCAAAGGCACGCTTCAATTCTTGCACGAATTCTTGTGGGGCCTGATCCTCCCCACATTTCAAATTTTAGGCTGCCTTGCGAGCCTCTTGAGGATTTCTATGAACAGAAAATTTTTTCAAGATGGCTGCCCTATATGCGGACCATCTTGAATGGTTTTGGTCCTCCAGCCCTGCAAAGAAACTGGAGTATTCTGGGGAGAATGTCCATTTGACGTACTGGATGCAGCTACTGCTGTCCTTCAAATGGAAAGTCTCCATCATTTGCTCATAGAGCTCCAAGTGTTCCCAAACAGAATACTTGGCTTTCTTATGATAAGGCGTGATGACACTCCTTATTGCCTTTATTTGTTTCAATGGGTCCTTAAGCAAGGCCCTTTTCACCTTATTGGCTTTTTTGGTTCGGTCAACCCTGGTCCATTCATCCTCTGATTCAGAAGCACTGCTCCCAGAGGTGCCCGTCTGATCTTCCAGGTTTTCCCGGATTCTGGGAGCCTGGGAATAGCTGGCAGAATGTGAGGACCTGGTCTCCTGTATCCTGTGACGCTCAGAGGAGTCTTCAGATCCCTCCTTGCTACCAGGATTTGATGGGTACCCCCCCCCACTGACCTAACTGGGCAGAGGTCTTCAGGATGCCCTTAGTGGGCCTACTCTCCTGGGGTTCCCCACTAAATTGCACTGTACTTAGTTGCCCATGTCCGCCCATCCATTCCTGGGTAGTACTGGCCTATGAGCCCCATACTTTTGGCTGGATAGTAATCAGCCATTCCTGTGGCCCTGTGCTCATGCGTGCCAGGGGACATGGGGATGGCAGAGTCAGGGACTGGGAGAGATGAAGGCCTCTGGTACCAGGGCTCCTGAGGTTATGCTCGGGCGTTTGCCTTTCCCAGCGAAACTCATATCTATCAGCCCCTGCTCCCCATTGCTACGCAAGAGCCTGCGCTTTCAGTTCCTCAGCTAGGGCTTTACAAGACTCTATCAGTCTCTCCTGCATGGCTACCTGTTGCTGGAGCCTATCATTGTGCTGGCAGAGAGCCTCCTTTTCTCTCTGTGCCTCCTGATTGGTCCTGGAGTACTGGGCCAGTCTCTGCTGCAGGAGGGTTACCTCCTGAGTCCCATCCCTACTGGCCTGCTCCTTTCTTGCCAGAGCCTCCTCCACCCTCCTGGTGTGATCTAGCAAGCCCTGATGCTCTTTTTTGAGGTCACCCAGCCCCTGGAGGGCCAAGTGATTTTCTTCAATTTTTCTTTTTAAATGGCAGACTTCCTGGCCTAAGGTATCCCTTTCCTGACCAAGAGCATGCATTTGTGACACCAGGTCGTCCCTCTGCCTTTGAAAGGCACCAGCTTTCTGGCGTTCTTCATCAAACTCTGCCTGGGTATCCAGGTCTTTCAAAATCAATTTATTGCTTTCCTCTTTCTCTCTGTCTAGTTGGATTTGCAGGGTGGCTACTTGCTCTGTGCATGCACTTTTGAATTGATCTGTTGCTCCAGTTTTTTCTGGCACTGCAGTAAGGAGTCCAAACTGTCTTGGTGCTCCTTCTGCAAAGCCAGAATTCTGGTATCCTGGTCAGCCTTTTCCTGTTGCAGGATATCCATATCCTCCTTTATTTAATGATGTACTGTCTATTATCATTTTCTGCCTCCTGGCTCCTGTGCAGCCTCTGCTCAGAAGAGTCCAGGTCAGATTGGGCCTTCTCTAACGCAATCTGTTGCCTATTTGCCAGATCTTGGCCTTCAGCACATTTATCCTGCATGGCTCCCATATATAGATACAAATATGCAGCTATCCTAACAATCTTATTGTGTTCATCTTTGGCTTTGGGGCCATATATAATTCACTCAGGGCCACATGTAATGGACCCTGATCTCTCCATGTATCTGACCCTGTTTCAGTGACCTGTTGCGCGATTGCCTGCAACCAGACCGTTTGGTCCTGATGAGTCCACTCACCTCTCACAAATAGCTTATGTAAGAAGTGCTCTCTGGCTATTTTGATGTCTACCAGTGACATCATTCTGGAGATTTGAGTTCCTTCCTGACTTACCGAAGTTTGTATTTTATTTTGCAAAACACACCTTCTCCTTAGAGCGTCCCTTTGAGGAGTGCTTTACAGCGTACCACAGCGTGGTGATCTGACCGGATGTATGTATCCCCTCAGTTACCACACTGTATTAAGCTGCACAAGTGGTAATTCTACCCCAGGCACGAGCCCGCACTCTGTAAGTGACTCCAATCAAGCAATCCCACTAAGTCAGTGCCTTGTCTGGGATGCCCAAGGGAAGCCCTTATTTATATATTTTTATGGCAAGTTATAATCTGGATAATGAACCCTTGTATAACACTCCTCTCTTAGAATCCCCCTTGACCCCACTGAGCCAAGAAGTAGGCTTGTTTTGCAAATTTAAAAGGTTTATTTGAAAAATTAAACAATACATATATATATCACACTTCTATAAATACATTGATAATGGATGGTACACTTGTGAATATGAGCAGTAATCAGCAAGAGGTAATTGTCATGATCTCTGCTTCCAAAAGGTCAGGGTTTTCCCAACTCCCTTGGAAGCAGATCCATAACCCAGGTTCCGAGTGCCAACCAGTCCCAATTGGGACCTTTTGGACCCAGTCCTGGCGCCAGTGGCACCAGGCTCATAAATATGCCCAGTCCCAGCGCTGGAAGCGCCGGGCTCATAATGCTTGGGTGGACTTACCTGCAGCAGACCATGCTGCTTACTTGCCTGCCAGTTGAGCCTCTGATCCTCTTCTGTTTGGAACTACTTTTCCTGTTGGGTGGGGCAGGAGCCACTCCCTAGATTCAGAACACTGGAACTCTTCTGGAAAGCAGGAACTCTTTTCTTACCTAGGCATGGTTGTGGAAGGAGACACCTAAGCACTACAGGAGGCTATTTAAACCACACCCGATGGATGAATCTTGCTTTGCGTTATTCTGCATCCTCTGCAGCAGAACGCTCATCGTGTCTTCTGCATCTGATCCTGGGCCTAAGGAAAAAGGCTTACCATCCTGAATCCAGTCTTCAGCAACACCTATAAAGACAAGAAAGAACAGGTTAGCATTACGGTCTTCAGTGACAGCTCTTCACTTACCTGGTCCATCGGCTGTCACCAACGCCTCGCGCTGCATTCCGGCATCTGAAAGACAAAGGCTTACCTACTCTTTGTGCGCTCCGGAGGTCTTCACACTGCATTCCGGCATCTGAAAGACAAAAGCTTACCAACTCTTCGCACGCTCCGGAGGCCTTCGGCGCTGCATCCCGCATCTGAAAGACAAAACAAGGTGCGTTTAAAGACATTGGGGAACTTTAATACTCACGTGCCATTATTCCTTTCCACATCTAACCCAGTGGGTATTCCGGCACCCTGCAGCCGCTCCGAACTTGTACCTGCAAAATAAAAAGACAGTTAGAGCGCATCGTGAAGCAGGCAACAAGCGCTTACTTACGTGCTTCCAGGCGCTTCTATTCATCACACGGGCTCCATCTTCAACTCACTTCAGCCCGTCATCCGCCATCGCCGGAACCCTGCAAAACAAGAAACATCATTACTAAAGACTTTAAAGACATTAGAATTACTCGAAACTTACCGTTCGTGCAGTAAACGACGGACAGCAGTCCTCTGAAGTCAAGAGGCCTGCTCCCCTTATCCAGTGAAGAAACTGGTTACAGCACCCTGCCCCGAGGCAGATGGAGAGCACGGCGTTCACTTACCTAAGGTGAGAGCGTTAACCTTTGGGGTTCTACAGGAGAAGAGAAAGGGAAGAAGAGAGAGACATTCAATAACCCAGTTCCTTAATCCCATATTTTCTATCTGCAGACATCTTACCCTTCGAGTCAGACATACAGTGCACAGAGGTCCAGCCCAAAGAGCCAGCCGTGTGTTACACATCATCTTTGAAGATACGGTATACGCCCAGTCAAGAGCGATGCCTCTACGGGAATCAGGTGAGCGTTACAGTAATCCTACAGTAGCACAGTTCTTGGTTACTTATGAATAGGAACAGAAGAATAAGGTGGGAAAGAATGCTTTATATGGGTCAAGGAAACGCAATGATGAATGAAATGCAGTACAGAAAATAACTTGATATGGCTTCAACAAAAGACAATGGCCCTCATTACGACCCTGGCGGAAATCGAAAAACGATGGCGGAAATGCAATACCGCCATCGAATAGCGCTCGGTGTGACTATGACCCGTCACCGTAAAGTACGATGCCATTAGCGACACCGTAGTGAACGCCAACGCTAACTGCACCAAGTACGCGCGCGCGCCATGCCAAACCGTAATTAGCACCATGGCGCAAGGGTACGCGAATTCCGACCCTAGCGGACATGTACTTAACGCCATCAAGCACGGCGGAAAGTACCATTCCGCCATGGTGAGAAGTACGGCATCGCGAATCAACCGTAAACGGCCCCACTGAGTGCCTGTACACCGCTCCCTGGCCACATAGTACAACTCCCCGTAGGTGCAACGAAGCCACAATGCAACCAGTGAAATGTACAAGTCACCCATGCATGCCAACGAACAAAAGAATCACAAGAGGGGCCAATGGGAGCTGCAGGGCACAGATGGCACGAATACAGAAGCTATACCAATGGACATGACCCCAGTCTCCCACCAAGAAACGCACGCAAACACAGGCACCTGTGACCAGCAATATTCCGATAATCACATCATTCCACCAATCCACCTGGCTGACCGGCATCTGTTACACAAAACCTAATCCCCCGCCCCTGAGCATGACATCATCCAAACAGTCATATTGGCAGCCCTCACCCCTGACCTCACTGGGCTTCGTAGGCAAACGCGCCCAGCACAGTACCACGCAACTATACTCCGAAGCTGGAACCCAATGCAGATCTCCTCACAATACATCGCTCCCCAAATAGGAATATGCCACATCACTTGCAAAGAAGAACGCTACACGGCCCATATCAGAATAGAAATTTAATGCACAACAAATTCACCAAGCCCATACAGCCATTAGGCCATGAACTCCAAAACACATTTCACCATTGTGGGCTGCATCCGCAATAAATGACCAGCTACTTCTTGTGTGACGCCCTGTTCCTTCATGGTACACAGGGGCTACATTCTCGTACGAAAAGGCAACATGGAAGCGCCTAGAACCGCAGGGCCGTCCCAATAGGGAGGCACTAGTCCAGCTGAAAGGCCGAAATGTTGCTCCGAGCCACTAGTACTGCGTAAGGGCATGTGGCCCATTGGCGATCGTCCCATAAGATCGTAATGCTGCTCCACTGATTAACACGAAGCAGCAGGTGTCGGGAGTAAAACCCATCTGCAGGAGTGGCATACAGATGGCAGTGGCAAAAGGGGAGGAGATACCTGTCAACCAAAAGAAAAGAAAAAGAAAAGAATGGCCATCAGAACTACATTCGAACAACTCACTTCAATGATCACACTAGATCCACAGCCATATGCATGCTAGCCCACTCCAAAGGATCATCACCACCCCAAAACCACTTGCGACTCATAACTATCCATATCGAGGTGAAAACACCATCACAAACGAGTGTACCTGTGCATGCGTCTGTGAAAACAGAATCCATCAGATGGGATTGGTAACGTGCATGGACACAAGTGTCTGAAGGCGCGTCGAGACAGGGAGGGCTCAACAAGGCCAGATAGACGATGGTCCCACTATGGCAGCCCTGCATCACATAGCGCAGGGGAGGCGGACAGATTCCAAGAAGCCCTGTACATGGCAAACACCGTATCAAATCATCTGCCCATGCATCCATTCATCATTCCCTCATCCCGTAATGATAACGCCTGTTTCCATACTCACATAACATGTGAGAATTCCATTGAGTCTGTGCGTTATGCAGCCTGCAAAATCCACTGTGCCCCAGCCCGTAATTCCAGTGTTGTGAAGTAACATGTATTTGGGAACGTCCGGCCTCATCATCCACTTCGCTATTGCGCATCCCAAACTATTCATATCAATCATTGCATCCTCGCCATGGCCCCTGTCCCAAGGACACTGAACAATAGAACGTTATATTTGCAGTCAGACCTGTGGCCATCTCCTCGCCGCTAGCTGAAGACCGAAAGCGCCGCCCTTCGAATTCCTCATTTGCAACATCACGTCGAAAAGGCATCTGTGGCCGCTTGAAATCACAAATTAATCCATCTAGTGCGGCTGTGTGTGAAAATGGCAACTGCCTTCACTCACAAATGTGACGCCCCGCCCATCGGTGTACCTCGGTACAGTGATGCATGAGGGTCCACCGTTACTCGAGTACTACGTTCCACTGACCCTTCACAAGTCTGTTCGCGACTGCAAAGAATGCATGTGAAACAATGGGACCATAGCCGAATGAACATATCAACCAATGTTACACGGCCATCGGGTACTAATACATGATTGTAATAGCAAGATGCCATTCCTCGAATTGCAGCGTTTTGTGCGGGACGTGCTCGCCCAAAGGGGAGAGCAGCTTGCACAGGTGGAATGAATCACCACAGGTGGAGGCCATACAGCCTGAAAACACATAAATTGCACGCCCAGTCTCCTCCCACAACCACTCCGAAATGCTACCGGCAGGACTCGCGATGTTGGCCCTGGGGGACCTGATAGCACTGCAAGTACTCCAACTCCAAGAAGAAGACGAACACCAACTACAACCGGCCGCACGGAGGAGATGCAGGAGGAGGAGGAGGGCAAGGCAGGGCCAGCAAGGGCCGCCAGCACAGCCACTACCACCACGCAGGCAGCCCGCCATCCCACCCCTACTGAAGGTGGTGTCTGTACTCCACTTCCTGGCCACAGGCACCTACCAGCACACAGTCGGACAGTTGCATGGCATTTCTCAGCCACTGTTCTCACGGACACTATTGCAAGTGCTCGATGCCCTCCTGCAGCACGCAGACGACTACATCTCTCTACCACGCTCGGAGCAGGAAATAACCAACACAAAAGTGGGATTCCATGCACTTGGCGGCATACCGGGTTGCATTGGTGCCATCGACTGCACCCATGTGGAATTGGTCGTCCCACATGCCATGGAGGCCCAGTACCGCAACCGAAAACAATTTCATTCACTGAATGTACAAATGGTGTGTGACTCCAACAGGATCATTACACATTGTTGTGCCCGATTCCCTGGATCAACCCATGATTCTATGGTCTTGAGGAACTCTACAATACCACGCTACATGGAGCGACACGCAGGGAACAGATCCTGGCTACTCGGTGAGTCTCATTTCATGCATGATGATGTGGGGTATGTGATGCGGCAATGACCTGGCAGGAAGGGGGGGGGGTGCGTACGTAGCAATGGCATTCCACATAATTCGTTTATCGTCCACATACAGGTGATGCCGGATATCCACTGAAGAGATGGCTCCTCACACCAGTCCGGAACCCACGGGACCAGCATGAGGAGGACTACAACCATGCCCACTCACGTACCCGTGTAGTCATTGAACAGGCATTCGGCCTACTGAAGACTCGTTTCCGGTGCCTCAGCAGGTCTGGCGGGGCACTCCTGTACCGCCATGAGAAGGTTGCAAAGATGGTGATGGCATGTGTCATGCTCCACAACATGTGCGTACGTAGAAATGTGCCCATGCCCCCTGACGCAGAACTGCAAGCACCTGAAGATGGTCATGATGAGGGTGGGGATGTGGCAGCACCTCAAGGAGTCTGCGAGGCACAGGAGGGCCGTGAAATTCGTCAGCATCTCATAGATGCATGCTTCTAGCACTCACGCCTGGTGGCTGATACATGGACACGGGACTCGTGGCACTGTGTGTGTCTGGTACATGCACAACATGGACTGTACGCCTATGATGGCCTAGTACACAAAGATCATTGTCCACACATCTCATTGTTTGATCGTGCATTGTTTATGGCATATGTGATATCATGTGGAACACCCTATCGACCCGCCACCCAAGTGAGCCCAACACACCCCCTCCACCCTCCCACCTCCCCCCGAACACCAGTGTCCAAAGATGCTCATTGTCAGTGGGCAGTCGCTATTGCAAGCCCCCTCTGCGGGTATCAGGGGCACCCCTGCCTGTGGAGCGCAGGTTCCTCCCAGATCTACGTTGGGGGCTGCCCTGGACGGAACTTGCAACGGATGATGTCTCTGCCTGCTCACGTCCATGCATGTCCCTAAGGGTTTGTGAGAGCTCAGTGAGCACACGGCGCACTGCGGCAAGTTCGGCACATACGTCTTTGGACGTCGCATGCAGTTCCCCCCTCAGGCTCTCGGTGCTTCTCTCCATTTGGACTCTCAGGCTCTCGGTGCTACTCTCCATTTGGACTCTCAGGCTCTCGGTGCTACTCTCCATTTGGACTCTCAGGCTCTCGGTGCTACTCTCCATTTGGACTCTCAGGCTCTCGGTGCTACTCTCCATTTGTGCCCTAAGTGTCTCAGTTGATGTTTCTATGTCTGCCTTGGTGCCCCCACATCCATCGGCATGGTCCTTGAGGAGCGTGGCCAGTTGCTGCTGTTGCACGATTAACTGGTCGAGGGACTGTTGCCTCTGCTGGGCCATGGCCATTTGCGGTGGTGTCACAGAGGGGCTGTTCGCCTCATGTTGCCCTGCCACAGGGCTTGTGGGGGATGGCCAGTCGTCGTCTTGTGGGTGCCCCTGCGTGGTATCCTCATGGTGTACGGGATGGAACAGACAGGGGGATTGGGACAGGTCATGGATGGATCTGACTTCGACATCCCCGTCTTCTGTGTCGGAGCATGCTGCCATTAATGGGGTCTCACCTATGGTGCTGCTGCCACCAGAGGCAGTACCTTCTGTGGCATCCATTGGGGGGACCTGTGGTGGTGCTGTTGTGGGCATGCTGGCTGCTGGGGTGCCTGTTGATGTTCCCTCCTGTGTGCTGCCACTTGATATGTGCTGCTGCCGTGTCTTGATGCGTGCAGCTGAGGTGGAGGGTCTTTGGCCGTCGGTCTTGGCCCTCTTTGCAGGTGTGCTGGTAGGGGTGTCCTGGAGCTCGTCGTTTGGATCGGACCCTGTGGTGGAGTAAAGGAGGGCAAGCGTTATTAATGGGTCTGTGGGAATTGGAATGGCAATGTATCACATGCATTGGGGTGGTACCTGAGGGTGATTTGGGTCGGGGCCTTGGAGGTGCTTTCATTTGTGTGTGGAGTGAGGGTGCAGTTGTTTGGCAGCCTGCAGTTAGGGTGTGCCTGCTGCACGTGTAGTGGGTGTTTTTGGGGTTTTTACTTATTTATGTATTTATTGTGTGTTTTAAAGTGCGCTATCAGGCCAATGTGTGTGGACGTTCTCCTGGCCATGTGTTGCTGTTGCGCTATGTGGACACATGTGAGTCACATGATTGGACATTGTGGATTTGGCATGGTTTTATTTGGGCCACCTACCTGATTCTCCGGATGTCTGCACTCCTTTCTCCATCCCTCCGACTCCCTCTATGCTCTCCATTCCAATGGTGGAGGCACAGATTTCTTCCCAGGGGGTCAACTTGATGGGTGATTCCGACCCTCCCCCGGTGGCTGTGGCAATGTTGCGGTTGGCAGAAAGTATGCTACGGACGCGTATCCGCAGGTCGTCCCACCGCTTCCTGCATTGCTGTGGGTTGCGGGGTGCGGTCCCCACCGCACTTACCCGCTGTGCCACCAGGGCCCATATGGCCTTCTTGTTCGCAAGTGCCGTCCTGGTCATTTGCGTGGAGAAGACGGCGGCGGCATTCTCCTGGAGGGTCTCTGTAAGCACGGTGAGTTCCTCACGGGAGAAGTGGACCTGCCGCTTGCGGTCGCACGCTTTCTTCGCTACTTTTCCCATTTTTCTTGGTTTCACTAGGGTGGATGACGGGTTGGGATGTGTCTCAGGGTGGTGTTTTTAGTGGTTGTGTGTATTTTGTGGTTTTATAGGTGTACGGGGTGTTGTTTCCCGTTCCGGGCCCATGTTTTTACTTCCGTTTCCGTATATTTACGGTCGCCGTACTTTCCGGTTGGCGCTCACTGCGGTGTCCGCTAAGATGGGTGGCGGTATTGCACCTAGGGCGCCGTACGGCGGCGGTGTGGGCCGTTTTGGGGTCATTTCCGCCATCGCGGACTTTGCACTTCCGCCATGGCGTGGTGCTCGTGCCCGATGGGTCGGAATGGGCCGCACTTTGCTCCATCGTGCAATGGCGGAAACGCTATTTACGCTGTGGCGGTCCGGTCAGTCACTTTCCGCAAGGGTCGTAATGAGGGCCAATGTAATCACTTTTCCTTGACAATTCACTTCCCCCCTTTATGCAATATAAGGAGATGGAAAGAAGAGCACACAGTTCTCAGGAATGCAATCAAATACAATACGAAATTCAGTCCCCGCTAGCAAGCTTAGAGAAAAACAGGTATGATTTTAAAACACAGGCCCAAAATGCTTTGAATGTGGTGGCAATGAAGTGAAATGATGCTAAAATTGATTTTAATTCCCTGTAGAGGTTCAGGGTGAGTGATAGCTAGTTGGTATTAGTTCAGGCTCACTTTAGCAATGCTCTATGAGTAATTAGCAGGTTAAAAACGAATTTCAAGGATGAAAGCAAAGGCAAATATTTTCACACGTGGCTGGAATGATTGCAAATGTCAAATTGCGGCAAATTAGTCGTGCGCGTCGAGCGTAATTGCGGAGGCACTATAAGGAGCAGGAAGTCGGGTATAGGTTCTTTGGAAAGCTTCGCGTCTAAGCTTTAAAATGACAGTTAAATGTCGTTCCTAGGAAAAACGGTTCCAGAGATACAGACGGTTTTGAGAAGGTAGTTTTTCCGATTTTAAATTTAAAAGTTCAAAATGGCAGATGACAGTTTTCATCTTTAAAAAGGACAGAATGACACACACGATTCCTATGAGGTAGTTCTAAATAGGTTAAAATAGATTTAATTAGATTATTTTACACTAAGAGATTGGTTTTGGCACAGTGCTAGCTGGGTACTCACACTAGATTTTGGACAGGAATGGGCCTCATCACGGATCTGGTCAACAGGTTGAACGGGACTTCTGGCGGTTCTGTTCACAGCGTCTGGTCTCTGGTTCTCTCTGGTTCCGGATACAGCACTGCTTTCTGGATACTGCTACAGGTTCTTGCAAAAGTTCTTGGCAAAGAATTCAAACAGCTCGCCCGGCTGTTGAATAGTTTGGTTGGTTTTGAGGCCTGCTGAGAGGATTCAGCTTGTGGATTCAGACCTCTCTGCTACAAATTCTGGAGTTAATTTCTGGTCTCTGGAGATTGATGGATTTGAAGTCGGGATCTCTGGATGTGAAGTCTGAAGTCTCCCGGCAAAGCGTCCTGCAAGAAAGTGGAAAGTGAATGTCTCTACCTGGGTTTCAATGTTCCTTTTATGTGTTTTGAAAATGGGTGTGTACCTGGGCCTAGCTAAGCCTGCCCCTCTCACTTATCATTGGCCAAGCTTTCCTCTCTCCCTTGATTGGGGGGAAGAAATGGAGTGTCAGAGTGATGCTGTAGGTTTTATGGTCAGAGGAACCTCCCCTTGTCAAATTGCACACAAATCTATTTCTGACCCAAATACATATTTCCTAGATACACAATTTGTTGAATTTACATGTACATATTACAGATTCCTTATGGTCCATGCTTGTCCGACTCTGATCTTCCTGGGGGCTTGCATTAAAAAATGACAACTTAATTTCGTTTTTAATTGGTTTACCAATGTTAAATCTGTATCAAAAATTACACCAATGTACACCCTCCTTCTACACACATTCCAGCTATTTACTAGGTTTCTAGCATAAACCCGGGGTCTGTAATATCAATAAATAGCAGGGTTTGGTCCTAGAACACCGTAGAAATTGGAGTTTGTACTCAAATCGTGAGGGCATTTTTCATACTAAGAATCTCAAAGTTGTACATTCCTGTCATTTGGTTACAATAAGTTATCACAGTTTCTATAAAATATATATTTGCTGCAATAGGAATCCACACTCAAGTCTGTCCCGCCCCTTGAAGCTGGGTGGGTCAGGGATCACATGTCTCTGCTCACAGGCAGCTCTCTGTTTACAGTCCACACTCAAAATTAACATACCCCATTCAACCGCAAGGGGCTATTGTCTCTCTCCTCCAGGCTGAAGGGGAAACCCCCTCCCTCTCACTCAGAAGGGCCATGTGATATCCTGCCTCCTGATGTGGGCCTCTGGGGTGTTAAGGTTTCCCAGCCTCTTGGCCTCTGGGAACAGCAGGTGGCTAAGATTTTTAATTAACCAACAGGCTTTGAAGTCCCTGCCCCTCTTGCAACTCCTAAATACAGTTTCCCTGTCAGAGTTTAGACCGCTAGCGCCAGTTTGTGGACAAAGCTGGTACTGCACCCATTTTTGGGATCTGTCTTGAATTACTGCATTTCAATAGAGTGGTCTTTTGCTTGATAGCATAGGACCTTTGCTTAACATTGTTTTGATGGCATCCTTACAGTAGAGTGGTGATGTGGAACCCCCCACACGAAGGTTGTATCTTTAGAGTGGTCTTGTGCCCATGATTTTAGCAACTTTTTGACATAAAAAAACGGATTTTGAACAGAACCACCTTTCTTTGCACTGGTGGGTGGCAGATTAGGTGACCATTTTGGTGTGCGCAAACTGCGCAGTTCTCCTGGATTCTGGCTTGAATGTGGGTCGCGACAGCTCATCCCCACATCCACCCAGTCTATTGATTTAGTTTGTTCTGGGATAGAATAATGAGCGACGACAGCTCATCCCCACATCTGCCCAGTCTATCGATTCAACATGGGTCAAAACCCTTGACAGGAACAGGTTCTGGACTTTAAATACCTTGGGGTCCTGATTGACTCCTCGAAAAAGGACACAGCAATGCAACTACATTTGCACGCGGAAATGAGAAATCTCATTTCGCAAGCTAAAATTTTGGACACGAAATATGGTTGTTTTTCACTGATTCCACTACTTAAATTCTATCCGGGGAAAGTGATTGCGACAATCACATACGGAGCTGACGCTTTGCCATCTCTCCCACATTAAATATGGCCTAGACTGGAAAGCCTGTTTTGGAGCTCAGTACTTAACCTTCCGAAATCCACGCTGATAGTGTTAATCAGATGAGAACTGTCATTATCATCTTTGGAGGCAATTGTAACTAGAGCCACCATAATGTTGTATCAGAAAATTAAGAATCCATCTAGTCCAGAGATATTTACCCTAGTACAAGAAGAGCTGAGGGAGAACAAATGCAACCTAAATCTAGTGGGCTGTGGCAGCTCAATTGAGGAAGTAGTTCTAAATCCAACTAAAACTAAAAAACAGCCTGATGAAACAGAATGGATCGCCTCTCTGGAGAAAGCCTCCACCTATAAACTGACCTAGCACTTGCCTCCAATGGTCAGAAAACTTAACGAGGTTCAACCATTTCTAAAGAAACACCCAAATAGGAAAACAAGATCAATCCTTCTTCGAGCCAGACTGAACCTTTTGCCTTCAAATGAGATCCTAAATATAAGAGGATACAACTGTGGTTGGCTCTAGGTGTGGAAGTAACCGTGCTAAACTGTATTGTCTTTTGAGCATGATGGTAGGATTCATGGGTCGCAAGATCACAGGAGCAGGCGGGGGTTTAGCCAGTACCCCAATTGTTGAGTAGGTAAATAGAGTATTCTCCTGGCTATCTTGCTTATAGTTTTTCCAAGAAAAGGTTCTAACACAGTGGTTGTTGCAATGCAAGATCTGTTTTTATTTGTGCTAGTAGTGGATTGTTCAATACTCAATTGATATGCATTACATAAGGGACAATTGTGTCCCCTGGTTGTCAGCCGACACGTTTTTCGACCCGTGGGTCTTTATAGAGGCTATTGAATGCAGTCTGTAACCCCTTCGTGGGGTCCTGGCTCGTAGTGGTGGGTGGCTGTCCTAGATGGACAGTGGCTCCTGCCCTTTGTGCCACTCCGAGAGGCTCTCTGGGTGTAGCTCCTGGTCACCTAATATAAAAGGAGTCTCTGTGACTAACAGATGTCATTTTTGCAACTCACAGTCAACTAGAGAAATGCTTCGGCACCTATTACTATCTTGCCCATGTACTTGTCACTACAGAACCCCATACTTGTCCCACCATTTGCAGAAAGCTTATTTGGCAGAAGAAGAAATGTGGTGGGAGTGGTTAATAGGGGGCCACAGACCATCATGGGCGATAGCCGCGGCCAAAATCTTAGACTTAAATTTCCTAGAGCTCAGCAAAACACATGGGACTGTGATCTAGGGGGCACAAGACTTTGTAAAACATAATACTTTGTCTTTTAAATCTGTGTCCATTTTTACTTCCTTCTTGTCCTCCTTCTGCTGTTTCATCTACATTTTTCCATCTTTATTTCTTTTATTGTCAAGATTCCTGGTCTCTTGTAAAAATCACTTCGGTGATTAAACCTCGTAAATAAAAAATAAAACAAATAGCAAATATTTCTTTTTCTATAGTAGAACAGGTTTTTCTGCATTCTTCAACATTCTGGATGCAAATGCAATTGATTGTTGCCCAGTGCCTCCTTTTTGTCTTAATACCGACCCTAGGCTTTGATTACTAGCATCCAGGCTCACAATGCTTTTGCTGTGTTCTTGAACATTTTTTTGAGAAGGAACTTGGTTGAGTGCCTTTTTAATCTTTCCAAGCTCTGTTTAACATTTCTCATCCCAATTAAACAGTTTCCCTTTCTTTGCTAATTGTCTCATGTTGGTGGTGGGATCAGCATAATTTGCTATAAACTTTGCATAATATTCTGTCATATTCAGGAATTACAGTAATTGCTATTTATCTTTGGGACTTGGCATGCACTCGATGGTGTTTACGAAATCCTTCCTTGGCTTAATACTATCCTTGGAGATCACATGACATAAATACTGAATGTCATTATTCTCTTTGCTTAGGGTCATGTCTGCCTCCTTGAATATGCTTACAGCCCTTTCCAACCTTTCTTTATGCGTTTCTTGATTTTCTCCTTATATCTATACTTCATCCTGAAAGCATAAAATACCCTTTTCATGTTTATTTAACTGAAAAAATATTCTTTGGAACTCAGCAGCAGATGATATTAGTCCAAAAGGCATCCTCACACATTGAAACAATCCTTCTTTGACCAGATTATCAAACATTAGCGCTTTTTATATTCATATATGCTCCAGTCATAGCACCAGTTAGTAATTATCAAAAATGTGTATGTGCACTTCAACTCATTTCCTTTGCACACTTTTTATATATGCTCAGCTCCTCTTTTCTTAGTGCTAGCCTGTAAATAATAAGTGCACATACTGATAAGCATGCACACAGTGCACATAGTTAAAGTGTGCGCTGCTCAATGCTATTATCATAGGTCCCCCTACTTTCACTTATTCCGCTAATGCTAAATTAGCATAATGGTGCAGAGTGTCACTGCACTGAAGCTTATCTCCACAACAAGAGGTTTGTAAAAATGCTGAGGGGAATAGCTTTCTTACACGGAATTTTCTGTTTCACAGATCGGTGATTGACACGTCAATTTCCTTCATTGTCAAAAAAGTGAAAACAATTAAATGCAAGTAACATGTACTAAGGTAGCATTGTCTTTAATGCTAATTCACCATACAGCAATCTGAACCAATTAAGCAACGTTTCAGTGGCCCAAGTCAGTGCAGCTGCAGCACCCTGGACACTCTCCTACACCCGCCAAAGGACGTTGGTAAGCATATATTATTATATTTTTTTTTATGACCGCTTAATATCGAAGATGTTTCTAAGCGCAGACCTGGGATTCAAACCAGTTTTGTTCTGCGTAATCTTACTTCCAAGTGTTGCCACTGAGCTACAATACCCCAGCATAGATCAAATTTCCGACATTTGGATTGCAGACTGGGGTTTTATGTGTGATAGTGACAGGAATTCGTCAATGCTTGTGTTTATTTATTGAGATGCTGTTTGTGGGCTGGTAGTCTGTTCGAACGACATGCAGCCCACGATTGCCCACAGTCGCTAAGTGTAGGTTTGTAGCACCTGTATGATAATTGCGTAGTAAATATCTGGCGCATCAGGGAAAAACAACCCAATGTACGATAATCAGGGTTTTAAGACCATTCGAAGACAGACGTAAATTATCACATGGCACACAGTGGTGAGTGCTAACCTTTGATAATATGGCCCCTGTTGTTATAAATGATGTGATATTCTTGGATTCTTCATGTACTTTAATCTGCTGCTATGCAGGTTTTAAATCTAACGTGGGGAACACCTATGCCTTTCCAAATGGCCATACTAGTTCCATTATTCTAGGCAGTAGATGTCTGCCTGGTATCAAGGATTTGTTAAGTGACCCTAAATTTATGCATAGTCACACCTTACCCTTCGGTTTCCTAACTACTGCTATAGGCAAGTTCATTCAGCAGAATCAATTCTCCCTATTAAACTGTGTCCTACTATGTTTCATATTTCTTTTTTGACCTCCTCTCGTATTGAGATGGGGACTTGCCTGTCCTTATGTGCCACTGGTATTGATTCAGCCTTGAGTCTTATACAATGTGAGAAACCCTTCAAGCACGCTAGTTTATTTATTTATTGTGCAATTGTAAGGCGCCTATATATCAAGTACATTGTGTTTCAAAGTGCCCACAGGGCATCAGGGAGGGGACATGGGGATGAAGAACAAATACCATAATGAAAGATAGAGGTGGACCTACTAGGCCTTGTGAGCATTCAGAATGTGCAAGTGCAGAGAGAGAGAAAGGATGAGGAATTTGGAGGGTAAGTGCTAGGTGTATCATAAGCTAGGGATTGAGCAGTTGTATAGGTGAAGTGGTCAGCCATCAATAAATAAGCAAGTGCAGGCCTGTGGTGACAAAGGCCAGTGGGTGCCAAAGCAAAGTGCTGTGGGAGGTGGAGGTGGAGGCTGTAGGCAAAGGGGTGTGGGAGGCCAGGGTCCAGGAGGACACTTAAAGACCCTAGTCAACAATCTCACTAACTGTGGGATTTAACAGAGGAGGTAGGCATGGAAGGAGGAGGTGAAAAGGAAAGTCTTGAGGAGCTTCTGGAATTTGAGGAGATCCGGCTCAACATGAAGAGGAAGGGGGAGGCTATTCCATAGGAGGTTGCCTGCTGAGGAGAGATATTGGCCACCAGCTCGCTGTTTAGCAGAGAGTTGGCGCCGGAGGAACGTAAATATCTATATCTATAGTGATAGCAAGTTATAGATAGCATGGTCCCCGCCCCCAAACAGCCTTGTGGATGATGCAGAGGGTTTTAAATTTGATCCTTTCAGCAACCGGGAGCCAGTGGAGTGTTTTTTAGGGCTGTATATATGCTATCCCTGGGCTTGAGGCAGAGGATTTTAAAACATTTTATTTGCATTTATAAAGCACACAACAGCCCTCGGGCATCGTGGCGTTGTTACAGAAGGTTTACTTAGTTACATAGGTTTTACAGCCCTATTCTGGATTAGCTGGAGGGGTCATCGAGAAGAAGATGGCAGATTAAGGACAAGGCTATTGCGATTGTCTAGCCTAGAGAGAACCAGCGCTCTAGAGACATTGAGCTTCTGGGGAAGGTGAGGAAAGGAAGAATTCCTTTGAGGATGCAGACTTGAAAGTGGGACTTCTTGGATAGGCCCTGAATGTGAGGTATGAAGTAGAGAGAGGAGTTGAAGATGACTCCAAGGTTTTTGGGTTCAGATGAAGGAGATGGGGGAGAGCCCATAGAAGATGGCCACAGTGAGGGAGAGAAAAACATAGCAGGAGTCCCAATTGGAAGGATCTCAGCTTGCATTGAGGCAGAGATCATTGGACATACACCAGGACTGGATGGCAGATAAGCAGTCAGGAATGATGATGGGACTAAGACAAGGATCAGAGGGAAGATTGAAGAAGAGTTGTGTGTCATCTGCATAACACTGGATGTTTGGGGATAAGGTGGACATGAGGTGTGCAAGCGGAGCAAGGTAGTTAAAGAGCCAGGTAGAAAGGTTGGAGCCCTGGTGGATGCCGCAGGTTGAGTTAGAGGTAGGGGAGGAGAAGGAGCCCAGGTAATCTGGGATGGGCCGCCACTGAGGAACGAGGTCAGCCAGTCCAGTGCCCACTCCCAGATACCTAGGGTATTGTGGAGTCATTTTATGAGGATGGAGTGGTTGACCATATCAAATACAAAGGAGAGATCAAGTAGAATGAGTACAGCTGGAGAGTTGGAATCAAGAGATACAAACAGTACCTCACAGGTGTTCAGAAGAGCAGTTTCCATGCCTCAGTATGCTAAGACCCCAGATTGTTGGTCGTGGAGGCAACCAACAAGTTCAGTGTGCTGGGTTAGTTGGGAGATGAACAGCTTCTCCAGGAGTTTCCCAAGAAAGTGGGTGACATATATGGCGAATTTGTTGGCTGGACATGATGGGTCTGCAGAAGGTTTTTTCAGGAGGGGGTTGGCTAGTTCCCTTCATTTCTGAAATTCTCATGTTCATTCACCCCTTTACCTACACTATACCACTTACTTGAGATTCCTTTGCTGCTTCCTCATCTTTTTCACAAACAAAAACGTATTCCTCTGATTCTGTGTTAAATTGCATTCCTAATTTTTTTTTGATGAGACCAAATCATCAGAGGATAATTTCTTTGGAGTGATATGTACACTTTATCCACAGTTTTCCGATCTTTGAATTTTAATTCAGTCCAAAACCATGATATGAGATCAATCCTTTTATCTCGTATTCACGAGAATTAAAATCTCTACTTGATTCAGTGATTTTTGCTTCTTAAGTATAGACTAATACATTTTCTTTGTAACTAATGTATATTTAGCCCCAAAGTCTAAAACCATGTTCATATATTCTCTGGAAAATGTAATCATTGCCTTGGGTTTTTGCCATTGTTTCTCCTCATCACCTCTTTCACTTTGTCAATTCCAAAGACTGACTCATTTAACTCTTTTACAATGCAATTCATCGATGTTGATGTTGTTTGATAGCATTTAGCAAAATGCCCTATCATAGTAAATCTTTCGTATATTACCTTTAAAGATGGGCATTGGTCACTATTTCATAGTGGCATAAATCCAAAGATGAATTGGGAGTTACAGATAGAAGAAAAAGAGATAAAATACTTGATTCACAGCTCTTGAAGATCGAGAGCAGCGGGACAAATGGTCTTAAAAATGAAACATTATGGACTTTGGACTTCTATACATCTTAATCTCTCTTTAATAACATCATAAAAACTCATCAATGTCACGCTTCCTGGAACACAGCCACAGTAATTCCTATGTTTAAGAAAGGGGACTGTGGGAACCCCTTTAACTACCGTCCCAGGGCACTAATGGACATAGAGATCAAATATTTGCATGCATAGGCCTCAAGGAACTGGAAAATTGGGCTGACCAGACCAATATAATAACAAAGTTCCGGACAGGTTTTCGTAAGCGGCTATTGACGTCACTGAATGACATGGTCTTAAATATGTTAAACAAAAAACAAATTAAACAGCAAAGGCTGTATGGGGTCTGGATAGACCTATCGAGGGCATTTGACACCATTAACAGAGGTAAATTATGGTGTAAATTAAGAGACTGGGGTATTCCGCACTGACTCTTGGCAATTCTCATTCACCTGCTTGATACCACAGTAATACAAGTCCGATTAGATCTTGAGGGCTATCTGTCCTCTAAGATTTCAACAAATAAAGACCTAAGACAGGGATGCATAGTTTCATAAACCTTTCCTGGCAGATCTCTGGAATAAATTTAGCGCCCATTCACTAGTCGCCCCAGGATTTGGGTCCCTTAAAATCACCAGCTTAGCCTATGCGGATGGTGTGGGCTTGATGGATCGCACTCCAATAGGCCTGCAACAATTGATCACAGCTTTTGCAAATTACGCACGTTTGAATGATCTTGTCCTTAACAGTAGCAACAATTTTGTTATGACATATAACTATTCAGCTAATAACGGATCGGGAGGTTTCAAGTGGAGGCTGGCTGGTCAGAAATCACCAGTTGTTAAAGAAATAAAATACTTGAGCTTTATGATTCGATCAAATCCCTCCATGCTAGAATTGGAAGCAGACCTCGGAGAAAAGGTGATCCAACTACCCAGTCAAATAAAAAAATCCTGACTGTGTATTGTAGATTTAGCCTTTTGCCTTTAATTAAATTCTACAAGGACAAGGTAGTCCCAGTTCTAATGTATGGCATTGAAATTGAAACAATGACCCTCAAAATGAATTGAGTGCGCACATCTGGAAAAAAGTACTCAACTTACCTCCATCTTTACCAATGCCCAGGTTTTGCTATGTACTGGTTTTATAATCCCTGCAATCCTATGCTGCATGGAAAACGATTTCACTGTTCAGATCAATCATATGCCCACAGAAAAATTCTCTTTATGTTGACATCAGCGGTTTGATGTATTATAATACCAACGCATGTCTATGTGAACTGAAGCAGGAAGCCTCAGTCCAACTGCTGAAATGTTGCTCATCTGAAAAGGAACTGGTTGAAAACCCAGTGAAGGTCAAGAAACTTGTAGGCCTGAATGATTGGATAGAAACAACATGTTTTAAGACTATCCTAGTGTCTGGCAAACCTTTTGGTTAATCACGACCATACTTTAAGAGGTTTCCTAACCAGCAATGGCAGTAAAAATCCTAGAATTTCGTATGAATTTATATATCACTCAGGACTTACTAAGAATAAGAACTAAGAGGTCTCTAATTGGTGATGTGTGAAACGTATGTGACCTGGATGTTGAACAAACATCTGTTAATGGCATGTCTGGGCACGAGCCAGCAAAGGATTGATAATTTTTCCTGTGTTGTATATAAAATCGACTGGTTGTTATCAGAGGAGTTTTGGAATCATTTGTTAGAGGGGAAGAGACATTTCTGATGTTGGATGTGCTGAGGTTCCTGATGGAAATTAAATCACTTAAAACTTCTTGAGGGTGTCCTATTTTTGTTTGGGTAACCTTGAATATGAATGGATGATCTTAACCTTGCAGAGAACCGTAACATATGAGATTCGTCTTTATGTATCTCTTTTTATTTCCTTTCTCTGTAATGATGAATTAGCTGTTCTCTTGTATGTACTCATTATGTATTTTCCTTTTATCATTTTTTTTTTTTTTTGCTATGAGCTCATGTTGAAAAATGTCATATATGAAAGGAACTATAAAATCTGTAACATCTCATTCTTTCACATTTCTCAGTTATCCAATTTCAGTATTGTTTTTTGCCTACTGGAATTATTGTTCTCATATGGTTTACTCTGTATTGCTAATACCTATGATGTGGAGGCTGCCTCTTGCAGTTTCCCTGCAGAATTATCTTTCTTCTCCAGTTCTCACATACAGATCATGGTAGGTTCAACCACCTTTGCCACCCTTTTAACTCAATCAAGTGACAGGCTTCCGTGGGACCATAATGCCTCCTTTACTTTACTTTCACAACACTATAGCAATAACTGATCTCTTAGTCTCTTCTCTAGATTATTCCCCAAATCATATGTTGATGCAAGTCCTCTTAATTGTGATATGTATTGTTCTACTGACTCTCCATGTTGTCGGGCCTGTTTTCCAAGGTGGTAACCTTTTAGAATGATACTACTCTTCCTTTCATAATGCTTAAATAGCATTTTGATACATTTTTTCAAGATCAAGTAATCCATGTTTATAGGCTTCTCCAAAACTTCAAAGATTTTCAAATTGTTTCTGTCCTACATTGCCCACACAATGCATTAATGAAGACATTTTTCTTTCCATGTCATAATTGGATCTATACACTGCCTGAAATATAATGTTCAAAGCTTCTTTTTCACATTTTCCATGATATAGTTGGAACTTCTTGAGTACTGCGGGAAAATGGTGGTGTTGGCACACACACTCTGCATTCAACTGTGTTTCATTTTACATCCTTTGTTGATCCTCTTTTATAAGTGGTTCTACATGAATGTGTTATTTTTCACAGATGTGAACTCAATAATCAACAAATATTTGGCAAATTGTATTTCCTTTGTGGTTAGTGTCATTTTTGCATATTATTACATGTTTCTCCATTAAAATAAAAACACTTTAAACATATGTCTTTAATAAACATCAACTAAACACATTATATTTAACACACGTCCTAGGCAGGCAGCTTAATTTTCCTGTCCCTTAACTTCTCGGATATGATGTGGCCACCGGCACCTCACTGTTTTGGTGTACACTGGTTGCTATGTAACCACAACACATGGTATGATTCTGTTAGGGAGATTGTTCCTTTTTATGCCAAATCCCCTCTACCTTTGAGACCCCCAGCACTTTTTTCTGGACTCTTTGTCCTTTTTGTCTATACTCTTTAATGAAGGGAACCTTTTCCCCTCAATCATTCTTTTTGCTCTGACTTTGGAACCCTTGTTCCAAGCTCCAGGTCGCCCCAGTGACACCACCTCCAGCTGAGGCTGAGTTAATGGAAACAGATTTTCCTGAAAATCCATCTACTGGTGAAACAGAAGTGGAGGAGCCTACAGGATCTGGATACTAGAGACCATCCTGAGCTACAGACTTTACTTACAGGAGGTGGACCCTCTAGGGCAGACTTTAGCAGGGGACACAGATAGTATTCCTCTTTTGAAGGCACTCAGCTTCCCAGTTTGAAGGGCAAGAACCAGGGAAGCATAGACTCCAAAGCGAGGGTGATCTCCTCTACAGTGAGCCAATGGAGTCTACTCCAGGGGACCTCAGGTGACTGGTGGTATTCCAGGAAGTAAAATCGAAGTTTCTGCAATTAGCCCAGAAGGTTCCTCTGGCTGGTCACTTAAGTACAAAAAGGACCAAAGTGAGACTCTCATTATATTTCTACTGGGTCAAGATGGGACCAGAAATAGATAAGCATTGCAGAAGCTGCCACACTGGCAACATTGGTGCAATGAATCTGGAACCCTTAAATGCCTCTCCCAGTTGTAGGAACTCCTTTTGAGTCCTCCTTTTGATCCTCCAACCTCCTCAGGCAACCGGTTTTTACTGGCTGTAGCGGACCATGCCACTAGGTACCCTGAGGCCCGACCGATGAGAACTGACACTGCTAACCAGTTGCCAAAGTCCTATTTGATCTTTTTACCAGGGTATGTTCTCCTAAGGAGGTTGTATCCAACACATGGGTCGAACTTTATGTCCCACTACATGCAAGCCATGTAGAACACCTGTGGGGTCTCCTACATTTCTCAACATCCTACCATCCCCAAACCAATGGGTTGGTGTAGAGGCTTAATAGAACCACAGAGAGCATGGTAGGTGCTTTAGAGGAACCCCTTAGAAGAAATTGGGACCTTCTACTACCATGGATTCTTTTTGCTTACAGAAAGGTACCTCAAGCTGGAGAGGGCTTTAGCCCCTTCGAGCTCCTCAATGGCCATCCTCTCAGATGCTCAATCCTGATTAAGGAAGAGCTGGAGAGTCTTTCACATTCAAATTACGACTTTGTGCTAGGCATCAGATATAGAATGGAACAGATGATGACTTAGCACCTCAAAACCTGAAGGCTGGTCAAGCCCCGGTCAAGCATTGACATGACCGGAAAGCTAACATGGTGGAGTTTACTTCAGACAAATAGTTCCACTTATGATCCCAGTAAAACAAAGAGTTTTACAGGACAAATAGACAGGACCCTTCTAGGTTTTAGGAAAACCTGGAGTGATCAATTACTTTTTGGATTTGGGCAACCACAAGGAGGCCCCTATAGTCTTTCACACCAACCACCTTAATGCTTATGTGCCCAGACCAAGGATTGGAGCTTTGCTTCTAGCTTCTGATCAAAAAGAAGAGGAGAGTGAGCCTCTCCCTGATCGTCTGAAAGGTCACCCTTCAGGTGGGTCTGTAGAAGGAGTTCAACTCTTTTCTAACCTGACACTGCAGCAACAGCAGGTGTGCAAAGCTCTGTTAAGTCAGTTTGCCCCTTTGTGCTCACTGACACCAGGCCTGACTCCTTGGGGTCAGCATGATATTGACGCTGGTGACAGCGTCTCTGTAAAAAATAGGGGCTACAGGATGTCAAGCAAAGTGAGGAGATATTGAACACTTGACAGGTAGTTGAGTCAAAAGCAGGGACCAAAGAATTAAGGTTCTGCATGGACTATAGGGCCTTAAGCTCATTCACCAAGACTGACGCCCATACATTGCCAAGTCCAGATGAACTGGTTGATATGCCTGGATCAGCTAAGTTGCTCAGCACTTTTGACTTGACATCTGCTATTGACAAAAAGCTATTAGTGACAATGCCAAGGAAAAACAGCTTTTTCTACCCCAGAATGCCTATATCAATTTAAGATCATACCTTTTGGACTGAAAAATGTACCTGACACTTTTCAAAGAATGGTGAACCAGGTACTGAATAGGCTGGAGAACCTCTGGATGGCATACTTGGATAACATAGCAGTGGTCAGTCCCACTTGCGAATCACACCTTTTCCATATTGATCCGGTGTTGCAGGCTATCCACAGGCCAATCTCAACATAAAGGCAAGCAAATGTCAACCTGGCCAAAGTAAAGTGTCTACCTTGGGCATGAGGAGCAAGGGGTGAAATGAAGCCTTTGCCCAGCGGGCCACCCCCACTACTCAGACACAAGTTAGAGCCTTCTTAGGCCTCACAGGATACTACAGGAATTTCATAGATGGAATGGAACCATAGCATCCCCTCTAAATACCATATATTCTCCAAAATTGCCTAAGAGGGTGAAGTGGACTGAAGAATGTGAGAAAGCCTTTCGGGGCTGAAAGATACTCTTTGTATAGCTCCAGTGCTGAGAGCGCCAGAATACACTCAGGTCTTCTTAGTGCAGTTGGATGCATCCAATACAGGACTTTGGGCAGTCCTGAGCCAAATGGATGACAAAGGAAGGGAGCACACCATCTGCTTCATCAGTAGAACATTAAAAGATAGAGAAATGAGGTGGGCAACCTTTGAACAACAATGTTTTGCCATTGTGTGGGCATTGAAGAAGTTTAGACCATACTTGTATGGATCTACTTTCAGAATTCAAACTGAGGACCAACCTCTCAGATGGTTAATGCAGATGAAGGGGTAGAATCGAAAACTGCTTAGGTGGTTCATAAGGCCCCAAGGCTTTGACTTCACTATTGAGCATCGGTCAGGAACCCAACATAAGAATGGTGATGGAATCTCTAGGAAGTATGACCAACTAAAACCAGAGATCCATCCAGGAGTGTTAGGGAGATTTTTCATGTTTATGCCAAATCCCTTACACCTGTAAGACCCCCATTACCTTTTTGCTGGACTCTTGGACCTTTGTTTCTGTTCTCTTGAATGAGGGGAACCTGCTTTTACTCTATATTATGGAGTCTTGCTGTCCTCCATGTTTTCTATGGCATCTGTGTTTCACTTTTGTGCAGTGTTTCTGGGAGCCCTTTAGGGCTCTCCTTTTACTATTCTTTTATTTTCCTTGTGAGAACTACTGTTCCCAAGGATATGGGGATACTTTTTTATCCTTCTTATGTCTTCTTTTGTAAGATCAGCACGCACATCCCTATGTGGAGTGCTGAGGGGTTACATATTATCCCCTTTCTTACTGCTCCTGTAACATTTCTTTATAGTGACAAGCATAACTGAATGGCTGGTGGCAGTGGACGTGTTCTTCTGATTTGTATCAAATATTTACTCACTGGCTGTGGTTATACACAGAAGGGTCAGCATTGACCCAAAATGGTGGCTTCATTCTTTTTTCACCATTTCTTGTGTGCTTGTCCTTTGCTGGTCCTTCATCTGCTGTCTTGGGTGTGGGAGGTCCTGGTTTGACTTTAGTCTTCGGTGAGAATCCGTAGTGAACTTTGCTGAGTCTACAGTGTGTCTGTGAGGACAGGAAGCAGGGGAGGAATCTGAAACTCTGCTGTTCTTTGTCTCCTGGGATTCCTGCCTGGAACCAGTTCCAACTGGGAGCCTGGCTGTTCTAAAAGGACAGCTACCCCTAAAGTTTAAATGTAGCATGAGTGTTAATTGCCTGGGTTCCTGGATAAAAGGCAAGGATCCTGAGGCTGAAGACAAGTCAACCACTGGAACAGCAGATCCAAAGAAGAAGACAACCAGAGATGCCTACAGCACCTTGCAGCAACTGGAGATGGATGCTGAAGTACCGCTGTTGTCCTGATCCTTTCTTCAAATTGACAGGGAGGCTCTGAAGAGGATAGCTTCCTAGCTTGGACTATTAGGCATATTCATTACTTAGATGACCTTCAATTCAAGCCATCCCATGATGTGCTGTGACCTTCCTTGGATGCAAACCACCAATACCCTGGGAACTCGAGCCTGATTGCAATGCATCATCATGCCGTGAATTAACTCTTCTGAAACTTTGGTGGACTCTTTCCGGATCTCCAGAGGCAAGATCCCATCCTCAACATTCGCAGGACCAAGCAAGAGAGATGAATCCTTCGGACGAGAATCATTCTTCAGAGGCATCTGTGAAATGGTGGCAAAACCACAGATCAATGTTGGCGCATCAAGAATCCTTTGCTAGAAGTCCTTTCAATTGACCACTCCTGTGACATCCCTTCCAGAGTGCCTCCTTTCATCACCATGACCAAGGAACAGGAGACCGGGTCTACCACTGCTGCATTGTGAAGTCATCCGGCTGAAACTTCTTCATCCCTCCTCAGGTACTGTGGGACTCATTGTAATACTTACCTTGAGTCATTCTGTTGCTTCTTTGTTGCTGGAGTGCTGAGTTCGGTGTGTGGGTCTTGCCCACACTTTACACTTTTTGCATTTACAGGGAGCGTTTTCCAAGGTCTCTGAAACCTTTTTGAGCATCAAAAGCCCTTTTCTTACTTATACTTGAATAATCCTCTGGAACCTTGCCTTTTCTGCATCTGTGCCTTACCTGCTTTACCTCCAATCTGACTTAGAAGAATTCATACCTAGATAGGGATGGACTGCTGAAACCTAAATCTTTTAAAGTACTGACCTGCTGTTGTTGGTGTTGCTTATAATATGATTCCTACAACATAGCATTTATGAGTTGCTATAACCGTGAATGTACTTACCTTTGAATGGTGGCCATTAACTGTATAAGTCTTACTTAATGGTTTACTCACCTGAAGTATTGCATTACTTTTCTACTATATTTATTAGTTTGAAATAGTACTTACCTGAAGAATTAACTTAACCTTGTGCATATGAAATAAATACATATTTTGATATAACTACAAGTGTGTAAGAGTTTCTTTGGGCCTATGTATATTCTAAGTACTTTGTGTTTACCTACAGCTCACATCTCTCTCCTAAGATAAGCCTGGTTGCTCCACCATGCTACCAATACATTGAGTGGTAGAGGCCTATGCTAGAAGTTGGTACTCTGTATACCCAGAGACAGTTTCATAAAGTCTTACCCCAGAGAGACTTTTGGAAAACTCCCCTAACAGAAGCATGCCACACACTTCCTTTACCACAGATCACCAGGCTGAAATTAAGCTGTCTTCAACAGCAATGTGTTTGTCGACCTCCACTTATACCTCCGCTTCATGATTCGTCTCGCTGAAGCAGCTGGTCGGGTAGGCACTGATTTTGATACAGTGTACCTCATTGCTGCTATAACTATGCTGAGTCATATTAAGTATTTATGCACTTTTATTAAATAACCGTTGACACCCAGTCTGCATCTCTCTCCTTCCTCTGCACACTCCAAAGTCAATCCTGAAGCCAGGAATCACATGGTAACTTTAAGATAAAATGTTAAACCAAATTTAAAAAAGCACACTTAGGAAACTGTGCATCAGCTTAGCCATGATATCATCATGTACGTGCTGTGAAGGAGTCAGATTACAGATGCTATGGAGGGAGGTATGGGCGACCCTGTGTTCCGGGGTGCCACCCACTCTTTGATGGCAGTGCCAGAGGAAGTATCTGATTGTGGATTGGTAAAGAATTTCAGAGTGTTTCCTTCCAATGTGGAATGCCACCTTAGACTGGAAGGAAGGTTGATTTTCAGAAATAGAGAGGATCCCCCATCACCAGTTTGTTGTCCTACTGCTATTACTGTCACGTCTGGTATTTGGTTGTTCTCTGGAAGTGAAATTCTACTTGCTCAGATTTTTGTTCAACCACATGGCAGGTACCGTTTAAACTAACATTGTTGACACTCTGTTTTAATTTTATGGGTCGGCTAGTCTGGGTCCAGAGTACCTTGTTTACACAATCTATTAGGGGTGACATGCTTCGCAGGAGGTCATTCCCTAGTAAACAAGGGGTGCCCTCTGGAGTTACAACTATGACCGGGTGCTCCACCTTGTGTCGCTCAATTTTAATGTCCAAATCTGCAGTCCCCTCGACGGGAATTTCCTTCCCGAAAAGTTCTGAAGTTGTCCAGGAAGAGGGGTGAGAGGAATGTGGTATTTCTCCCCCCTTCCTGAATTCAGTTGATCAAAGGCCTTTTTGGACAGGAGGGTCGCTTGGGATCCAGTGTCCATCAGTGCCAACATTGTACACTGCATGTATTTGAACAGGGCATAGCATCTCCCCTCCTTCTCCGCAAGGGGGCACAGATAATGTACATTTTTGGACAACTGGTGGGATAGTTTTCTAGTTTTGGACACTGATATGGAGGTGATTTGGGCAGAATTCTGTGGGGAGTCTTGGGAATCTGCAAAGAAAAGGTGACAACTAGACATGGGAGACGTTTTGGGTTCCCCTGGTTCCGGTTCTGGGCCACCCACCCTTTTTGGAGGCAGTCACCAGGATGGGTTTGAACCAGGGGATCTTCATGCTGTTGGTTCTGGGGTAGGATGATGGGCAGAACTTTTCTTTGTGAGGAGTTCCCCCATCTCTGAAGGAGAAGGTCCTTTTCCCAGGATCCTCTGAGGATCCCTCTCCTACAAATTGGAAGATGTGTACCTCCTCCTCAAAATGGGTTTGTTTGGATTCTTTGTTTCTCCTACCCCCCCGCTCCTTGGGTGGCAAACTTTCAGGGGCAGGAGATTTTGGTTCCGGTTTCTGGATTTCCAGGAACTTTTTACAAATGGGGAAGGAAGCTTCTTCCAAGGCTTTACACCCCTCTTCCCCTTGTGCCTCCTCCCAGGGAACCGGTGGGTCATTGTTCGGGAGCACCAGGTCCGGATTTTGGGGTATTCTGCACCGGCATGCTCATCTGAGGGTTCTGTTGAACCCTCATCATGCGACCCAGATCCTGTGCCATGTTTTGGACCTTGCTCTCTAGCTGCCACACACGCTCAGGCTGATACGGGATTCTGTTATCTTCCCTGGGCTGATCCCAGGAAGGGTAGCTATCCCTTCTCTGAAAATACCCCGGGTCTGGAAAATGTTGGTACCCCTCCACCCTTAGCCTCCCCTCTCCCGGAATTGGTTGTCTGGGCTCAGGAAAGTGGGGAAAGAAGGATGGATTGTTCTGGGGTTGAAAGTTTTGTGGGTGTCTGGGAAAAAGTTCTGTCCAGGATTTGGGGATTTTCTGCCCTCCTGGGGGAAGTGAGGAGGGAAGTTTCCTCGGTTAGCTGCCATTTGGTCGGATCCCCCCCATTGGGCTGGAGGAGTCCAAAAATAACCCAGGATAGGTCTGTTCCCCTTGTAGCGGGGACTTATGTAGTCAGGGCAGTGAGGGATCCCATTTGTGGGACTACCTCCTTGGCTCCCTGTCTGTGACTGGCCCGAGGGCCTTCTGGGCTTGGGATTATTCTGCTGTGCAGGCGTGTTTTTAGGCCCCCCATCTCCAAATCTAAAATGGGGGCAAACTTCACCTCTGCCACCTTAGCAGCAGCAGGGGAGTTGGTTTTCTATGAGCTTTTGCACCTCGTAAATTCAGGTAGCCTGTTCAATGACCCAGTTTAGTGATCTTTTCTCATGAAAATCTCTCACTAGCTGGGTCATGATGTACTTTGGTAGAGCGTGGAAAAAAGTATTGACAAATTCTTTGCTGTCCGTGTGCACCCTTCTGGTGGTCTGCGCAAAGGCACTCTTAAATTCCTGCACAAATTCTTGTGGGGCCTGATCCTCCCCACATTGGTATTTGTAGGCTGCTTTGCGAGCCTCCTGAGGATTTCTATGCACAGAAAAATGCTTCAAGATGGCTGCCCTTTAGGTGCACCACCTAGAATGATTTTGGTCCTCCAGCCCCGCAAAGAAACTGGTGTATTCTGGTGGGAAGGTCCATTTCAAATATTGAATACAACTTTGGCTGTCCTTCAAATGGAAAGTTTCCATCATCTGTTCAAAGAGCTCTAAGTGCTCCCAAACAGAATACTGAGCGTTCTTATGATACGGCGTGATGAAGCTCCTTATCACCTTGATTTGCTTTAAGGGGACCTTAAGCAAGGCCCTTTTTGCCTTATTGGCCTTCTTGGTTCGGGTAACCCTTGTCCACTCCTCCTCTGACTCAGAGTCACTGCTCCCAGAGGAGCCCGTCTAGTCTTCAAGGCTCTCCCGGATTCTGCGAACCTGAGAATGGCTGGCAGAATGTGGGGACCTAGTCTCTTGTGTCCTGGGGTGCTCAGAGGAGTCTTCTGATTCCCCCTTGCTCCCAGGATTTGATGGGTACCCCCCCCCACTATCCTACCTGGGCAAAGGTTTTCAGGATGCCCTTAGTGGGCCTACTGTCATGGAGTTCCCCACTAAATTTCACAGTACTTGGGTACCCATACCCAGATCCCTGCCCATCCATTCCTGGGAGGTGCTGGTCTATGAGCCCCATATTTCTGATTGGATTGAAATCTGCCATCCCCGTGGCCCTGGGCTCATGTGTGCCAGTGGACATGGGGTTGGCAGAGTCCAGGGATTGGAAGAGGTGAAGGCCTCTGGTACTAGGGTTCCTGAAGTTATGCTCGGTTGTTTCCCTTTCCCAGCGAACCTCATCTCTATCATCCCCTGCTCCCTGTTGCTAGGCAAGAACCTGAGCTTTCTTTTCCTCAATCAAGGCCTTGCTGGTTTCTATCAATCGCTCTTGCATAGCTACCTGCCTGTGGAGCCTGTCATTGTTCTCACAGAGAGCCTCATTTTCTCTCTGTGCTTCCTGGGTTGTTTTTGAGTACTGGGCCAGTATTTGCTGCAGGAGGGTTACCTCCTGAGTCCTGTCCATCCTGGCCTGGTCATTCCTTGCTAGAGCCTCTTACACCCTCCTGGTGTGCTCTAACAATTTTTGATGTTCTTTTTGGAGGTCACCCAATCCCTGGAGGGCCAGGTGATTTTCTTCCAGTTTCTTTTTTAAAAAGCAGACTTCCTGGCCTAAGGTGTCCCTTTCCTGAGCAAGAGCCTGCCTCTGTGCAGCCAGGTCGTCCCTCTGTCTTTGAAGCGCACCAGCTTTCTGGCGCTCTTCATTAAATTCTGCCTGGGTATCCAGGTCTTTCAGGATTAATTTATTGCTCTCCTCTTTCTCTCTGTCTAGTTGACTTTGCAGGGTGGCTACCTGCTCTGTGCATGACCTGTTGAAATGTATATGTTGCTCCAGCTTTTTCTGGCTCTGCAGTAGAGAATACAAACTTTCTTGGTACTCCTTCTGCAAGGCCAGAATTCTGGTATCCAGTTCTGCCTTTTCCTGCTGCAGGATACCCATGTCCTCTTTTATTTTGACTATATACTGCCTACTTTCATTTTCTGACTCCTGCCTCCTCTGCAGCCTCTGCTCAGAAGAATCCAGGTCAGTCTGGGCCTTTTCCAATGCCTGCAGTTGCCAGTTTGTCAGATCTTGGCCCTCGGCATATTTATTCTGTATGGCTCAACATACAGATATAGATATGCCGCTATTTTGGCAATCTTGTTTTGGCCTTCCTTTGCCTTAGGGGCCATATATAGTACACTCAGGGCCCTATATAATGGGCCCTGATCTTGCCATATATCTAACCATGTTGCAGTGACCTGTTCTGTGATTGTCTGCAATCACCCATTCTGATCCTGCTCTGTCCATTCACCTCTCACAAATAACTCATGCAAAAGGTGTTCTCTAGCCATATTCATCCTTACCAAAGTCACCATTCTGGAAATATTGATTTCCTTCCAGACGTACAGAAGTTTATTTTATTTTTACAAAACAGACCAATTCCTTAGAGGGTTCCTATTGAGGGGTGCTTTCACAGTGTAACACAGCGTGGTAGCCCAATAGGATTTATGTACCCTGTCAGTTAGCAAACTGTATTAAGCTGTCACAAGTGGTACATCTAATCCAGAAATCCTGCGACGAGCCCCCAATCTGTAAGTGGTTTCAACCCAGCACTCCACCTAAGTCAATGCCTAGCGTGTGATGCCCTGCCAGAACCCTTAATTATATATTGTTATGTCTAGAGTTCTTTTATTTCTGAACGATGTACCCTTATATCACGCCCATCTCTTTGAATCCCCCGGTCTCACCGAACCAAGAAGTAGGTTGTTTTGCAAAGTTAAAAGATGTATTTGATGGAGTTGAACAAGATATATATCACACTTTCATGAATCAGAACAATATCTAGATATCGCACTATTAATATTTATACAATGATCAACAATGGGTGATATCACAAAAATCAACAATCTCTTTAATCAGTAGGAGTATGGAGGAGAGGAATAATGTAGCATAGAATAAAACTTTGTGTGGGTTCAATGAATGCAATGATAGGAAATTAATGCAGCACTGAAATAATACTTCTGTGTGTTCAATCAAATGCAATGTAATCACTCTTTCCCCCTGATACTACTCAATCCCCCCTAATATGCAATATAGATATGGAAGGAGAGAAAACAGGTTTCATGAATATACAATCCACAAATGCAGTTTCAATCCCAATTCCCACCAGCAAGCTTAGAGAGAAACAGGACTGATTTTAAACAGGTCAGATGCGTTTGAATGTGGCTTGTAGTGAATGGGAAAAACACTGATAATGACTTTAATTCGCTAAATAGGATTCAGAACTAGTGG
Organism: Ambystoma mexicanum; assembly: GCF_040938575.1. Taxonomy (NCBI): domain Eukaryota; kingdom Metazoa; phylum Chordata; class Amphibia; order Caudata; family Ambystomatidae; genus Ambystoma; species Ambystoma mexicanum. The sequence continues at coordinate 256,123,598 of NC_090930.1, forward strand.
GAGCCGCTTTGGATATTTCCAGGTAGACACAAGCAGTGATGATTAAATGGCTGGAAGATAGGAAACGGAATTCAGAGGTTGAATGCAAAGAAATAGCTATTTTACATGTGGTGAAATTGAGCCAAAGTCAGAATCACGGCAAACATTTCTGCACGCGTTAAGCGCGATTGCGGCAAAACTATAAGGAGTTCAAATGCTTTGGATAATAGATTGGCTATGGACAATTCTATGCTAAATACTCACAACTAGGGTTTTGGAATAGGCCCGTCAAAGATCTGGTCAAGGGTTTTGGACTGGAATCTGCTTGCCACCGGACAGGATTCAGGCACTTGGTTCTGCACTCAGCAAGGCACTCTGGTCTCTGCACGGCCTCTTGGACTGGATCTGACGGGTTGGTTCTGGGTTACAGCTCTGCTCTACTGGTTTGGATCTCTGGGTTCTAGCAAGAGTTCTTGGCAAGAACCAGAAACAGAACAGCCCGGCTGTTCAATTTGTGATGTGCCCCTTGGAAGTCTGGGGTTCAAATCAGGTTGCAGATTTTTAGGGCCAGCTGAGAAGGGCTCAGCTTTTGATTGGGCCTTCTGCTTTCAGATTTCTGGAGTCTGGATCTGGGTTCTTCCTGCAGAACACTTTGCCAGTAACTCAATTGATGGGTGAATGTGTGTGTCTCTAGGTCCTCAGCAGTCCCTATTTATGTATTTCCCAAAGGGGTGGATAGGCTGATTATAATAAGCACACCCTCTAGGAAACTGATTGGTCAAAGTCTTCCCTCTCTCCTGATTTGAGAAGGAAACAGTGTGTCATGATGTGTCATGATGATGCTGTGTTTATGGTCTCGGGAAAAACCTCCCCTTTGTTTCTGTACAGTATATCCAAATTTTCATATAAATCATATTTACAATATCACCAACTTGCTACTAATACCTATTCACATCACAGATTTAATAAAGCACTTATCTGTCCAAGTTTCAGCTTCTTGAGAGTTTCGGTTCACAATTGACAGTTTTTCGTGCTTTTGGTTGGTTACCCAGTGTCACACCTGTACAAATCTTTCCACATACATGCGCATAACACCTGGGCACCATCGTGTACATTTTCATATCCCTAGCATTATCACAATTGCTACAATATCAACATTTTCGTTGCTTCAGTCTCTGAACATCGCACAAATTCCAGAGTAGTTTCTACTTGTGCGCAACATTTTCATTTTAACAACCTATACATTTCAGATGTTTACCAGTTTGGCACAGTTTTCTAAGCCTAGCTGGATCCATGTCCACACATTTCCTTCATCACCCTTTACTGTGGAGCAAAAATAATGCAACCAAAAAATAAACTTGGGAATCATGGGGAAAACATCACTTGTCACTGGAAAGCCAAGAGACTAAAGCCCAGGAGGGCCATCGTTCACTATTCATGACTATCGAGGCGTTCTAGGAGCCATGAACTCTGAAAATTGAAATGATCTTGAACAATCTCATCAGGAGAAACCGATCATGACGTTGAGCTGTAAGTGGCTTTGCACCATCTCTTTTAAAAGTCCTGTATATGAATTGTATATAAAGGAATATTTTGACTCTAAGCAACAGTCCCTTTTGAGGAGAAGCACTCATCTTTTGGTACAACCTTTAGTCCAACCCCTGAAATTGTACTTAAATGTGACATGGACTGAAGACATCTACTGATCCCTGTGTCAGATTTGGAACCCATCTGATAGAGAAGATCGGCATACAATCTGATATAGACTGTTTCTAATTTACATGTATTATGGTACTTTGAGGCTTTGGTCATTTAATTGTTTTATTGTTTTAGAATGTTTGTAGTTTGTTTTATGATGTATACGTTTGTCTGAGCTCAGGGCTATCTATTGAAGTTGTTATGCTCTTTGAAATAAAGATTATTGACAATTTGAAGAACCCATTGGAACTAGGAAGATAGTTTCATATTGTCGAGATGTTTATTTGTACCAATGGATCTTTGAAGACCATATGATAGGGGCCAGAGAAAGCAGAATATTAATAGAAATAGTCTGCTAACACCTTCAACTGCTTGGCAGAACTGAGATTCAATTTAAATGTATAAGACCTCTTGCTAAAAAACAATAGTAGTATTGAATTTGTCTGTTGACAGTATCCAAACAGCCTATGAATTAATTTGATGATAGGTAAAAATACAGATTGAATGGAATATCCCCAAAAGAATATTTGTGGTCTTATTAGAGAAACACTGTTGGCATATTTGTTTTAACTGAAATAAAGTGAATACACTTGTGATTTATTGATTGACTTCTAGATGAATGGTAACAGTACAATAGATGGGTACCCCCTAGGTCTCTGGCAAAAGGGGAAGCAACTAGCATTAAAGCACAAAAGTCAAGCCAGTGGATATGCAAACAAGTACACTCAAAGGAGCACAATCCCACCAGCAATGTCGGGAACGGTCCCGCAATCAACCCCTCAGATCACTGCACATGAATCACAAAAGTTTTTTTATAAAAAGATTTCTTTATTAGATTAGAAACATTAACATAATTATTAAATAATTTAGAGCTCATACATGAATAAGAGTAAATATATAATGTACAACTATATAACACAAATAAAGTGCATAGTGTGAAGAAAGTACTAATTTCAAAAAGAGACTGCTGGGAACTCACTGCCAAATCACAAGCTGGAGAGCAATCACAATCATCCCCAAATATATCTGTGTCAATGCCAGATAATTTAACTCACTCGGGAGAAGGAAATCTCTCGAGTCGGAAAATCCTGGTCAATTGAACAAGTCTGAATGATTTAGAGATAAATTCATAAGCTAGTTTAATCCTAAAATGGCAGGAAAAGAGAAGGATCATTCTTTCCAATTGTAGCAGTTCAGTAGTTTGGAACACAAGAAACTGAAAAACCTCACAAAACTAAACCCGTACTCTAAAAAATCTAACATGGGATGCTATACGTCAACTACTGAGGTGACATGCATGAATTAGCACAATTACATAAGAACAGTGTAGTAAGCATGGCACCATAGAAAACGTAGTTTTGATGGAAAACACATCTAACTGAGTTGCAGATGATGTCCATCTTCTTCAGGACGTGGCATTCCTGTACACACATTCTTGAGACTTCATCTGTGTCTTAAGTACACATACACAGATGTTACACATTAAAAAAGACCCTTTCTACTTAAAGGTAATATCTCAAAACTGAGATAGCAATAAAGCCATGATCTCAAACCCTTTGGGGGTGGGCCCGGAAGCCTGACAAGGAGTCCAGGAAGTAACAGTCCGGCCAAACCGAGGACAGATCTCAAATGAATTCGATCTTCAATCTAACCAGGATCTGCCAATCGAGTACCATCAATTGCTGTTTCCTTAGTCTGTGGTACGGCCTCAAGTACACAAAAGGTTCAGGATTTCAATAGGTTTCCAAAAAGATAAACCTCCAAGTATCATTCTTGACTAAAGCGCCCCTGGTCCAGCAAGAAGACACTGAGGGTTTCGGCGCCCGGCTGGCTGAGGAGGCGGCATCAATGTCACTGGCTACCCAACTCCAGAAGGTACCAGGAGCCTAGGCCTCCGCGGCCCAAGCCACGGGGCAGCGTGGTGGCCAGGGCTTGCATGTCGGAGTGGAGATACTGGTAGTCGGCGCCATGATCTCAAACCCTTTGGGGGTGGGCCCGGAAGCCTGACAAGGAGTCCAGGAAGTAACAGTCCGGCCAAACCGAGGACAGATCTCAAATGAATTCGATCTTCAATCTAACCAGGATCTGCCAATCGAGTACCATCAATTGCTGTTTCCTTAGTCTGTGGTACGGCCTCAAGTACACAAAAGGTTCAGGATTTCAATAGGTTTCCAAAAAGATAAACCTCCAAGTATCATTCTTGACTAAAGCGCCCCTGGTCCAGCAAGAAGACACTGAGGGTTTCGGCGCCCGGCTGGCTGAGGAGGCGGCATCAATGTCACTGTCTACCCAACTCCAGAAGGTACCAGGAGCCTAGGCCTCCGCGGCCCAAGCCACGGGGCAGTGTGGTGGCCAGGGCTTGCATGTCGGAGTGGAGATACTGGTAGTCGGCGCGTTTCTCCTCCAGCGTGCCCCAAAGGCGAACCAGCGGCTGTTCTGGGTACAGTTCAACGGAGGACACGAGTATGGTCAGCGAACCGCCTAGAGAAGACTCCCCGAGGCCTGACGACATCATGGCGGGTCAGCAGCACTAGGAAAGACCCGCACAAGCAGCAGACGACGCCCAGGAGCAGCTCCGCGTTAACCTAGATGAATGGTAGACACTATCATACAGCCTCTCTTCACAGACCAAAAACAAGCTGACTTGGGCATAGCCTAAGAAGTCTTTTGTGCTCCCAAGTGGTCAATGTTCACAACACATAAACTTGTGAGAGGAATTTTCTAAGGTTGTGTTGAACCAAAAATCAGCATTTGGAGCCTGGGCAACAGTTGATTAGGCAAGGGTTTAGTGAGGTATTTCCACTTTGTTCTTGGGGAGTAGAAAATAGGCAGAGGTAAAGCAACATGGGATCCCATTTACGGGAAACATGCTTTCAAGCATGTGAAACTCCCTGGATGATTGGTGTCTGCCCCCCAGGAATTCCACCAGGGTAAAGGTATCCTGGACATGTCTGCAAAAGGTACATGATAATAAACAAGGGCAATGTCTCCTTTGTATCCTAGTGAAGAGTGTATAAGCCATCATTCTGTTACGCTCACCTGGTCTCTGCAGGGGCATTGGGGCACGGTTGGAGCCCTCCCAGGAGTTGACTCCCTCGGATCGCTTCTCTCCCCCAGCTGCTGCGTTTTCGTGGAACCAGAATGCTGGAACTGTTCCTGAGAGAAGATGAGAGGCAGTGAGTATAGCGTGGTGGTGTTGCGGTTCCCCTCGACCCTTTTGTGCCAAAATGTAGTACACAGGAGTTTGCCCATGCAAGCTCAGCTGTTTTTATGTAAGGATGAGCTCTCCATCCTGCTTTCCTTCAGCAGGGGCACTGTGGATGGACCTAGTTGCGTCACTGGTACAGATTGTGGAGGTCCAGGCCGGCTGCGACCATTCCGTCTCAAAGGTAAGTGTTTATATCTATGATTATTGTCCGTATGCTTTGTGTTAATTCTTCCCCAATGATTATTGTTCGTAACCACATATCATTCTCTCTCCCCTTTAGTGATGAAGATGGCTCAAGAGCGCGTGATGGTGAAAAAGTCTATTCCGGATGACCCACTGTAGATGGTTCCAGAAGTTTCTCCAAGTTCGAGAGTTGCGCTGCTTTAGCGTGTTAATGTCTATGTGATTGCTCACCTTGTGTTTCTTATTCCCTTTGCAGGTGCAGCTGGTCGGTGTTAGCTGGTGAGCGGTTTTCGAACTCCTGCAGACTGCCAGAGATGAAGATCCGTGTGGATGCTGCATCTGAAGAAGGCCCCATGTTGATGGTTGTTCGGGACAGGTAAGGATGCTGGGGGGCACCCGCGGAGGATTCAAGAAGACACGTAAGATTAATGCAGCTGCTGCTGAGTCGGAAGGGACAGCGGTGCTTCTTGAAGCGGTGGTGTGGCTGAATCCAGGTAAGATGCACGCTGCGGCTGCAGAGTGGGAAGCTGATGGCAGTGCTTCCAGTGATGGTGAGGCTTCAAGGTAAGATGTGCGTGACGTCTGCAGATTGGGAAGCTGATGGCAGTGCTTCCAGCGATGCTGTGGCTGAATCCAGGTAAGATACTGGAGGTTTCCGAAGACTGAAGATGCACGTGCTGGAAAAGGTAAGATGCTGGAGGGATCCAGAGACGAAGACGCATGTGTGGAACCAGGTAAGGGTCTTCTGGATGGCAGTAAGCATTACGCTGCTCTTAGCAGACTAACGCGAAGCACCATGCGGGTGGGGCCCTCTTATATAGCCTGGCCCCAGCCACTCCCCTTAGGCTCCGCCTTGTGGCCCCACCTTGCTCCTCCTCCTGTCTTCTGCACATGCCTTCCCTGTACTAATAGGGCCCCGCCCGGCCTTGATGCACGTGCCTTCTGTGTTCTGTGTGCAAAGCACACTTTGTAATGAGCTTGGTGCCATAGGCACCAAGACTGGGCCCATTGGGACCCTGCAGGAAGTGAAGTACTGGGACCTTGCCAAGTAGCAATGACACATTCCCTTACTTTTCAGAGTTTTCCTTCTAGAGTTTGTACATTGGGCCGCCTTCCACAGGAATGAAGGCAGACAAATCAAGGCAGGAGTGTCACACCATTTCCCTTGTAGCAACTCTGAGCCAGGTGGACAGTCCGCCATCATTGAGCCATCATGTAGCCCTGTAATCTGGAACTACGGTATAGTTGTTTTTCAACATGGCCGCCGCTATGCGGGATAAATCTCTTTGGCATTTCCAACGTGGCATGTTACAACCCCTGTGTGCTCTCGTATCGGTGAGACACTAGTTTAGGTATTTCGGCTTGTATTTTCCTCCTCTGCTGCCTTTTGCCTTCTCTGCCTTGTCCTTTTCCCCCACAGAGAATATTTCTGACTTCCTCAGTGCATTTCCCCTCAGCCCAACTCTACCATCAGTTCCAATGCACAGCGGAAACTTTACCTCAGCAAACATAGGCCCTCCCCATTTTGGTGAACATAGGAACTCATTGACAGCATGCATGTCATATACAGAATACCAAAATGTATAACATCCCACCAAGTTGAAGATCTCATCACCTTGAAACCAACTGTTAAACATGCAGGACATTCATCACCACAGCCAAATCAAACAAGAGCTGAATGAACTTCCAAGTCACATAAAACTGCATCACGCCCTGTCTGACCCTAGAATATTAAATTCCCATGACATATGAAACACTGTGAACATTTGTTCACATACATGTTAGAAAAGATAGTGCAACACATTAATTGATCCAAAGAAACCACAAACACCTATCATCTGAAAACATATAAAAATGGACTGATTCAGCACAATAACTCCAGAAGATCTGACCATCACACCCGCCAAACTGACCAACCACAAATATGATATCCTGACTTCCTCTATGATTAAGGTCATTTTAGGTGAAACTCTCACACCACTTCCCAATGTCATGAACTTATCCCTCATGCAAGGTACCTTTCCAGATGCACACAAAATGAAACAGATCTTCTCTTGCTGAAGAAACCCAAACTCACTCCATAAAGAATGGCCAACTATCACCCCATCACACTTCTATCATCCTTGTAAAATCTATTTGGTAAGGCTGTCTACCAATCTGGTTTCCAACCACAATATATCATGGAGCAGCAACTTGCAAGTTATTGATGAAGCTCTACACGTCCTGGACAAAGGAGATATCTCCTTATTCATCTTACTCGTCTTACTCAGCTTCTTTGCCACCTCTGATACCACTGACCATGAATCCCTGTCAAATTCTTCACCACTGCAGCTGGGCTTTGATGGAACAAAGCTGCATTCATTGGCCTCCTACCTTTCCAACAAAGACCAACTCATCGGAGAGTGTGCCAGGATCGTATTAGGACTCAACAGAACAGACCACATCACTCCAGCACTGAAAAGCCTACACTGGTTACGATTAAAAAAACGAATACATTTCAACACACTCTGCATTGCCCACAAAGCCCTGCAGAGACAAGGAGCTGAATTCCTCCAATACATGATTAGCCTGCATCACCCAGGAAGGGGTCTAAGATCCAACAACAACCTACAAATACAGGCAAAATACTATGAAAAAAGAAAATTCTGCTGAATAGCATTCTCACATCTAATTGCTAACATCTGGAACACTATGCCAAAATAAATTCGAACCACAGAAGATCACAACACCTTCAGGAAATTACTCCTGTCTATTCAACTGACAATGACAGCTTCGAAGGACACTAGCAACAATAACACCAGAGACAAACAACTATAGTGGAGATGACATAGTCCAAAGAACCACAACTAAGAACCTGGCAAGATACCGTCAAGCGAAAATCAAAGAGCCGTGCCAGAGGCTCCAAAACACTGATCGATTTACTAACCCATTCTACACTTCCTGCTTCTCTAACATAACTGGTGCCATACCAGACCCTGGGCTAGCCACACTACACATAAATACACATAGAATCAATTCTATGTTCACACCCAGCATATCAAGATTCTGAAGCACAACTAGAGTGAAGCACGCACATAGTACATAAAACCATCAAAAACAAAATCATACAGCCATGACCACCCGTGACTCTTGATCTCATATGGCCAATATCTAATGAGTGCGCACAACAAAACCCACTACAACCCCACTCAAAACACCAACACAAAACACTACCACACACCCGAGGAACCGAATCCTACCCATAAGGTTACAGCACACAAGGTGTGCCCACTCACAGACGCTAGTTTCTCCTGGTTCTGAACCTATCCTCTGACCGTATCCTCAAAAACCTTTCCACCTCCCTCTCCTGCAGAGCCACACAAGCACCTGGAGACTGCCCCTTGGTGGTAGCGGTGTGCGTTATAAATCAATATAACATAACATAACCCTTCAGATCACAGTACCACCCAGTCACCTTCAGAGATGCACAAGTCTCTATCCTGCCTCCTTTCATCTTAAGCTTTACAATAATCCTCTGGGAAAACTCCCCACCAACAATTTTAAGATACACCAATACACAAACAGGTATATTTAACTACATTTCAATTGCATCAACAATGTCCATTGATTCAAGCACTGTCTGTACCTAGTTTCAATTTAGATGTCCAGTGCTTAGCTGGGGCTTTAGAGTCAAAGACCAAATTCATTCTCCCAGGAAATCTGATAAATCATATCCAAGCATGCCCTAGTTCAGAAATGGCTGATGCTTATGAAACTGGATATATTCATGCCTCAACTCTATTGTAGTACTAAATCTCTCTACTTTACATTGGAGGTGACCTCTCATTCAAAACACACATCACCAGAAGCCCAATGCAGAATGATTCTAGCATGCTTCCCTGCACACAATTATGGCTTCCATCCTTGTCCCAAGTTTCCTGACAGGTTTCCATGCACTAATCATCTCCATCCTGAACAGTGAGAACTCTACGAGCAGGAGTCACAGATGCCACCTTGTCACTCTGAAAGCCAGTCAGTATGCTGCTGCATGCCTCATCAAAGAAGTAGGAATATGGGATCACCACACGTCTGTCCTCAAAGAGCCGTACCTACTATCTCTTCAAGCATGCATAATGTTCAAGACTGCATGTACAACTATCAAAGCATGCACATCAGTCACAGATAAAATTGAAGCATACTTGTCTAAGGAACTCACCAAATCCAGAGGCCAACACACCACTAGAAGTCACTTAAGCGCCAGGCTGGAAACACATAACTGTATGAGTACACACAATAGGAAACATGCACCTGTAGGGGAAAGCTAGGCAAAGAAATGATGCAAAGCAACACTTTACATGAAAAATCTAGATGTGAGTGGCAGCTTGTACACAGCATCTGAAAAAGACATGTGTGGGGAAATATGCAATGTCAGCATTAAATCTGCAATCAGAACATATATCCAAAGTAGCTGGTAAGGCCCGAGATAAACCTTTTCCGGTAACAGAAAGTAGCCAGCAATATCTTTTTTAGAGGGAGAACAGTCCAATCTGTGGTGAAAAGCACAACATTTCATGGGAGTAAACATTGTATTTGGGCCTGCATTCTTCTATTTATTTCCTTAAAGGATTAAGAATTACCATTTATTTATTTATTTGTATTTGTAAAGCACACAAACAGCTTGCAGGTATCGAGGCGCTGTTGCAGAGATTGTCTTATATACACATATGTGTCATACTTACGCAGGTATAATTAGCTCTTGGTTACATTGAGCTTGAAAAACAGTGTTGCCTTAGTTACAAGTGGAGATATTGGTACAGGAGACATGCAATAGCTGTTAGTTATAGAGAGCAGCAGTCAAGCAAGCAAGATGGGCTCAGGTGAACAGCAGGGTTTTGATTAGTTTCCTGAATGCTATGTGAGATACAGTGTTCCTAACTTGTGGAGGGAGGGCATTCCAGTGTGTTGCTGCCAGAACGGGAAAGCTGGATCCTCCTGCTATCGCTCTCTTGGTTTTGGGAACGGATATCCTGTTAGCTTAGGCTGTTCTGGTGGGTCTTGTGGGTACTTGCTTAACAACCCTTTGCACCAGGTATAGGGGTGCCCGGTTGTGGAAGCATTTGTGTGTTATGGCAAGGGCTTTAAAGGCTATCCTCTCTTTGATGGGGAGCCAACAAACCTGTTTTCTTGTGTCAGAAATGGGTTCCCTTTTGGAGATGCCAGTGGCTGCCCTAAGGGCATTTTTCTGGACTGTCTGTAGTTTGGAGAGGTTTTATTGGAAGTCCCTAGGAAGAAGGCATTAGAATAGTGTAGTCTGGATCCGATTATTGCTCTTACAATGGTAAGACAGTTGGGCTTCGAGAGATATGGTTTTACAGCATTGATGAGTTTGGAATGATATGCATAGGTTGAGGCAATGGCATTGACCTGCCTGTTCATTGAGAGGTCCGAGTCGAGGTAGACTCCCAGGGTTATTACAGTTTGCAGTACTGGGATTGAAGAATGGTCAATAGTAAAGGAGCTGTATTGTTTATCCAACTTCTTTAGTGTAGCTGGAGATCCAATTATCAGACAGTCGCTTTTAACCACATTAAGGCATGACCACTTTTCTGCCATCCATGTTTTAATTGTGGAGTAGATTTACTTGAGGGTAGCCTTATAGGCTTCATAGTCACCTGTAAGGGGAATAAGGACCTGTGTGTCATCAGCATAATTGGTACATGTGATGCCCAGGGTGTCCAAGATTTGGAAAAGAGGCCTGGTGAACAGGTTATAGAGGGTAGGGGAAATGCAGGATCCCACATTTAATGCAGCTTGGGTGGGCACAGGCTGAGTCGGAATAGACTTTCATAACCCTTTCCTGGAGAAACAAGGTGATCCAATCTATGGCTGTAGGGGAGAAGTTTGCGGCCGTGGAGAGGTGGTGACAGAGTGTATTTTGATCCACCATATCGAATTCCACTGATAAATCACGGAGCAGAAGGAGCGCGGGTTTGCCCCATCTCTCAAGTCGTCCATTTGATTTTTTAAGTCTATGAGAGCAGTTTCAATGCCGTGCCCTGGGCGGAATCCCGACTGCCTAAGACCAAGCACATTGTTTGTGTCCAAAACAAAAACCTCTGGATTTGCAAGTATGCTGCTTTGTCCAGAATTATTTTTTAGGAGAAAAGGGACTGTCGTGATGGGTCTGTAGTTCCCTGGGACAATTGGGTCTAAAGCCTGCTTTTTAAGGAGAGGGCTTACCCATGCTTCCTTGAGACTAGTGGGGACGCTGCCTGTTTGGAAGGAGGCATTGATGAATGCAGTGAGAAAAGGGGCAAGAGGGCTGGCACAATCTTTACTAAGTTGAGCTGGGCTGGCATCCCCCTTGCGGATGGTTTGATTGAAATCAGGAGAGCGATAACTTCTTGTTCGCTCATATCTTCAAACTCGAAGGATGGGGCATTATTGCTGGTCATAGTCTGTGAAAGGGTTATCTGGTGACTAAGGGCTTGTTGATGGGCTAGGATGTTGTTCTGGAGCAGGGTAAATTTGTCCAGCATGGCTGTTTGGATTTGGTTGCACCAATCTTCATCCTTGTGGAGCGTTTGTGGAGGGGTAGTGGGTGTTTCCAACTCCCTAAAGATGCCAAAAATGAACTTTGTATCAGATTTTCCATTCGCTATCCTTGAGTTGAACGAGGAGGCTTTTGCTGTAATGATTGCTGTTATATATTCTTTGGATATGGTTTTGAGGGTAGGCTTGGTGACGTTGATGGGGTCTGCTTTCCAGTGGGAAAGCTCTGTCCTTTTCTTTGCTCTCAGGTCGTATAGATCCTTGGAGAACCAGGCGTTAGAGTGCTTGGTTTGTTGGCCTTTTTCAGAGTGAGAGGGGCAATAGCTTCCACTGCCTGAGAGATGATTGTTGTAAACGCTTCAGCAAGAATTTCTGGGTCGTTAGAGCTGGGGGCCTGGAGGGCCGGTACTAATAGGTAAGGTGTGAGCCTGTCTTTAGTTAGTTGCCGGGCACTTTTGGCCATAGCTGTAGGTAGGGGGGTTTGTTTGAGTTGGTCCCTAGAGACCTTGATTTCAAACAGGATAGAGTGGTGGCCTGACCAGGGGATGGGAGAAACATCAGTGATACTGATTGAGAAGTTAAGGCGGGCAACCCAGTCGAGGGTGTGAGTGACCTTTGCTATGGGTTGGTACTTTGATGGCCTGAGTGAAGTCTAGTGTGGATAGTGTTTTGCTGAGGGAGGCTGCCTGGGTTATTTTTAGGGTCGTTGAAGCCCAGATTCAGGTCTCCTAGGAGAATGGATTGGGAGGTTTTCTTAAGATTGTCCGAGAGGGCATGTATTAATGTCTATTTAAAGTCTGACACTGGGCCTGGTGGTCTATAGATGATATGGAGTGCAATGGTACAATTAGCAGAGACCCTGATTTTGAGGGGGAAGCAGTCAAAGGTGTGGCTGAGAACCCCTTCCTTCTGTCTAATCGCAATAGCATTTTTTGCAATCAAGGCTATGCCTCCCTCTTTATGGAGTAGACGGTCCTGTCTAAAGATATTGTATCCTGATGGGATGGCCAGGCTGAGGGCTGGTCCAGATGAGTCAGAGAGCCAAGTTTCAGTAATCATTAAAAGGTCAATGTCACCGCTGAGGATAAGATCATGAACATCAAGTGCATGTGCTGGGAGGGAACGTGCATTGATGAGGGCATACCTGAGGTGAGCAGCTGGTGTGGCCCCCAATGAGGGGCTAGGCCTAGAGCAACTCCCTTTGGGTGCTGTGGGCACTGCATCACTCATAATAGGTGCAATAGGCATGGGCAGAGCAGGCTATGCAAGAATACATTTCGTCATATTAGGTGCAATAGACATGGGCAGAGCAGGCTGTGCAATAATTCATTTGGACAACACATTGTTGTGAATGTTAGAGACTAGGGCATCAGTGTTCCCTGTGTTCCTTAAGTGTTTGTCAGGGGTCAATGCCACCTGGAAGAGTGTCTCTGGTTGTGCAGTGATGTTCCAATTCATCACAGGCTGCAGCAAGTGTTGTTGGGGAGAAGCTGGACCCCCACCAGGGCAGTGGGGGGCCAGCAGCCATACCCTCACCATCTATGGGAGACCCCAACACCTCCCATAAGGCCCCCAGAAATGCAACAGAGTCCCAAGCAGGCAGCAGCATGTTCCAAACTGCCTTTATTTCTGGGCAGCAAAAAAGAAAAAAAACCACGCAGAGCATCGTGCACATCGAGAGTTCAGGCGCCGTCTCCCCTGGGGCTGGCTTGCAAGCCAGCTTTATAATCACACTGCAGGCTGACCTCACAGAATTGGGTCAGTTCCCAGAAACCTATCTCCTCCTGCTATTGGCTGCTAAGTGATAGGTTACCTATGTAGCCCTTATAGAGAGCCTGACAATTGGATGTTAGCCTTTTTGCGTCAGTGGGTTGGTTTAGCTGTGCCAGCCCCCATTACCTAATTCTAACTTGTTACATTATGACTTTGTTCCGATAACTTTTTAGCTGAAGCAAGCAGTTTGCACTTGAGCTCGGAGCGCTGATTGGCTGGGCTGAGCCATTCTTGTTACAATTATGTTTCAAATGTTGTGCGAGTCCTTGAGAAAATGTCTTTCTTTCCCAGAAAGAAAAGAAAAAAACACACTGGGTTGCCGTGGTTCATTCGCATTTGTGGAGAATTAAAAATGTTTGTCTGCAGAAAGCAATCTTATCTTGAATGTGCGACCTTGGCAGCTCGGGGGTTGCGGGGAACATTGCTGAAGGCTTCTGCAGCCAGTGTTCAGTGAGAGAAATGAACTTGGCTGTAATTTTCCTGAAACATGGCTTTACACTGTGCAATTAGACCATGTTAATTCATGTAGGCATTTGCAAGCCTTTAAACAGGGATTTTTGTGTTTGTAGGTTCTGATATTGCAGCATTGATTCTAATGTAGCATGGAAGTTGCACTGTTGGTGAAGTGGGTGTGTTTCAGCATATTTGTCACCCATGGGTGCGCTGGGGCCTGGTTCAAAGGATAAGTGCGCTCCTTGTTCTTCCTGCTGTTCTTCTGTATATGCGCCTGGGGTGAGGGGGCATGGGTTTGATCTCGATTTTCCCTCTTCAGGCCCCCCTCTGGTCGACTTTGTCGACAACACCACCAAGCGACATTCACCTCCTTCCGGTCTGCATATCTTTGTCAATTCCTTGAAGTGTTCATAATTTTTTGCATTGTTGTTGATGAACAGTACATATAGAAGTGTTCTCCTTCTGTGTTCCACCACACTCACTTCCCTTCGTACTTCCTCTGATCACAGGGAGTGGCCACCTTTATTACTGCTGGAACCATGTTGCACACCGCTATCTTCTCCCTTAGTTCGGCTCTTCCTTTCACCATGTCTCTTATTTGCATTCCGATGTCTTCTTCTGTTGTTCTCTTACATCTTGCAATGTATCTCTATCTTGCACAATGATGCTGTGCTCGGTACTAGTTCTACCGTTATCACCTTCAATCAACCAGGCAGTCATGATGTCATCCATTACCATGCAAGCACTAGCTAGTTCTTTGCTTTCTCTTGTCAGATGCATTTTTTGCTGATAATTCTTTAGTATGCTGGTACTTCACCCAATCATTCTTCTGTCTCGCTTGAGAAGTAATTCCCCCCTCTTTTTACTCCTCTGTCTGTTTCTCTTCTTCCGTTGTTTTCCATCTTGGTCAATGTGTTATTCTTCACATCTTCCTTGGTCATCACCAACAAGGGCATGCTGATGTGCACCAATGAACATTCTCCTCCCCAATTCAGTGGTAGTTTCTCTTGATCTTTAGATGCATGTGCTCAATAGTAGTCCATAAGCAGTGATGTTCCTGCTCTCATCTCGCAACTTCTCTCAACCTTCTTGCATCCAGCATGATTGTCCACTTCTTGTCACTGTTGTGCTGGTAACATAATGTTGGTACCTTAACAGTATACGTCCTTCTTCATTCTCCACCCAAGTGACCATCTTCACTCTTTTGTCTCACTCCGTTAGGCACTTATCATATTTTTGTCTCTGTTATTTTATTTTTTCTTCTCTCTTTTTGTTTTTAATTTCTTCTTTTATTATTTATTTATTTATTTTTTTCTTTTGTTTTTTTTTTCTCTTGTTTTTTTTTTCTCTTGCAGCTTGCTCACTGGTGCATTTGTTCATTGTTTCTTCTCTCTCTGGTCACTTTCCACATACAGTTGTTCTCCAATTAGCTGCTTTATGTAATCATCTTCCACAGGGGATTACCCCCCTTTTTCTTTTTTTTTTATTTTTTTTATTTTTATCAATCTCAATGTTGCTGTCTTCCCTTGCAATCTTCTTCACACCTTGGGATACACAGGCGTCGTGCTCTGCTGTAGTAATTTCTGTTGTAATCAATTTTCTTCCGGCATATGTTAAAGAACAGTCAGGACAGGTCTCTCCAGTGGTGTCCCTACCAATTTTGTACATGTGTGCATGTTGTTGGTCACTTCTGCTATGTGTGTTATGTGTATGTTTTACTCCCTTTGTCTCTGCCCTTAACTCTCCTTACTTTAGCAGCAGCTTTTCCTCACCCACTGACGCCGTAACTCTCCTGCTTAGGTTAGGGAATGTTAGCTGGGGATACAGCGGTAATGCTCACTATTACATATAATTTTCAAATTACCACCCCCATTATTTCGTTCATCATTAATAGTCCCATCGTGAAGGTAAAAGTCCTTATTTGCTTGCCCATAACCACTTACGCTGCTGGGTCCTTGCAGCTGATGAGATGATAAAGTTGCCTGCCTGAAAATCGCAAGAAAGGCGTTAATACGTTAGTACTTGTTAGTAACCTCAAGCTCCGCAAACTAAACAATCACTAAGGGCAAAAATCAAACCTCCCCCTGGACATTTCGTGTTTTCAAAATTTCTCAATATGGGTAGGGAAAATCTTGGGCTGTTTATTCAATGGAAGCAAGGAAATATACTTCAGGGAAACATGCTCTAAGGGGTCTGAGGTTCCTGATAGGGCGGGCAATTGAGTGGGGAATGCTTCACGATGTTTTAATTAGTAGTCCTCAGTGTTACTAATGGAAGATAACATTAAGGACATTTCCTACACATTTCTAACAGCATACATACGCAACAACCTGCATGTGCGGGGAAAAGAGAAGGAACAAAACAGTGTTACAGCTGTAGGTGCACAAAATGTAATATGAAACTCAATTAAACTTTGGACATGGGTGTTTCGGTCCCTATTCTAGTTGCTAGTGTGCGTTGGACCATAGGATGGCCATGTTTCCCTAACTCGGGAGTGTTCGTGCTATTTTGCAGTTCATGAAAATCTCTTGCGTTGGCCCTGTTGAACGTTGCTCCCTCGTTGCTAGGGTGGCCACCGCTTTGTAGGGCTTGACGCCTCACACATCTAACAAAGTCTGTCAGGAGGGGAAAATGTCCCACTCTAGTCCATAGCCATTGAGTGTTGGTTGTCCGTTGTCTTCAGGCCTGCCCTGGGTCCTTTATATCTGGCGAGAAATGAAATGGAAGCGCTTGAGACCTGAGAATTTACATATTCTTCAATTTCTTGACCTAACCTCTCTGCACTACTCTCACACTATTCAGTGTCCTAGTGGGAGGAGCCAATGGTACACCTATGCACCATCCTGTCACCACCTGGTGACGTTCAATGGCGGTCTGACTGTAAATTGTTACACAATTCGAAATGTACCCAGAAAATGGGTAGGCACTTAATTTATGTGAAGATACTCATTACACACTTGGATCATATACACGCAATTTAGGTGCTAGTGTACAAATGGGCCTTTGGATCTTTATATTTACTGTGCTTTTGTTGTAAACTATTTATAGTGCGTGCCTTTGTCCCGTGGGGCATCAGGCACTGACAAGCTAAATAGGGAAACATCAGGGTGGTAAATTTGTCATATAGGGTGGCTGTGTTTCTAAATTAAGTGCACCATGTTACTTAGTTAAGATAATCGCAGGGTTTTTAAATCTTTTTTTTTCTATGGCTCCTCTCTCAACTTCTCAGGGCGTGTCTCACAGTGAACTGCAGGCACTTTAAGCTGGTACTAATGAAATTCGCTACCAATTATTTGCTACCTGTCTCTCCCCCCTCTTTTGTATTTATTTATTTATTTACTTCCTCTTTTCTTTCAAACCCAACCGTCACAATTTACTCCCATTCTCTCTATCCCACCCCATGTCCACTTGTTAAACCCTACCTACTCTGTTAATCATTTAGTCTAGTATTTTATTACTCCACTACTGTAATTACTGTTACATTTAAACAATATATTTATCCCCCCATTATCTGCTCTCAAATTTTAATACAACCATCATTCTCCAGTTCGTGCAGCAATTACCTCTTTCCCTATGTGTGTTGGCTAATGCATTTGTGCCAGTGCTATTTTCAAAAGCGCTAGTGGCATTACCACTTGCACTGTTATTTTGTCGCCAAATTCATTCTGTTGGGAACATGGATAATCCACCCTTTACCCCTATTTCTCTCCTCCCGTGGTGAACTGTCAATGAAATGTAGGCTCCCCCCTCAAGTGCACCTTCTTCCACCTTGTGTGTCTCATTTAATTGTTCTGTGTTATTCGTGTATTCATGAGCCCAGTCTCCTCGCTGAAAGATGTGTGCTCAAAATGTAGCTAAATGTACTCTCTTGTGATGCGCTATCATTATGCACCCCCCTCTGTACCGTGCACCCCCATTATGCTTAAACAATCTTCCTTACTTTCAACATGTGTATGCCTGGTGTTTAACAAGTTATGGATTTCTCTGTTAATAAAGTGGTCATATCCACATCGCTCATGATGTCACAAATGTCTCTTCCCTAATGCATGGCCTGGTCGCCCCACTGTCACCCAGAAAAGAAAATGTTTTGATACCTATCACCACCCCTATGCAATTGTCCTCTGCATTATTGAGTGTGCGTGAGTGTGTGTGTTGGCGCGCGTCTCGCCCGCTCTGTCGGGGAGGTGGAGCATGAGTGTGTGTGGCAGAGTGAGTCAAATCAAGTTTGTCTTGGGCTGTCCTATTAGCGGTATAATGTCAATCTATGTCCTTTGAAAGGTTTGTTTCCCATCAGGAAGACCCCTCTCAGTCACGTAACCGGTACCATTGCTATTGTGTCAGTGTTCTGTATGGGTGCTGGCTGCTGTGCAGTGCCCCTGTGTTGTGATTCTTGTCAGTCGTGGGGTAGTGGTGCTGTCATTTGTTGTGTCTGTACATGTAGTGGTGACAGTGCCTCCGTTGGTGCTTGTGGTGTCTGCTGAAATCATCCCGTCCTGCCCCATGTATCCTCCCCACATGGGCGGTGCATATTGTGGTGGTTGTTGACACTGCTGTTGTGATTCTTGTGCGTGTGTGTTGAGGCTGTTTTTAACTGCCCCTCCCACTGCATACATTAATAATTTATTTTGTGCTTACTTGTCCTCATCTGCCTTTCTCTGCCCCTGCCGTTTTATTTATTTATTAACCGTCTTCTCTTGCCACAATCTACAATGCACACAGTCAATGTCTAGCGCGCTATCCTTCCTTCCTCCCTTCCATAACCCCATGCATGCTGCACCACCCCTTACTGATCCTCTATCATGTTTGGCTGTGCTGTCTCGTTCAGTCCTTCTCTCCTCCAATCCCTTTCTTCCCTTCCCAGTTCCCCCTCTCTGTTGCTATTGTTACTCCTTGCACCTCCCCCATTATCTTCCCTTTAAATTTAATTCCTCTGTACCTGTGCCTTCAAATCTGCTTCCATGCACTGCAGCCCTCCCTTGCTCATTCCTGTGCTGCTAGTGGGTTGTTCTGCACCTTCCTGTTTGTTCGCTTTAGTGTATTGTGATTGTGTGTGTGTGTGTGTGTGGTGTTTAAATGTCCTTCTGCTGTGTTCAGTTCTCTCATGCAATGCATTCCTTGTTTACCATCTGTGTCATCAAATATTACACTCACGGAGGTTCAGAAGGGTGAGTCCCCTCTTCCCTCTGCTCGTGCTGGTTCAGCATCAGCTGACCCCTTGCATCTTCCCTTTCCTTCGTGCACACAGTTCAACTGTAGCCATGTGCTTTTAAAGCTATTCCCGTGTAAGTGCTGTGTATGTGTGTCCTTAGCGATTGCTGCACGCTTCTGGAGAAGCCGCCTATGAGCAGCCATGGTCTTTTTTAATTTACCTTCAGTACTTTTGAATCTTTGCACAATATGTTTTACTGACTTATTTCGGCATGGAAGCTGTGTGCTACACAACAGGTGAAGGGGAGTCATTTCTGTATTGTGTGATACATTTTACCTCTATTCAATTTGAAAATTTCGATAGTCCGCTGTTCAGGGAGCAAAAGTTAGAAGATAATTGAACATTTTTCAACTTCTGTGAGCCTTCTTGCCTCTGCACCTTAGCCAGTGCACTCCACGTGAAGCCCATCTTCACCAAACCATTGCCTTCTCCGGCACACCCCCACAATCTTGCGCATGTGTCTTCCACACACCGCCTCTGGGTCACCTATTCTCCAAATCCAAAACCACACCACTATCTCCTCACCATCAAAACTCTGTGTCCTATGCATCAATCTGAAGGTGACGTCACCAAACTAAAAACATGGTGCAAATGAACAGACAAATGTGCATACACAGAACAATAACCAATTTCTCCCAACCCCACAAAAATCCCAAAATAAAACCCCACAATCCCCACAGCTGTCTTCCTGTCTCAACTGGAACAAGGTAAACTACAATAAAAACTTTTATAATTGGACTGCACACACTGCGTCGCCTCACGTGTGACACGCTCCTCACCAGGGGACCTTAACCAGCCAACTATCTTCCGCACTCTGGAACAATCTAGCTACCTCCTGCGGGGAAACATCATCCACTCACTGAACTAAAACGCTCAATTAGCAGGGAACCTCATCTACTCATTGATCTATAACGTCAATTCATAGGAAATCCAGACCCCCGTACATGAAATCGCCATCCAGAACAACCAGCGCGACACTCCTGTCCTATATGTGGCGAGTCACTACCCCACCCAATAGGCTCAAAAACACAAGAAGGGACCACTGCCACCGCCCCAGTCCCAACTACAATTCACGTGCCGATCACCACCAATTTGCTGAATTTTGCGACAATGTACAATCACCCACCACCCAATTTACAATACCTCCCCCTGTTTCTACCCAAACAAAAGAACTTAAAATATCTGCAACATACTGATCAACAATACATCATGATACTTGAAACATTTGCCACAATCACACCCTCCCCTCAAAGCCCATGTTGCTGGTTAACTTACATTTCCTATGCTGCACTGGCACTTGCTCTGCTGCTGGACACCCCCTCAAGGTGCTTCACTGGACCCCTTCTCCTGCAGGGCTCTCACCTGCCCTCAAGCGGGGTATTTCCAAGTGGCCCCCGATGCCTTTAGCCGGTTACGCGTTTTCCGCTGGTCTTCAGGTGCAGGCGAGGGTCCCACAGCTTCCTTGAGTCGGCTGCAGGGAGTTCAGTTCAACGCAGGGCTTGCACAGGCAGTGCTCATTGACCCATGTTACAATGAGCAATGAGCCTCACAGAGGGCACCAACTTGTTGGGGAGAAGCTGGACCCCCACCAGGGCAGTGGGGGGCCAGCAGCCATTCCCTCACCATCTATGGGAGACCCCAACACCTCCCATATGGCCTCCAGAAATGCAACAGAGTCCCAAGCAGGCAGCAGCATGTTCCAAACTGCGTTTATTTCTGGGCAGCAAAAAAGAAAAAAACCACGCAGAGCATCGTGCACATCGAGAGTTCAGGCGCCGTCTCCCCCGGGGCTGGCTTGCAAGCCAGCTTTATAATCACACTGCAGGCTGACCTCACAGAATTGGATCAGTTCCCAGAAACCTATCTCCTCCTGCTATTGGCTGCTAAGTGATAGGTTACCTATGTAGCCCTTATAGAGAGCCTGACAATTGGATGTTAGCCTTTTTGCGTCAGTGGGTTGGTTTAGCTGTGCCAGCCCCCATTACCTAATTCTAACTTGTTACATTATGACTTTGTTCCGATAACTTTTTAGCTGAAGCAAGCAGTTTGCACTTGAGCTCTGAGCGCTGATTGGCTGGGCTGAGCCATTCTTGTTACAATTATGTTTCAAATGTTGTGCGAGTCCTTGAGAAAATGTCTTTCTTTCCCAGAAAGAAAAGAAAAAAACACACTGGGTTGCCGTGGTTCATTCGCATTTGTGGAGAATTAAAAATGTTTGTTTGCAGAAAGCAATCTTATCTTGAATGTGCGACCTTGGCAGCTCGGGGGTTGCGGGGAACATTGCTGAAGCCTTCTGCAGCCAGTGTTCAGTGAGAGAAATGAACTTGGCTGTAATTTTCCTGAAACATGGCTTTACACTGTGCAATTAGACCATGCTAATTCATATAGGCATTTGCAAGCCTTTAAACAGGGATTTTTGTGTTTGTAGGTTCTGATATTGCAGCATTGATTCTAATGTAGCATGGAAGGTGCACTGTTGGTGAAGTGGGTGTGTTTCAGCATATTTGTCACCCATGGGTGCGCTGGGGCCTGGTTCAAAGGATAAGTGCGCTCCTTGTTCTTCCTGCTGTTCTTCTGTATATGCGCCTGGGGTGAGGGGGCATGGGTTTGATCTCGATTTTCCCTCTTCAGTGTTGACGGTGCTTGGTGTGTGAGCACAACCAGACGTTTCTGAAGGGAATGGAGGGGGGTTCGGAGTGGGCGTGCTGAGAACGGGTGCGCATTCTCAGGCGTTTGGCTCTGGCTGGGAGGTTGAAGTGCAGTGTGGGCGCCTGGGGTCTGGTACGAGGCATAGGAGGCCGTTGCACAGTGGACAGTGGGGGCTTCTTACCTCTGAACACTGCAGAGAGGTCCACCAAGGTGACGGCATCCAGCGACATCTGCAAGCAGCTGAGAGCTGCGGAGAGGGTGAAAGGCTTTGACTCCTCCCGGCCTTCACCCTCCGGCTTCGCCTGTCTGTTGGCATCCTCTCCCTTTAAGGTGGGAGGGGGCGGGCTGGCAGGCGTGGGTAGCCAATCTGCTTGCCGGGCTGCGGTGATGATAATCTTTGTGGTGCTGCATTCGGACGAGGGGGTTGCCATGGTAACAACGGCCACCATTTTACTAGGTGAAACCTTGTGGGGCCATGCAGGAGCTGTGAGGGACGGGGAGCACTCCGGTGACCATTATCAAACAGGACTCCACTCTAAGGACTTTCAGCATCCTGTTTGCTTCTGTTTGTGGCTAGAGTGACTCTTACCCCCTGCAGTTTTTATCTGCCAGTATATGTTCATTTTAATCATGTCACACTCCTCTAGGTCCCATCTGTCACCTCTCCCCAACCAGTGGCTACCCTTTCCTTAAGGCATCCGTCTACTGTCCCACCAATGGCCGGCTACTCACCACACCTCTTTACCAGTTTATTCTATTTGTTGCTGTTCTTTCTCTTTTGATTATGCCTGCTTTCAAACCAGTTAATTGATCAACCCACCCTTCTCCCTACAGTTCCCACTTCCACCGTAATCTCTCCAATCTCTCACCCATTTCTCACCATCACAGCCCTCCCCCTCTTTCTATTTGTCTTCTCAATGCCCGCCCTATGTGTAATAAAACCCACTTCATCCTGGACACATTTTACTATCTCAATTTGCAATTTCTCTGTCTCACAGAGACCATGATATCCCCTTCAGACTTGACCATGCTCATCCCATTTTTCTCACTCCCCTTGTCCAAATGGCAGGGGTGGCAGGACTGGTATACTCTTCAGCTCTTCTGTCTCTGTTGTCTCCCCTCTGTATCTCTTCCACTATTCTCCTCCTTTGAATACCATTGAACCTCTTTTTCCAAGCACTATGCTATCCCTTTTCTGGACACTATTCTATCAGTCCTGTTACCTTTCCCTCTGCTCTATTTTTCCTTGCTGACGTCAACCTCATCTTTCCACTATTCAATTGTCTTCTGCTTTTCTAATCCTTATGGACTCCTACAATCTTTTCCAATATCCCACTCCACAATCACAGTCTTCTGACTCGTCTATTGATCTCTTTTGCATCTTCTGTCTCCCTCTATCCTTTTTTTTCTCCCGGATTATCTCCTCCTTTCTTCTTCATATACTTTTCCTACATCTCCTGTCCCTCCCACCTCTAAGCAAATTTTGATCGTAGAAAACATACTCTTCTCTCTTCTCTCCCTCCCTCTGCCACACAATTCTACTCTCTTTGTAGATACAGGTCTTTCTTCCTTAAACAGTGCTCTTTCCTTCTCACTGGACGTACATAATCATTTATGTTCCTTCCAGCCTTCTCCTTCAATTATGGCTAAGATTGGATCGTTGTTTCCTGCTCTCTTCTTTGAAGTGAGCAGAGAGGCTGTGGGAAAAATTATCTTCCATTCAGATCGTACAGTTCTCTCTTTTATTCACACCTCTTTCGACTGTGCTCTTTCTGCTGCTAAAAAACGTTATTTTTCTATTGTATGACTCTTATTCTCCCGATCCCTGATGTATTTTCCAACTCCTTAACCACATTCTGTCTCCCCATTCCCCAGATCCCTTGTTTTCTTTCTCACCATCCCCGTCTGACTTTGTACACTTTTTTATCTCAAAGGTTGCTTTTTTATGATCCACCTCTTCATTTCTTGATATGTCATCTGTGGTCACTATTCCTAGTTCATCCTCTGCATTTTCTGCATTCTGCCTTTATCTTAAACTGATATTGCCCTATATCTTGCACATACTCCTACTGCCTCTCCTCTTGTCCCTAGTCAATATACTATAAATAATATTGTAGAGTGCACACCTGTGGTTGCGGAAATACTCTTAATGAACTTAAGCATAAAGGTATGTCAATGCTGGGTGCTGGGCAAAAAAGATGCAACTCTGCTAGTGTAAGCAGCTCTACAATCAACATCAAAAACAGTCTCCTTCAGTAGTGGCCACTCCCATCCTCTGCACACCTTTTATACTGAAAAATGATCAGGCAAAATCCATTATTTTCAACATGAAGAAATGTTCTGAAACAGGTATGTCTTAATTCAATAACATCAATTTAAACAAAAAATAACTCAAAAAAGAGCTCAACATTTTTTGGGATATCCCTTCATCAGGAGGAAGTTTCAATAAATAGATTCTTCTGTATGCTTCAACAATCTAAAGTGTGAATTAAAGAAAATAATATCAGTATTTCTTTTCATAAATATTAACTCTTGAATACGAAAACTCTGTTTAACCCTTACATGCTGTCTTGCTGTCATTTACCTGGCTGAATCTCGAAGGTGTTATATGGGTATTGTGAAGATATGTCTCAACACCTGCCAATTTATTTCCAATCCTTCAGGATCCAAAAAAGGTTTGTGTCTGTTAAATGAATTAAAAGGAAATGCACTCATAATAGAGAAAATATAGCTACAGGTATTCTCTGTACCAGTAGCTGATTCTTACTCAGTAAATTTGACGGTCAAATGTTGACAATCTCAACTAATGTTAGGTCAGCATTCGTGTTCTCAAGTACATTATTACAAGGTTCAGGATGTGAATCATCTGAAAGATTTATGGGAGTAGGTAAAGAAAAGCTGTAGTCTACTTTGTTGTCAATATCTTGGAATAGATCCAGTAGGCAATGTAAAATAGCTTACCATCCAAAAGCAGGAATGGTACAATCCTCAATAAATATCTGCTATATAGGTTACAAAAATATAGCCAGTCTTAGTGTCCCTGCGGGATAAAATGGCAAAAATAGCCCTTCTATTATTGAATTGGTGGTTAATTAAGGCTCCATGTAGTTTGCTCTGATGAATTCAAGGTAAATATGAGTTACATCTATATAGGTCTGAATTTAGGCCAGCATTTAAATTCAATCATTGAACAGTCCTTTTGTGTGTTTACAAAAATGGCAGCTTTATGTATGCGTGCCTCTGTTTGACGGCATTGTGTAAAAACAGATAGCGTGAGAGCCACATTTTACTGCGGCTCAAAATAAAAAGTCTCATGCCTGATGACATTTTTTGTTGTTACATTGTTAAATATAAGTTCTTCCGATGTTGGAGAAATGTGCCTGGTCAGAACACTGATCCTGCTTAGTGGGCACACAATAGATAATTGACATCTAGAATATATATGTGCTATGTGAATAAATGTCCCATGATGATTTTTATTCTAAAATGGCACAATGGTAAAAAGGTAGCCAATCATCTTAAAGATCAGTGTTAAATATTCATAAATGAAAACAGTCAGCCATGTATAAATGGGAGCACACATCCCACATTCACAATATAATTCAGGAACTGGTATTTAGAGATATATTCTTCATTATCTCTTTTCTGTCTGAGAGTCACGTTTATTATTTGTGTCTTTCTTAATCACTGAAGCAGTTCTGCATATTTCTACATCCTCTTTTATGTCAACAAAATAGGGTTGTCATACAAGATTCATCTGTTGTCTATCACAATTTATCTTTGCTTCCATTAGTGTATTGGTGTGAAATCACCAGCAGAATGCAAATTAATGTATCAGCATTGTTACTTTGTCCATAATTCAAGCAATCAAATTAATAGTTGCATCAGGTTTATTCATGTACTCATTGTGGCATCATAGTACGTGAATTTCTCAATGGGTCACAGTTGTTGCATTGTCTAATTATACAGGCTATATAGTTTGCAATTGCATTCAGATCATTGATACAGTTTCAATTGCGTATCACAAATATTGTCACCCACTAGTATGATATCAATGCTGCCATCCAGCAATAGTCCTTCAGCCCCCCTTGTCTAGAGTGATTAATTAAAGTGTTCTGTTCCTCATCAATAAAATCGAAATTGATATGCTATGTGCATAATGTTTAAACCTGTCACAATGCTCACACTATGTACTTGGGTAACTCTCAGGTTAACTTAAAGAAAGGATGCTAGAGATAATTCTTTGTTCATGCCTGCTGGTTCTAAGGAGTCCATTCTGTGTATCCAGAACATTTCTCTTTTTGTTATCAATTTGTTCAAGTTCTCGCCTCTCATGTGTCTCTGTATCTGATCAAAGTTAACAAGTCTCAATTGTGCAAATGTTGGTCTTCCAGCTTCACATCTGGATCCATCTGCACTTTAACTTTAACTCTACTATTTTCACCCTCTGTTGTATTGTTTCCCGTCATTCCTCCATTCCCACCTTCCTCCTCGCTCTTTATACGCTTTTCATCGAAGTTTGTCTAAATTCCTTTTCCTCTGTATTCATTTTAAATGTGTTGATGAGCTTGCACCTGGCTACCTTTGCTCCTTGGTTTATCTGTGCACTCCCTCTCAAACTCTGCAAACCCAGTCCCAGTTCCTGCTATCTATCCCTAAACTCCCTTGCACTCGATCTCGTTTTAGTTTTTTCAGTCTTCTTGCCCCCATGCTCTGCAATGCTTTACCAATCCACATTCACTGTATTCCTTCAGACTCTCCATTAAGTACTTCTCTCAATAGCTATCTGCTTTTCGCTATGTTGTAACTCTCTTTCCTTTGGTTGTAATAAATTATGCATCTATTTTTTGTTAGCATTGTCAGATTGTATGTGCATCACGGATTACCATGAAATTACTGGAAAAAAATACCTATTGAGAAATTACCAATTTTTATTTTGAATATTTATTTTTTTAATAATGCCCTTACCCCACCCCACATCTATATATCATTAGAAATGTTAAATAAAACAAATTCGACCATAAATTCAGTCATTTATCATTAGGTATTTCTGAAAACAATTATTTCTGCGGATACCATGCAGTTATTTGGACAAAGCACCTTATAATTAAAATAAATACAAAAATGTACAGATACTCAAAAAGGTAAAATGTTGACAAGGCATTTGATTGCAAAGACATGTTATGATGTATTCCTGTTCTGAAATGTAAAAGTAAGTAAAGTAAAAATAAAATAAAGTAAGGCTGCATTTGAGAATGAGACAGCAGCTTTGGGCCTACAAGGTAAAATTACAATCCCACTCCACAACAGCTACAAGACTGGTGGATGCTTTCCCATGAGAAAAGTGTAAACACAGACTTTTGAAGCTGGGCCAAAAAATCATATGACACTGCCTGAATCAAAAAGGTCAAAAATGACTAAATAGTGTGCTTGGATCCTAGTATTCAGATGCGTAGCTAATAAAAAAAGAGGGCCCATTTACAGCTTCCATCTGCCATAGGGTTTGTGCAAAAATGCCTTTAAATATAATATAAAAAATATGCTCTGGAAAGCAGACTGCGCTACAAGTAATCAAACCTTCTAATTAAACAGACTCGTCCAGGAGGGTGCGACTCACACCTTAAGAGAGTCTGACTAAGGTAACATAAAGTGGCTGTTTTCACTCAAGGTGTGCGGAGCTGGGTCAACAAATAATTATGAGCAACTAGATTTCAAAGGACTGTTGCCATGGCAACAAGCATTCCTGAAATTAGAAGAGTAGGGAGTGTGCTGATGACAACAGGGAATGGGCTTCCAGCAGTAGCTCTGACTCGGAGGGAGAGTGGACTCAGGTTCAAAGATAGAGGAATGGCAGAGCCCAAAAGATTTTAATCAAAGACCCCATAAAACAAATGAAAGACATCAAAGGTTGTATGGTTCCTTATCACAAACTTGTGAAGTATTATGTGCGGAAATATCTAGAAATGTTATTAACAAATGATGTTCTCATTTGGAATAAAGAGTGACCTCAAAAAATGGAGTATACAAAATCTCCATTCTCACCTGAGTTTTCTAGATTTTCTGCAGGACTGGAGCACCAAAATCACCATAATAATCTATTTAAATGTGGTCAACACTTTTTCTACATAGAGAACCCCCCAAAACGCGTGCAGATCTGCATAAAATATGGTATATGGTGAGAAGAAACGGCCAATAAAATTTGGTATAGAGTTAATGCTTGCATTCGCACAGACATCTCAGTGGGTAAATACATACATTAGGGAGTTCAATACCACATTCATTCAAGTTCTTCGATTATACATGGTCACCCAATTCGTGAGGGACTTTGAAGGTTCACACAGTCTTAAATGGGTGATTTCTTAAGCTACAAGGATCCATGACAACCCCAAAACTCCCAGACCACCTACAATACCTATCACCGTGAAGGTGGTAGAGATGAAAAGTGCTGCTTGAATCGATCTGGAGTTAAGGGGTCAAAAAAGGCTCTCCTACTATCAAAAATAATGACCGACAAAGGAGGCCCTATGCTTAGTCCCAATCTAGAGATGCTCAATGTGTGTTTCAAAATACAGACCAATCTGAATTCAGTACCTATATAAGCCTATGGCACATGGGTTCTAGACCCCTTGTATGCTACAAATGCATTACCCCACAACAGGCGGGGTAATCGGAAACTGTAATTAGAAGTTCTTCCAAGAAAGAAATTCAGCACCTCTCCAAATCCAAATTTCCAAAATACTTACACTCGTTATGCTTATTTCCAAGCTCACATCCCTATTACTCTCTATTAGATTCTGGACAACAGAGCCCAGAATCAACATGAGTGGAGACCCAGAAATGAAGGTTACAGCAGTAATTTTCAGCAATATCCGAGTTATATTGCTAGAAGCAATAGCAACCCTTCCAGAGAGCAACATATGTATGACCAAAGACCCTCTTACAGTTCTTAGGGAGGAGACACCATCTCTCAATTCAGGTCAAGCAATTGACATAGAACATTGGACAGATGTTAAGGGCCCAACACAACCCTCAGCCTGCCAGCATTGACCCTAATACCCCAACATCCAGGTCTGATGCCCTGGTGGGACAATGCCAGTGGCAAACAATCACAATCATAGTTTTTTAGTGGAAGAGGAAAAAGAGATATGGAGGAAAAGAAATGCCAAGTCATGGAGAAGACTTATTTTCTGAACTATAAAAACACCCCTGAATTAATTAAAGTAACACTAGACATTAATAGCAACAACTCTTTCCTCTGGTAACTATAACCAAAAGAAAGGAGAAACAGTTGAATTCCAAGAAACTAACAATAAAAAAGTCAACATTAAGAGGGAGGAGAACACAGAAAACTAAAAAAAAGGCTACATTTTCACAGATGGTATGAACTTTCCTAAATAAAAGTGGGTCTAAATAGAAGACCATAAATCCAAGAAAGCACAACAAGAAACTGAGAAGTGCAAATAAACCCCTTGATACAAAAGACAATCTGATAAAAAAGAAATTATAAACCAAGAATGTCCAAAAACAGTAGAGGTACCCTCCATCCTAATGGATTCTTAAGATTGTTCTCTGAAAAGAGAAGATAGCAAAGAGTCTGTGCAAAGGGAAATGCACTTACTTCATGTTTAATTTCAAAGTTTTAAAGTATGTGTTTATTCTAACAGGTACCCAAGCCAACTAAAGTGAACTTGATTCCAAAGAAGGAAGTGCATACATGGTGGCGACTCAAGGTCAACTTCAAGTAATAAACGAAATCAAGAAAATTGTTGCTGATCTGTCTAATAACACTTTCTTCATACACTACAGTTTAAAGGAGGTAGATTCTATGCTCCGGTCCTTGTAATTTATCAGCTGTGGCAGACACAGGATCAAGGTCAACTTTGATTTCAAAACAAACTTATGACCAACTCATCCCATGAAGGGGGGAGAGTCAGAAAATTCTGCTTAACCCTCTTCTATGGGAACTCCAAAACTTCCACTGAAAGGATATTTCCTTCAATGGGATTGCGGATATGGAGGTCAAAATTGGGTGACACACCATTTGAAATAATCAGTGATTGTTGTGGCTCCAGAGGGTACATCCTGTTTAGTGAGGAACCATTTCCTTCAGAGACTGTCCCCTCCGATTGTTTGCTAGGACCAGGTTCTCTGGACCCAAACAAACCCTTCCATCAAGTTGAAGAGAAGGGCCAGTTATGTTGGCCTGATTGTGACTTGTCACTTTATTGAAAGTCCCCCAACCAAACGGAATTTAATTTTCAGAATATACAGTTACTGGCGATCATCATTATTTCAGTAGGAGAACAGAGTGCTGAGGGGTCCTCTTCTTAACTCATAAAATGAATCTCCCTCTCAACCAAAAATGGTATTCCACATTGGAAGAAGATACCTAGGAGACCAAAATCAAAGGTTCTCCCAAAAAGAGTGCAAAAAAACATATTTACAATTTGACCAACCTTCAGAAAAAAGGAAAGGGCGAACACATAGTCATAACAATGTAAACATCTTCATAAGCAAAGTACTGTTTCAGAGTCTCCATAAAGATTGACAAATTAATGGGAGGTTGATCTGGAAACTCAAACTTACAAAAATATACAACCTAGCAGATGTGTGTTAAAAATGTCAATTGGCAATACAACTATGGCTCATGATTCTTTAATTGTTAGAGATGTCACTTCCGAATGTTATCTAGGCAGAGATATTCACCATTGTTTCCTAATTAATTTGGATTTCAATAATGATAACGTTTGGTCAAGACTGGGGGGGATAACTCAATGTTCTTTGACAATGTTGAGAAGCATTTCGGCCAGCTCAACAGTTGCCTTATACTGTTGAAAACCAAGCAAAATAACAGGTTACTAACCCAGGACAGGTTCAGTATTAAAATAAAGAGAAGACAAAGCCTGATAAATCACAAAGCATTTATGAATTTGAATCACACCCTCCAACAAGGATTGTTCATGCATCGAATACCACTAGTCTAGCTCAATGGTGACACCTTTTGAATATTGGTGGATGACAGAAATCCTCAAAGTGTTACTTTAGGTGCAGACACCTATATTGGAATGGCGGTTGTTAGGGAGAATTCTCATTCTATGGCTAATTGCCCTCACCTAGTGAGTCCTCCAGCAGCTTTGCTGGATTTCTGGAGTTTATTCTTTCCACTTGGTAGGAGCGTGAGCCTTTTTCCCACTCTTACCTGTGCTTTGCCATGTGTATTTCTACTGTTTGTGTGATCTTGAGCTCTGGAGCACACCACTCCATGAGCCCCCTTTTTTTGTGTGTGTTACACAGCACCTTCTGTGCAGTAGTACAGGGTTGTCTTTGAGACTTCCCTCTGACTCCATTTTCCTGGGGCTGACTACCGTCCCCCAGGAATAGGTAAAGTTGGCATTAACTTTACATAGTCACTTTAAAACTTACAGACCCAGTGCACCCCATCTTACATGGAGTACTGGAAATGGTTAATTACTATCCCTTTTTGTCTGTGCCTCTCTGTTTTGCTCTTTTAAGATTTAGACTTGGCTGGTGGCAGTGGTATCTACCCTAACTTTTCTACAGCGATTATATTATATAAACGTGGTATTGTTCCAGGCTTTTATATTAGCCTCCAACATAAACCCGCTTGACCAAATGCTCTTTTTTTTACCTCCAGTCGGCTTTATTCGCCATTTTTTTTGTTAAAATCCTGCTTGTGTTTTACTTTGCGCTGCAAACCAGGTTTGCCTTCTGTGTTCACCGTCTTTTGGCGGGCTTCTGCAAAGAAGCCCTCCTCTTGGCGCCTGGGTGTTTAGGTGGGCTGAATGTGAGGGATGGGTGTAGTCACCCCCTGCACAGGGTATCCTAGGAAAACCAAATCGCACTTTGCCATGATTGGCTGAGGTGGTTGTCCGAACCGGACAACCCACCTGCTGCGTGATTGACAGCCAGGCTGTGTGAATGGGGGATTTATGCATAAAAGGCAGGACTCTTGGGCTGGAAGTCAGAGTCGCCACTGGAACTGCAAGGAACCGAAGCAAAGCGGAGAAGACAACGACTGCTGCAACTACCAAGTCCTAGTGAAGCCCTGCTGCAGTCCTGAGCTATCTACCCTTCAACAACCAGAGACGATCCTATCCGGAGTCTTCTTCCTTTGAGCCTGGTGGGGTCAACCAGCTCATCTTCCACAGCCAGAGGAAACTCTTTGTGGTCGAAATCATTGCACACTGCCATCTGAAGAGCCTCTCCTGTTTTTAATGAGCGCAGCTTTTATTCGCCGTCGCTGCTGCGGGCCTCATCCCTGGGTAGTGTAGCTCACTCCAGACATCCTTCTTCTTGTCCCCACGACTGAAGCTCCAGTAACCGTGAGTCTGCAGGAAACTACCAGGAACAACTGCCGTGGCATCAGCTTCTTCAGAGAATAAGGTACAGTGTCCGACTCCAAGGAACTAGGATGAACCCCTTTTCTCCTCATCCAAGGCTTGTCCTTGTCTTCCATCCTTCTTATAACTTTTGCTTTCTCTTTTGACAATATCCAAGTACTACTGGCAACATTGAATTGTGAACTATCTGACTGTGTGATCCTGGACAACAGGAACCCTGTTCCACCTAACACTGGCACAGGCTATTGTCTTTTATCTTTGGGTTAGAAAGTGTTTTCTGATTCTGTCTGCCTTGACAAAAGTATTGCTGATGATTTTTTCCCCCAACTCCCTTTTGTTAATTCAGGTGCTAAGTGTGATTTTACCCTGGTAACATTTCTGTCCCTGGATACGCGTATCTTTAGTAAGACCGAACTGTCATTACTGTCAAAAATTGATCGCTTATGTACTTACCTTGAGTTGATTTATCCAAAGTGAATTAGTTATGTGTAGTGTATTTCACGTAGTGGTTTTAATTTGATAGAAGTGAAGTGTCCATGGCTGCGATATGAGCTTGGGTTAACATCTTTGAGGGCGATGTATGATGGCATATGTCTGGCTTGTTTCGAAAATGCTTACTCTCTGTGGCGGATGGGTCCACGTTAGCGACTGTGTCTCAATATATGTTGACCTCTCATTATGCGTTTCCAAAGCAGTGGTCGAATTATATTGTCTGCGTCATGGCACAGGCCGATATCACGATTGATGTTCTTGTTTCTAACCCAGACCGTGCTATAAAAACAAACTCCACATGACGGACTGGATAAATAAAAGAGCTACTTGTCTCAAATACAAAGATTTCCACAGCCAATGGTTTGGCCCAAAAAAGTATAGAGACTTGGAGCCTTATCTAGCTAGAGCTCTGTCCCCAATATTGAGGACTGCAATACTACATCTGCGATTTAACTTATGGCCCACTCGCGATGTTCAAGCACGTAGGAAAACCATCAATGCAGAAAACAATTTCTGTCGATACGGTGGTGATCATAAGGCTTATGGGATTAAGACAAATACATTTCCGGAAACACATGTCTTATTTTGCACATATGAGACCGGAAAACAGATGGTTAGAATTAGTAGCTACAAGGACTATGAGTATTTGCATAGCAACCGTATCCCTTATGAATGCCTTAAAACTGGTGGAGTAGTTTTTTTTTCTTCCTTTTAACTAAACAGGAATATAAATACTTATTTCTTTTATGAAGTGATGAAATGATAACAGTGGGAATAGTAGACTCAGTTGTTTTAAAGATCTGTATATAGAAGGGCATATGACAACTATTGTGATTACAGGTGATCATATAAGAGAGCTTAATGATGCAAGTCAAATGTTATGTAATTCATCTTGCTTTGATCTGGATCACCTTTTTTTATGAGTACATCCCTTCTTTCTTTTAAAGATTGCCTTTTTTCCTTTTAAGATTGTTTCTTTTTCCTTTTAAATGTGTCGTTTTAATAAGCTGTCTGACATCTATTATGTAAACTGTTCATTATGTACTTGATATCTATTATGTAAATTGTTTTATTATGCTTTGTTCATTATGTGTTATTTTGTTTGTTCTGATATATATTGTAATAATTGAAAAAGTTGATTAATTTCAGCTAACTAAATAAAAAAAAAAGAAGTGAAGTGTTTTACAAACAGATGGTCAAAAATACATGTACTTTTACTTTTTAACCAAACACCTTGAGTCAGTGTTTGCTTGAGGCATAGTAATTGTGGTCCTTTGTGTAATCTCTCATACTGCTCATTTGCTCTTGAGGTAAGTCTGGCTGCTCCGCTACTGCTACCACTTTAACAGTGTAGTACAGGCTTGTACCAAAGTTGAATTTGTATTGCCACTTGTAGTCTTAATTGTGTGTAGTGGTCCCTAAGGGCACTGCACAGGATTCTGCCTAACACTGGTGTAATAGAGTGCTGCTATTACCTTGGGTCGACTAACCACAAGGGTAAACATCACTAATTCTGTTAACTGAAAAATCATGTCAAATGTGGAAAACTACAGTGAAAAGGGTCTCTTAAACTATACTGCTGAGGTTCTGAGAACCATGTGTAGGGAAAAGAATCTCTCTGGTAAAGGAAAGAAATCTGAACTGGTTGCAAAGTTAATGGGAAAACAAAGTCTGGAGAGTGGGTCAGAAGGGTATACCCCTGCAGCAAATGTGGATATTGATGTTTCTGATTCTGAGATTCTGATCATTGCTCAAAAGATGGATCCTATTATAGGGAAATTCTATCAATATTTAGATGATCCTATTAGTTTCCTCTGACAGAAGTTGATTACCAAGGGCAGTGAGCTGGCTCAACAATGTTCTGATGACATTTAAAAAAAAAAATGCAAGATTCAATACAGACTGTTGGTGAGGAAACCCCAATCTCGGTATGACCAGTGGATGGTGCCCACCTCATTCTGAAGTTTGATGTACCGATCATAGTGGATTTAAAAAAAACTATAGAGATACTGCAAGACGCAGGTTACTGGCTTACTAGCCACACATGGTCCAGGATATTAATACATATTTAAAGGAATGTCGTGTGTGTTCTTGGTTCCAACCAAGTTCTCCCAGACACCTAGATCCTTTACAGAAAGGAGGAATTACATAACCTTGGTCTGATTTGCAAGTAGACTACATTGGAAACAGTAACACGCTCCATGGGAAACAAATATATGTTGGCATTAACATGCCTCATCACAAAGTGGAGTGAGTGTCTTTCTTCCCTAAATTGTAAGGCAGAGACAGAAACTTTGGTGATCACCCACATCTTTGATTGGTTCAGTCTTCCGAAATGTATTGAGTCCAGCAGATAGACAAGTTTTCCAGTGAGGAGATGACAAACATATGGGACATTTTTAGGAGTGAAAAGAAAACTCCACAAAATCGAGTGGGTAAGTGGAAAGATCCAACAAAACAAATGTGAGTATCTTGAAAATATGTTTGGTTGATTCTGGACCAAGAAGGGACATTCAATTGTCACCTGTGCTGATGGCCCTCAGATCTATACCTTCTTCTGCCACCAAGATTTCTCAATTTGAGTTAATGACTGGACGAAAAATGGTATTACTTCAACACCTTCATTACCAAACTCAGGAGCAGATGTTGATAAACGCCTCGGCTACTCATCCATACCTTGAGAATTAGAGGAAGCATTTGTTAGCATGCTTTTGCATTTTCCCAATACAATTTGGAGAGATCTGCTGAAGGGATGAGGACATATTATGACCTCAAAACAACACAACGGGGCTACGTGTAAGGTGAAAGGGATGTTTATATAATTTTCAAAGGAACCAAGTCAAGGAGAAGATTTTTTTTTAAATGATTTGCAAGCAGATTTTGAGATCATGGATGAGATCTCTCCTGTTGCCTATACGCTTTGCATATCAAAAGGTGATCTGATTGAGGAAAAACTGGTCCATATCAATCAATTGAAAAGCTGTCCCTCTCGATAAGCTTTGAGAATGATTGAGGAGCCATCTGAAGTCATGGTTAAAGACAATTCTGAAGAATAAAACCTAAAGAACAGAACAAAGAAGGGAGTAAAAAGAGCAATTAACTGTTAAGTAACAACATTAGAATACACAAGGATGACTGGAGGAACATATCAATATACATTAAAAAAGTTAATCTAAATGATTACATTATAGCAGAAATGTTTTTCCTAAAAATGGTGTCTCTATCTGTTACTAAACCAGCCTTTCTACCACTCTCTTTAGTTGACTAAATGGACAATTATTTCTAGGGCTCAAGTGATGGGTAAGGACACTCCCAAGGAAAACCACAGGGGGGAGAAGATCCAGAAAAGAAAAACTTAGTTGTCACCCAAAATGAAGATACAGTGGAAGAAAGACTCATGCAGAGTGATCCACAAAAGTCCAGAAGAAAAAGAATATCCCTTGACCTCATCTGTGTGCTATTGCAAAGTGAAAGTGCAAGGGCATGGGCATTTGTAGGGGAATCAATGCAAATGAAATGGATGCAAAACTAACTTTACATTTAAAAATCTAAATGTGAGCTGCAGCCTGAGCACAGCATCTAAAAAAGACATGCATGAAGAAACAGGTGATGCTAGCAGACTAATACCAGAAAATATGTCCAAAGGACATGACAAGGCCGAAGATAAACCTTTCCAGTTAACAAAAAGTATCCAGCAATCGTTTATTAAAGAGATATCAGTCCAATCTGGGATAAAAAGCACTGCATTTCATAGAGGAATAAAACACAAGTTATGGCCTGCATTCTTGTGGTTATTTCCAATCAGGATGAAGAATATCAGCATTAAAAAACCTACAGATACTCAAAGTGTAAAATGTTGACAGGGGTTTGATAGCATATTTTCTTTACAATGTTGTCCTGTTTTGAGGAAATGTGAAAGCAATGGGGGGGAAAAAGAAAGGCTGCATTTCAGAATAAAACAGCAGCTTTGGGTCTGAAGGGTAATATTGCAATCCCTCCACACAACAGTTACAGGAATGGGGGAAGCTTTCCATTGAGAATAGTGTAAGCACATGCTTTGGAAGCTCAAACATATCATCTTATGGCACTGCCTGAATCAAAAAGACCAAGGGGTCGATTCATGGAAGACGCTGCGCGTGTTTCCCGCTGTCCGTGCGCCCAATCCTGCCATGGCGCACGCGGGCACACACGGCGTGCGCTACGCACAAAGCAAAAGCGCACATAGCGCGGCGCACACAACCAAAGTGTGCAGAACAGTGGGCGTAACACGCGGAATGGGGAATAACGCGTGAAAAAGAAGGCGTAACTGGGGAAGTACTGCAGGGAACTACACGGAACGCCCACACGCACGCCAACAACCCGTATTCATGGATTCGAATATGGGAAACCCGCGCATGGCAAAAGACGCACACAGGCGTCAACGCATGTGCCACACGAATGCAGGCGGAAGCATCCCCCGCACAGTATAAAAGTGCGCACAAACAACAAACACGTATATACAGCTACGATGAATGCCCAATTTGTCGCAGCACTGATCGTGGGACACCGCAGGAGGAGGAGAATAGCCAGGGCACGCATTTTCACACCACGGACAAGCCTTTTTGGGATGCCTGATGACCAGGTCTACGGCAGGTATAGGTTTCCACCCCATATCATCCTAGACCTGGTCAGGGAGTGGGAAGATGACCTTACATCCCCCACCCTTTGCTCCCAAGCATTGAGCCCCTTGGAGAAGGTGCTCAATGTCCTGCATTTTTTGGCCACTGGGTAATTTCAGCGGACTACTGCCATAGTGGGGGGGGTCTCACAGGCCATGCAGTCACGCTGCCTACACCAGGTACTGGCAATCATGACAGCGCGCCCCTCAGTCCGCAGGCACATATACATGCCCAGAACACCCGCAGAAAGGCAGGCCGTTGTCCTGGATTTTTTCAGGGTGGCACACTTCCCCAAAGTGCTCGGTGCCATAGATTGCACCCATGTGGCCCTACGTCCACCTAGGGCCACTGAGCACATCTACCGAAATCGCAAGCACTGGCATTCCATCAATGTACAGGTGGTATGCGATGCAAAGGGAATCATCACCTCTGTCTATGCAAACTACCCTGGCTCCACCCATGACAGTTTCATATACAGAATGTCTGCCCTGAGCCGGGCCCTGGAAGCTGGGCAGCATGGCGACACCTGGCTCCTAGGTGAGTACAAATGCCCTTGCACATGCATGCATGTCAAACACACACACAAATACACAAACCCCAATAATCACAACCATTTACACCTCCCCAGGGGACAGTGCCTACCCTCTGAGCAACCACATGATGACGCCAATCCGGAACCCCACCACACCACCACAGGTAAGATACAACGCCACCCATATTGCAACCAGGGCCATAGTGGAGCGCACATTCGGAGTGCTCAAGTCACGTTTCCGCTCCCTTGACCGCTCTGGCGGACAGCTACTCTATGCACCCCCAGTAGTGTGCAGGATCATTGTGGCAGCATGTGTCCTGCACAATGTTGCAACACGGCAGGGCGTACCGGTGGACATGGTGGTGCCCCCACATCCCCAACCACAGGCACAGGCGCTGGCCATGGGAGGGGACAGGGCACGTGGCGAGGAAGCCCGGACCCAGCTTGTGGCCACATTTTTCACCTGAACTCCCACCCCTGCGGAGTGCACACCGGCCTGGCACATACCAGGTGACAATCGATGATGACAAAGAGACAGTCAACTGTCACAACCCTACCACCCTGAGATAGTTGCCATGGAAGTGCCACATTGTCTGCATCCCGAGCTACTTAAACACAAGCTATCCTGTGTGACCAAAAGGCACACATATGACATGACATGATATGGCCTATACACAAGTATTTCAAGGTGCGATGAGGCAGGGAGGGGGCAACAAGGGAAGACAGACAACGATACTACTAGGCCAGGTGTCATTAAGATTGTGTAAGTGCAGGGGTAGGGGGAAGGGAAAAGTGCAAGGGGAGGGGGGAGTGCAGTACAGGGTAAGTAGACTAAAAAACAAATAAATAGGCCAGCTGGTGGCAACTGCAAAGGTAAGTGCAGACAAGTGCTGGGAAGGGGGGGCTGTAGGGATAGAGAGACAGTCCCGCAGTGCAGGGGCTGCCAGGGAGGCAGTGCAAGTGGAGAGTGGCTGGGACAGGGACCGAGGTCGGTGAGAGTGGCCCAGTTGCACATCCAGTGCAGTTCCAGTGAAGAATTTTGCAAGGGAGAGGCAGAGAGAAAGCAGAAGCAAAGAGGAAGGTCTTGAGGTGCTTCCGGAACCGGATGATGGTTCTCCTCAAGTTCCAGTGAGGCAGAAGGCTGTTCCAGAGGGAGGCCCCTGACGCGGAGAGAGATCTACCCCCAGCTAGTTGCTTTGAGAAGCGGATGACCCTGACATGCAAGGTGTGAATCACACACACCTGCAAAACAGGCCATGGCCATCACTGTTATGTCACTCAAACCCTCCCAAACCACAACATGACATGGCAAGCAATACCCATACACCAACACAGTAACAATAAGGTACACATTGCCATGTCAAAAATGTACAGTGGCATCAGACAATGATGCCTGACATGGAATCAGATGAAATGACTGACCAACAACCTCCCACCCAAAATAAGTCATTTCCAAATGCATTACAAGAGTTGTAGACGTAACATAACAATGAATGCCTGTCTACATGCACATTGTGCATTCCAAAATCAACACTGCAGCTTCTGTGTGCTGTGTCCAACTCCTGCAACACAATGCTCAGTGCACAGCACAGTGAACAGCCATTGTGTGTGATGCACATCCTGAGCATCACATCTAAGCGACAGACCACATCAAAAAGCAAATTAGGCATGTACAGGATCCATAATTGGTCACAGAACATGTGCTGCAGGGACACAGTGGGCACCAGCAGGCAAACAGTGTACACGTGGATATGCAAGGGTGGTTGTACATGTAGTGCATCAGAGTGCAAGTGTGTGGGTCAGTAAGGACATGCATGTGCAATCAAGTGACCATCAGTGTCCTCTACACATCACATGTGAACATTCACCATGTGTACACCCCAGCATGTCAAACCACAACTATCCCCTCACACCTGAAAGGTAAACACAACACATGAACAGGCATTGATCAGCAGAACACAACATGTACATAGGATACCACCATTACAATGTCAGGGTTCCCATCACACTGCAGGGCAAGGCAACTATCAAAAACAACGCCCCCCTCCCTCACAAATGACCATGACCCACTGAACAGCTGCACCTGGGTCATGGAGCCTTCAACCCTCAATTCCACCTGGCCACAGGATCACCTTTCCCCTTCGTCACCATCTCCCACCTTGCGTGTAAAAAGGTGCCTGCACCCTCAGAGTCCACCCTCATAGACACACAGGCATCCGCAACCCCAGCGGGGAAAGAGGGTTAGGGAACGTTGCTTGGATAGGTAAGGGAAGCAGGAACACCGGGTAGAGGGTACAGGGTTTAAAATTGGATAGGACTCCGGCTGATTAGGGGAAAAAAAACATACCAAATTGAATTACACATTCATCCATGCATTAGTGCACCCCCCAGCAAGCCTATGCAGAGCAGTTTGAAAGAAAAACAACAAGACACTTAGCTCTGGTTTTGAGTGCTGGCCTCCTGCCTGCGCACTCTCAGGTCCGGTTACAGGAGCACTGCAATGCTGCAAAGAGAGCCACAGTCAGTAACCTGTATGTGCCCATTACACAAAAACACACCACCAAACATGCCCCATAGCACCAAACTACTCTACAAACAGACAATCTGGTGTAGATGCTTCGTACCCATATATAACATTACCCCAGTGATGGGTCATACAAAGTCAATGCAGTAAGTCAGCTGCCGGTGGGTGCGTGGCAAATGGAAAACCAATGTGTCACAATTCACACAACATGCAATGTTCCCTGGGTAAGCAGACAGACCCATATAGCAAGGCATGACTTCAGAACAAGTTGTGCTCCACCATGACCGAAAAAAAGTTGGCAGTGCATGTATCAAAATGTACATGGAAATGAAATGCACTGCACCCGAGTATGTCCCTTGCTGTATGTCGCTGTGAGCTGCCCCTTTCCATGTCTCAGAAGGCTACATGGTTGATACAAGTGCCTCAATGGACCTTGGTGTACCGGAGGGTATGTGCCACTGCCCCTGCAGGTGTCCCAGACAACCTTACAATCAACAGCCATCAGTCCACCAACACATCTGAGCTGCATTGTGTGCTTCAACACCAATATTCGTCCACGCTCACCCTCAGTGCTGTGACTAAGCCTGCATGTGCAACTCGCCTGGTGAAAGCTTTGCTGTGTTGTGGCCCCCCTGTGCTGCTCACCTTGCCTGGAGTTCCTTGGAACACGTCAGCAGTTCTAGGATGTAGGTCTGCAATCCCTGTGCCTCTGCACACATGTGCATGTGGGCACCAACAAAAGTGTCCAGAATTCAGACGTCCAATGGGCCATGTCTGCTGGCAAAGGTGCTCTGGAGGCTCATCCCCCTGCAGAAAGGGCATGAAACACATGATTAATGCTTTAAAGTAATCTTTGTGTGTCTCTTCAGGCATCTCATTACTTGACCATGTCAGAGACTTACATCAGAAATCACACCATCAGTCCGTCTTTCACATCCAAAGTGTGGAACACACTATCTACGGCATGAATTGCAACAAGCATGTGTACAGTAAAGATAAGAAACATATTACACAATGCATAGCAATGAATGTACACATTAATCATGAAACACCCCATCTAGCAAAAGCTGAACAGTGGACAATAACACCGAAATCATCCCCACTAGGGGTGTCAACACAAGTCACACAGCACCAGACATGCCACAGATATGACAGTCCAAAGCCCTTGTGTAATATGTTGTCACACCGAACCATCATTGCGACCCCATGGATAAGGGAGGCAGGAGTGTCATATGTGAATCAAGGACCCCAAGCAGCAAACACATACACAAGACAAGCCTGAAGGGCCCAGCTGGAACAGACAGTGGATGCCTTTAAAAGTCACAAAGCACCGCACCGTCACATGAAAGCACAATAGACTAGCAATTTTAAACTACATTAACTAATTACACTAACTATGGAAAACCTACATTACCTAATTAAACTAACTATCAAACAGAAACTTAACTAACTAAACTAAAAGAAAAATCAAAAATGCCCACATACGACCCGGGGGGGAGGGACCTAGGAGGGGGGAGGTACAGGGTGCTGCTCAACACCCACATGCGATGATGCTGAGCCAAAACAAAAACCTCCATGGGCTCAACGCCTGCACAGCCCGACCTATGTGGGAGATAGATGGTCGTCCGAGTCTGGCTCATCCTGGAAAGGAGGATGTGGCACAGTAGCCTGGCCACGCCTAGCCGCAGCTTGCCCCTCGTTGGCAGCAAGTCTGCCGGACGGGTGAGCCTGGTTCTGTGTGGCGATGTGACGTAGGTCTGCATGCAGAACCTCACGTGATACACGTGCTTCCTCTTGCAAGGTAGCACATGTAACACGGAGTTCCTCCTGCAAGGCCTCACTGGACAACCGCTGCACCTCCCGGCAAGCCTGTAGCCCAGCCGAGATAGTACACTCAAGCTGTGCAAACCTCTCCTCTGCCTGCTGCCTCTGGAACATCATAAGGACACCCAGAGTGGATTTGAGGGAAGCATACTCCTCCCTCAGGGCATCCATGTGCGCCTCTGCGTGAGCAGGAATTGCTTGATGCAGAGACGACATTTTAGCCTGGCATGCCCTGTCTGAGGCCGCCATGCCCAGCCTGAGCGAGCGGGCCGTGGACCATGCCGCCTGCTGCTGGAGAAGCACCTGCCTAGCATGGGGGAGCACAGATCGGGCCACACGCTCCATGCTCTCAGCGATGTTCTCCATTGCTTCCCCCTGCCGTTCTGAATTGGCAGTCATGTCTTGCTCCCACTCAGTATACTGCAGTTGCGCGCGGCGACCGCGTTGCCGGGCTTGACCCCTGCGGGACCCAAGGACCGGGTGTCCTCGCTGTGTTGGCACCGCCCGCGGCTACACAACTACTTGCCCCCGTCGACGTGATGTCCCAGGCACATCAGTGACTGGTGTGGAGGGTGACCCTGCGTCCCGATCCACCACGGGCGGAGGAACCAAGACTGTCTGATCCCTCAGTGCAGGTGTCGCAGACAGAGGAGTGTCCACATCAGAATCACTCACCCCTGACACATGGACTTGATGCTCAAAACATGGACGTCAGAGTCGTCATCAATGCTGGACTCATAGGCAGCCAGAGACAAGATTGACTGTAGCACTTGGAGGTTTTCGTGGCCTACCACCCCACGACCCCCACATGTGCCGGGTTGATGTAGTGGTAACAACCCTGTGTCTGGCATGACAACACCATCCTCTGCCTCCATTGCGTCATCACCTGAAAAATATAGAGAAAAAAGGTCACTACACATGTCAGAAGCAGACAACACACACCGACAACAAACGCATCAGGCAGACATGTGACACACAACATATAACCTGGCATGGATGCTGGGTCAACTTTGAATTGCTTCTGTGATCAGACCTGTTGAAAGGTGGCAGTTTCCATGGAAGTGGGTCTATGCAGTGCAGAAAATGTGTACGCCACTCACTACCTACATGTACAAGGACTCCATGGTGTGTGCCAGGAAATGTGAAGGCAGTGCAAGGTCAAATTCAGGCATATCTAGAAGCCAAGCACCCCTCCACCCCGTACCAAAGCAGGGATGCCTAGCATGGTATCAAAAGGCTGAACATACACCTGTGTATTGACAGGCAGTGTTGACTGGCATCAACAGCTTAATGTGATTCAAGTGACAACACTGCAAATGATGATGGGACAGTAAGCAGGACACATGATGAAAACTCTGGAGGCCGCCCACGTGTGAAGAAGACACAACAGCAGTTGGACAGAGTCATTGGCCATTGAACAGGCTGAGGCCTGTGAGCCACACAGATCGTCAGACCCTAAACATGTGTGCAACGCAGTACTGAGCCACAGTTGACATGGGAAGGCTGATTAGATGCCATGCAATGTATGTAACCAAAGACTTGTATTACAGTGATCATCCAGTCAAGGACACATAGGGGCATGCGTGCAATGCACATGGAGCATTAATGGGCACTCATGTCCCTGCGGGACATCTGACC
Source organism: Ambystoma mexicanum (assembly GCF_040938575.1). Taxonomy (NCBI): domain Eukaryota; kingdom Metazoa; phylum Chordata; class Amphibia; order Caudata; family Ambystomatidae; genus Ambystoma; species Ambystoma mexicanum. The sequence continues at coordinate 256,167,310 of NC_090930.1, forward strand.
TATGCACAGTACAAGTGAGATACCCTGCATCAAGTTCTAAGGCTGTACCACACGGCATATTTCTGGCAGATTCTACGCTGGAAGTTAGCATCTACACAGGACGCATGAACAGGAAAGTACACATTGGCAAGATTGAAGCAGACCAGTGCAAAGGTGGAACTGGGGTGCAGAGTGGCGGAGGAGGGGCAAGGGAGCATGCCTACATGGACTCCCCGCATGCAGGCAGAGGAGACATGCATCACGGAAGCATTGCATTACTTCCACATCAGAATCATGTACACGTCACATGTAGTGGCAATCATGCACAACACATCCCACAAGTGAAACACACACTTCCTTAACAAACGCGCATCAACACTCACTGGACTGGGCATCAAAGTCCAGCATCTCTCCCACTCCTTCGACCAATTCAGGTGGTATGAACTCCGCAACGAGTGCCTCATGCGGAGTGAGCTCTTCCTCCTCTGGTGCAGGCCCACCGCCAGTCACCAGAGTCAAGTTGTAATTAGAGGCACGCTTAGCCTTAGTGCTGCATTTGATGTCATTCCAACGCTTTTTGCACTCTTGCGCCGTGCGCACCTCATGGCCAAATGAACTGACATGTTCCGCAACATGCTTCCAGTGGGTGTCACGTTGGGCAGCCGTAGTCTGACTATTGGCACCCACTAGCATGTCACGGCTGTGGCCCTGCACGTAGCCCACGAGGAAGTCCAGTTCCTGCTTGCAGAAAGGCTTCTTCCTCGACGTGCAGGAGGTCGTGGCTGTGTGTGGGGTCCCAGCCTGTGCTGCAGGTGCAACCTTCCTCCTCTTGGACTGTGGCGCAGACCCTGGCTGGCTAATGCCGCCCTGACCAGTATGGCCAGTGGGTACGGTGGATTGAACCAAGGGAGTGGCAGGTGGAGGGACGACCAAAGGCCTGACTTGTGTCAGTTGCAGTTGGGTGCCCTCTAATGGACCCTGCGCAGCAACATCAGCTGTGGCAGGGACATTGACCGCAACGGTCCTGGTTGGCAGACTCACAACCGGGGTGTTGTTGGGTGCATCTGCCCCTGCACTTGCCAACACCCGGCTGTTCGGGGCAGCAGATGACACAACTGCCCCAGGGACACGTGTCTTGGTCTGAGCAGCCCGGCCTGCCCCTATGGTTTCCCTCCTGGTCTGTTGGAAATCTACCAAGGGCTCCTCAAGTGCCAACGCAGCCTGCGCTGGCAGACCCTGAGCCTGGGTGGCGGTGTCCACAGCTGCACCTGCAGCTACCACTACCCTTGGGCCCGTGGCAGTCGATGGAACGGACTGCCGGGTCACACGGGCGCCAGTGCCAGATGCAGAAGCTGCATCCCCCGAAACCACAGGGGTGGTGGCATGACTGCACCGACACATGGCACAACATTGTGCTCAAGTGGTGAACCCCTGCCTCTTCCCCCTCTGTGGCCGCCCTGGACACCCTGGAGTCCCCCTACTCCATGGTCACCACGGCCACGTCCCCGACCACGCCCGCCACGAGGAGTACGCCCAGCTGAGGCGCCCCTCACCTTTGGTGTCCTCCCAACCATGGCACATATGTAGTAATGCCGGCACAGATGGAGTAGTGCCAATGGGAGGTGTACACCACAATTGACCTGGGCAATTGGGGGGAAGGGGGTGGGAAGCAAGATGTTAACAGCCCCCCTGCACCTGCAAGGCTGTATGTGACCCCGGTGATGTAGTGCCGGGTCACGCAACGCTCAGGCACCCCAAAACTGCAGTAAAACCGTGCACGCAACCATGCAGCCTATGTGCGTGGAATCAACCTCCCGCAGTACGCGGTGGCACCCAGTAACACGAATAACACGTACGAGTGGGACACGCAGGCTACTATGACATCGAAAATGGGTGCGATACACAGGGGCACCCGCAGTGGGAAAAAGAGTGCGTGCGACTCACCGTCTGACTAGCACGATGCAGAAAAACACGCGTAGGCAATACCCCCGCCAAAAGAAGAGATACGTCCTTGATAGCTGTGAAGTTGTGATGGCGTGCGAAACAACAGGAAGCAGCAACACACGTCGGTCTCCACGAAAGGCACGCACAGCGAACTGCTGGCCCCGCTCACCTTTAACCCGTACTGAGGGAAACGCCCGCGCGTGTCACGTCACTTACGCGCATGGGCCCTTTCCTCGGATTATACACGGACGTGCAGTTTTTCACGTGCGCTGAAACGCCCATGCACGCCTGCGCGCGTCACGTCACAGGGGCGCTTGCGCTTGAAGGGCCTTCTGTCCAATGAAATTGCGTATGCGTGCAGATGCGCTTACTCGCTAAGGGCCTTTCCTCGAATTACACGCTGACGTGCAGAATTTTCACGTGCCAAATCACTCCGTATCAAGCTGGCCACGCGTAAGCACACGGAAGACCATGCTCCTGCCCAGAAGGCCGAATCACTGCCCCTCAGAGCCCCGAGCACGCTCCCACCTGCCATCTGCTGCTGCCTGACTGCCTGCTGCCCACGTGCCCTGCCATTTGCTGCCTGCACATCACCCAGGGGTGCTGTTGCTGTGACCACCCCTGCTGGAACCGAAGACTCCCGACTGGGATTCCATCGCTCTACAGCCCATCCCCAGGACCCAGTTGCTCACCCACTCCTGCCTCTGGGGTTGTCATGTCGGGCACTGCAACATCTGGCACCACTGACAACGGCCAGAGAGGCAGAGGGGTACCAGCTTCAGTGCCAGGGAATTTGGTGTCTAGGTGGAGCAAGTACTGGGCCAGTATGATGCCCTCTTCGGAAGTTCCCGCGCCGACAAGGAAGGACGGACTCGGATCTGGACGGACATCGTGACTGCCATCAACACGGAGGGGGTGGCAGTCCGCGACTTCCAACATGTCAAGAAGCACTGGGAGGACTTCAGGTCCAGGACCCTCAACAAGGACCGGCGCCTCTTGAAGGCAGCGGATGCTAAGGGGCACCGGGGACACTTGTCGGAAGATCAGATGAGGGTCCTGGAACGCATATCTCCAGCGCTCCACGTCCAGGTCCTTGAGAGGCAGACCCGTCTGGAGTCGAGCGGTAAGTGTACATGCATCCTGATTGTAAGCTGTGCGTGTGGTGATGTTTCAGTAGTGTGCAGGTTGCACATCTGTTTGTATGGGGTCGAGTATGGGTGGGGGTGTACAGGGCCGTGAGGCTAACACATGCGAGGGCTGTCATGTGTGAGACATGGATGGTGCTTGTGTGTGTAGGCTTGCATGCCAAATGCAGTTGTGTGGGCACACATGTTTGGATGAATGTGTATGTAAGTAGACATGTTCATGATGTCACGCATGTATGTTGTTTTCAGCTGCATGTATCAGCACTGTGTACATGTGCATGTGTGTGTATTTGACAAGGGTGCAACAGTGATGCAACATGGATGCATGTGACAGCGGGATGTGGAAGCCTGATTGGCAGTTGTGACATGGATGCCCATCTGAACACTGCAACACTTGGCAGAGGTGTACACATGCATGCAAGTGTGGTGGTGTGTGTACATGTTTAGTGCACTCCCTGTGTTACATGTGATGTCTGGCTCACCATTGCCTGCTCATGCTGTTGTATGTGTATGGACGGTGCTGGCAGTTGCGATATGGCTGTGGTATGGCTCATGTGTGCAAGTTGAAATGACATGTGTGTTGGGGATTGTGAATGCATGTCTGCGGTTTGCCAATGCCACTCATGTACAACTGTCATGTGTGTATGTGTCCATTGTACAGTGCCCTGATGCCTGTGTTTTATTTCTCCCTGTCTGCAGCGTCAACTGATGAAGAGGGCGGAGAAGGTGCTGTGGAGCACAGCGGCGGGGATCCCACCGCCAGCCGGAGACGCAAGGCCCGGCTCCCCTCCCAGGTTGTGATCTCGTCAGGGAGTGAGGAGTCCGGCGCCGCGTCCCAGGCCGCAGCTGCCGCGGGTAGGTCCAAGAGGCGGAGGTTGGAGTTGGACTCCTCGGCAGCAGAAGGGGCAGCTGGGACCCACACAGGGCCCAACGGGGGAAGATGGCACGGAGTCATCGAGGTTGGTGTGGGGTTTGGTGGAGGAGGAGGCCGTGCAAGCAACAGAGACGGGGTCTGGAGGTGGGGATCCACTGGTGCTAGTGGTGCAGTGCAGGACCAGTGACAGGAGGCAGCACAGGCCGCCACGGAGGTGCCTGTGTGCGATCCTGTCCCTGATCCTGTCCCTGCATCATCTTGCACCAGCAGGGATGCCTACGTCCAGACCCGTTTTCAGGCAGGGGATGAGCTCACGACAACTGGCCTTCCTCTGCCTGCGGACGTGGCTATCCGGATCCGGGTTGAGCCTGTCCTAACTGGTGTGGCGTTGCGTCAACGGGCCATGCGAGGTCTTTTCATGAGGAGACTGCACGTCATCTCGAATGGCTCGTTGACCACGTCGGCCTACTGGGACAGGTCACCCAGGCCGGATTCCTCCGTTTGATGGGGCTTGCTACGACCCCCTCCTCAACTGAACCCCCTATGCGCCAGTCGTCCTCAGTGCCATCTTCCCACCCATCAGTCACCGGGGTGCCCTGTGGAGCTGCCTCTGACGGTGCGGCCAGGCTGGTGGAGGAGGCATCCCTGCCACAGTCGGGAGTTGGACGTCCAGCAGGGGTGGCCACATCAACGACTGCACCCCAGCCAGCGGAGGATGTGCAGGCAGCAGGAGGCAGTGCATGGGCAGATACACAGCAGCAACGTGGTGGGAGCCATGATGGCTTTGGGCCTTCGACATCGGAGGGGCAGGCATCGGCCGGAGGGCAGGAGGACCCAGGACGGGAAGTGTCTTCCGTGTCTTCCTTGTGGCAGCGGTTGGGCCACGCCATAGATGCGGAGCGGCAGCGGGCGGAAGAGGCACGGCTCACGATGGTCAGGGCGGAGAACTCCATGCGGAGGGCCCTGAGGCGGGCCGAGTGCCTCGAGGCAATCCGCAGGGGGTTGGAGGTGGACACGTCGACGGCCCTGCGGAGCCTCGGGGCCATGGAGGAGGACCGCCTCCGGGACATTGAGCAGGAGTTCGATGATGCCCTGGCCCGGGACATCCAAAAGTGAGCCGTCGGACTAGCCCGCTGCCCTTGTAAATAGTTCTGTAGTTAGTGTTAGGTTTCATTTGGTTTTGCATTTTTTTTGGACCTTTTGGACAATGGGCCACATTTTTGTATATAGTTTTTTTTTATTAGGTAGTGTTATTAGATAGGTTTCATTTCTTCTGTTGGGATCATGGACCCTGGATTGTTTATCTGTATATAGTTGACTGTTGGATTTTCATTTTTTTTTACAATTTACCCATGGAGCAATGGCTTTCAATTTTAATTTTCCATTGGATTTACTTTTGTGGACTGTGACTTTGGACACCTTTCAAATTATGATTTGTGGTTTTGCATTATTTCACGGACATGCTGGTTTTAATTTTTTTAAATTCCCATTTTTGTTTGTTTATTTTTGATTCAATTTATGTTTCTTTTAATACATATTTTTTGTTCAAACTTCAATGTGTAGTATCATCTCTTATTGCCATTTCTAAGTGGGTGGATGCAATACTCGGGTGGGTGTTTGGCATTTGCAGGCTGACCATAGGGGCCAGGGATCTAGATTGTGATGACATGTTGGCTGGGGGACATGAGTGGGGGCATGCTGGCAGGTGCCCCACAGTGCTGGGGGGTGGGGGTGCAGGGTGACATGAGTGGGGGCCTGCTGGCAGGTGCCCCACAGTGCTGGGGGGTGGGGGTGCAGGGGGACATGAGCTGGACATGAGTGGGGGCCTGCTGGCAGGTGCCCCACAGTGCTGGGGGGTGGGGGTGCAGGGGGGCATGAGTTGGACATGAGTGGGGGCCTGCTGGCAGGTGCCCCACAGTGCTGGGGGGTGGGGGTGCAGGGGGACATGAGTTGGGGCCTGGTGGAGGGTGCCCCACAGTGCTGGGGGGTGGGGGTGCAGGGGGACATGAGTTGGGGCCTGGTGGAGGGTGCCCCACAGTGCTGGGGGGTGGGGGTGCAGGGGGACATGAGTTGGACATGAGTGGGGGCCTGCTGGCAGGTGCCCCACAGTGCTGGGGGTGGGGGTGCAGGGGGACATGAGTTGGGGCCTGGTGGAGGGTGCCCCACAGTGCTGGGGGGTGGGGGTGCAGGGGGACATGAGTTGGGGGCCTGGTGGAGAGTGCCCCACAGTGCTGGGGGGTGGGGGTGCAGGGGGACATGAGTTGGGGCCTGGTGGAGGATGCCCCACAGTGCTGGGGGGTGGGGGTGCAAGGGGACATGAGTTGGACATGAGTGGGGGCCTGCTGGCAGGTGCCCCACAGTGCTGGGGGGTGGGGTGCAGGGGGACATGAGTTGGGGCCTGGTGGAGGGTGCCCCACAGTGCTGGGGGGTGGGGGTGCAGGGGGACATGAGTTGGGGGCCTGGTGGAGGGTGACCCATAGTGCTGGGGGGTGGGGGTGCAGGGGGACATGAGTTGGGGCCTTGTGGAGGGTGTCCCACAGTGCTGGGGGGGTGGGGGTGCAGGGGGACATGAGTTGGACATGAGTGAGGGCCTGCTGGCAGGTGCCCCACAGTGCTGGGGGGTGGGGGTGCAGAGGGACATGAGTTGGGGCCTGGTGGAGGGTGCCCCACAGTGCTGGGGGTGGGGGTGCAGGGGGACATGAGTTGGGGGCCTGGTGGAGGGTGCCCCACAGTTCTGGGGGGTGGGGGTGCAGGGGGACATGAGTTGGGGCCTTGTGGATGGTGCCCCACAGTTCTGGGGGGTGGGGGTGCAGGGGGACATGAATTGGGGCCTGGTGGAGGGTGCCCCACAGTGCTGGGGGGTGGGGGTGCTGGGGGACATGAGTGGGGGTGCAGGGTAGTCCCCCGTGGTGTGGGCTGCCTGCAGGGGCCGTGGAGGTTGTGGAGCGAACACCTAGGAGGACCCACACGGCCAATTCACGTGTAGAACTCCACGGAACCCCTGAAATACACGTACCCTGCTGATATCGCGTGTGAAACTTCCCGCGCACCCCAAAATACACGTACCCAGGACATTCACGTGTGGAACTTCCAGCGCACCCCTGAAATACACGTACCCTGCTGAATTCACGTGTGTAACTTCCAGCGCACCCCTGATATACACGTACCCTGATGGAATCGCGTGTAGAACTTTCTGCGCACCCCTGAAATATACGTACCCTGCTGATATCGCGTGTGAAACTTCCCGCACACCCCAAAATACACGTAGCCAGGACATTTGTGTGTGGAACTTCCAGCGCACCCCTGAAATACACGTACCCTGCTGAATTCACGTGTGTAACTTCCAGCGCACCCCTGATATACACGTACCCTGATGGAATCGCGTGTAGAACTTTCCGTGCACCCCTGAAATACACGTACCCTGCTGATATCACGTTTGAAACTTCCCGCGCACCCCAAAATACACGTACCCAGGACATTCGCGTCTGGAACTTCCAGCGCACCCCTGAAATACACGTACCCTGCTGAATTCACGTGTGTAACTTCCAGCGCACCCCTGATATACACGTACCCTGATGGAATCGCGTGTAGAACTTTCCGCGCACCCCTGAAATACACGTACCCTGCTGAATTCACGTGTGTAACTTCCCGCGCACCCCGAAATACACGTACCCAGGACATTCGCGTGTGGAACTTCCAGCGCACCCCTGATATACACGTACCCAGCTGAAATCGCGTGTGAAACTTTGTGTGCACCCCTGAAATACACGTACCACGCTCACACAGGGCCAATTGCGTGTGAAACTTCCCGCGCACCCCAGTAATACACGTACCCTGCTGAATTCACGTGCGTAACTTTCCGCGCACCCCGAAATACACGTACCCAGGACATTCGCGTGTGGAACTTCCCGCGCACCCCTGAAATACACATACCCTGCTGAATTCACGTGTGAAACTTCCCGCGCACCCCTGATGTACACGTACCCTGATGGAATCGCGTGTGGAACTTCCCGCGCACCCCTGAAATACACGTACCCAGATGAAATAACGTGAGGAACTTCCCGCGCACCCCAGTGATACACGTACCCCGCTTACCGTGCTGGTACAGGGTTAGCGCAGCCCTTTGCGCTGGATTGGGGATTTTGATGGCTTTTCCATGCGCAAGGGGCGTTCTTGGGGCGTAACTGGTGCTGCTGCAGGGTCGCTGCGCCACTGTGCGCTACGGCTGGTTTTGGTGGCTGGAATCCATGAATACGCTATGCGCGGAAATGTATTTTGGCGCACGTGGCTGGCACAGGGATTCGCACGCGCACACTGTGCGCCAGCCGCATGCACCACTTGTGCGCTGAATTCTATGAATTACCCCCCAAATGTTTTGCTTGGATCCTGGATCTCAGAGACATGCCTAGGTAATAAAAGAAAAGGTTGCTCATTTAAAATAAAGTTCCATCTGCCAGGGCCTGTACAAAAAAATGCTCTATATATACAAAGAATATGGCCTGAGAAGCTGTTAGGAAGAATTCTCTGTTTAGGCTGAATTTCCTAACCTAGTGAGTCCCTCAGCAGCTTTGCTGGATTTCGGGAGTTTGTTTTTTTCCATCCTGCCAAGATTGAGACTCTTTTCCTCCCACTCTTGGACATGTATGTGTGTAATTCCTTTGGAATGTCAATGTGTTCTATGGGCTATGGGGTCTTTTACTCCATAGGGTCTCATATGTTTTTCTATGTGTGTTACACTGCACCCTACGTGCCGTAACACTGGGGCGTCCTAGCGGACCTCCACCATAGACTCCATACCCGGGGACTGACTACTGTCTCCCCGGGCATGTAAAGTCACCATTGGCTTTATTAGACCTACATTTACTAACAGGACTAGTACAAACCATCTTATTGTGGATGTACTAGTAGGGGTAATTTGATTACACCTGGACCTGTTACTCGAGGGGGCACTGTCCCGTCCCCCCTCGTCGAGTTTTGGCTGGTGGCAGTGGAAACTACTTGTTATGTTCGACCCCGAACCTAACCCTATGGGATTCGTCCCATTGTTGGAGATTGATACTTTTTCTCGTTAATCTCTAACGTACCACCGATCTACTTATCTTAAATAAGTTTATCGGATGGTATTTTCTGCCAGAACTCGGTTTGTAAAATGGCGTCTGTGTTCGTCTCTGTGACTCCTAAACCAAAGGTTGAGCCCTTTGTTCCACTTTTGGCGGGCTCTGTACAGAGACCCTCCAAAGTGGTGCCATTCTGTCTGGGTTACCACAGGGGTGTGGGAGGGGGTTTAGGCACCCTGGACCGAGTTGCCTTGCCAACTCCGGTCGCACTCTGGAGTGATTGGCCCAAGTGGTGAGCCTTCCCGCTCACCACTTAGCATGTGTTGATTGACAGCTAGGCTGAATGAATGGGGGTTTTCTGCATAAAAGCAGGGCTTTTGGGACTGGATCTTCAGAAGTCGCCACAGGACCTAAGAATCCGACGAGGGTAACGCTGAGCCGACCTGCAACGAAGACACCTCCGGTGGAGCCCTGCTGAGCCGACTCACCACTTCCCGACGACAGAGGAGATCTCCCTGCCGGAGAGTCTCTTCCCCTGACTGGTGGGAACAACCAGTCCCCTTTGCTTTTTATTCGCCTCAGGACGCAGTGGTCGAATTGCCCGTGCAGCGCATCTCGGCAACCGGATAGCCACTACCCCTTTACCGCGACCAAAAGGTTGTGCCTTGTGACGGAGCACTGCGCGGCTGGTCTCTTCCCTGGTGGTGCACCGGACTTCACTTTCTTCGACGACGAGAACCTCTCTACTCTTGGCAAAGACCCAACATGCATCCACCACCAGGAACAACTGCCCCCGCCGGAGCTGCCCTCCACAACAAGGTACCGTGTCCGCCTGGCTTCCCTTTCGATCGGATTGAGTGAGGTGTCTTAATCCTCTCCTTTCCGTTGGGTCACCTCCAAGCTTTCCTCATTTGTTGTTCTGAACTGGTTCAATCTGCCGATAACAATTTGCTACAAAGACTTGAATGCATCTCCACTAGAGACTTTTTCAGGACATAGCGCCTTGCCTCTCTCCGAGTGGGCCTGGCCTCTGAACTTAATGATCTATTGTGATTCTTGCCTTCTTGCCGTGCATTTTACCGGCGAAGTATTGAACTGCGTTGATTTCGTAACCTGTCTATCTTTTTCTCTTCCGTCCTAACTAATATTCGAGTGTCATCTAGGTTTAGGTATACACCTCTGTCTGTAAATAAGTGGTGCCGGTAGAACCTAGAGTTGTGGAGATATTGCTAGGGGGATTGTTCGTTTCTTCTACGTAGAGTAATTGTGTTTGATTTGTTTGCCGTGATAGTGCTTTAGTGTTTTTCATAGATGTTCCGTTATAAATAAATACCTTAATATCTTTACACTGAAGCCTCATTGCGTGTTTACTTGTCTTGCTGTGAAGGATTGCCCTATTTTGTATACTCCACATACTGCTCAACTCTTCTTGAGGGAAGTCTGACTGCTCAGCCACAGCTACCAAGTGAATCTGTGTGGTACAGACTGCTACCAAGTGGGTTCACCGCCAAACACCTGTAGTCCTAAATCTTTTGCAGTGGTCCCAGAGGGGACTGCACAGGTTTCCGCCTAACACTGGTGTACAGCAGTGGGATTTGTATCGAGTATACAGTTTAGAGTGCTTTTCGACACTGTAGGATAACTAACCACAAAACTTTGCACAAAAAGCAACTTTCAAAAAACATCTCTACGATGGAAACTTACAGTCAAGAGTCCTTGTCAGGTGAAAATACTGAGAGTTTGCGAGCTCTCTGTAGGCAAGCGAATCTTTCTGTAAGAGGCAAGAAGTTAGAACTAATCGAGAGATTTCTGGTGAACCAAAGTCTGGGTACTGGTTCAGAGGAACCAAGCTCCCCAGCAAATGTAGATAACAGTAATGGTGTTGATCTAAATCATAATTCTGATGATAGCGATGAAGAGGCTGACGAGGACGGAGAGGCTAACGAAACTGTCTCCCCTGCTCCTCTACCTGCCTTACCAGCTGTGCCTACGGGGCCCATACCAGGTCCCACAAGTAACCCTGCTTATTTTGAACTTGAAAAAATGAAGCTCGAACTAGAATACAAACAGTTCTTGGCTCAATCTGAACGAAACCAAGAGCTCGAGTTCAGACGGATGAATGCCCAGGCTGAGCAAAAGCAAGCTGAGTTGAGACTCAGAGAAATAGAACTTAATCACGAGTTAGAGATGAAAAAGTTGTCTATGGAAAATGCTTCTCTCTCCTCTGGTTCCTCTAGGAGCTCCAGTCCCAAAAGACCCCGGATGCCGAAGGAATTTGTGGGTATGTATGAATCCGAGATTGGATGTGTTGGATTGCTTGAAACTGTTTGAATATAATCATGGGCTCCAGGACATCACCGGGAATGCGTTGCTTCCCTGGTTGTTCTCTAGGCTCCCTCCTGTTGCGACTGATGTGGTAATGGAGTTGGGGGAGGCGGATAAGACGGATTTCGAAAGTGTGAAACTAGCTTTAATAGCTAGATTCGGGAAGACCCCTTCCCAGTATCTTAAGAGGTTTAGAACCCTCAAAAAGCATGATGGTACCCCTTGGGCTACCTGGGTGAGTGAAGGGTTGAAGAACTTAGCGGGATGGATTAAGGGTTACAAAGTGAACACTTATGAGGGTATGAGGAATCTTTTTATGTTGGAGTCTATTTATGATGCCTGTTCTCCTGAGCTCAGACAGCACTTGGCTGATTTGAAGGAATTGGATTCCCGGGAGCTAGCTAAGGCTGCTGACTTATGGGTTGCCAACCGGGCTACTCATAAGGATTCTGGGGCAACTCAAAAAAAGGATGAGGGAAAACAGCCTAAAAAAGACTCAAAAGAGAATTCTAATAACTCACATTCCAAAGAGGGCCCCAAACAAAACCAGAAGGGTAAGCCACAAGGAAAACCACAGCAGAATAGTGTGCCTTCTGGTGCCAAACCGGAAGGAGGTCAGAACAAGCCACCATTCCAGAAAGCATTTGGTAAATGCTTTGTTTGTGGCTCGACTGATCACGTGAAAGGAGATCCCAGATGTAAGGGTAAACCTTCAGGGGTCCAGCTTGTCTCCTTAGCCTTCGCTCCAGAGGAGGAAGTCCAAATGGCAAGTGGAAACTTTCTACTGCTAGCTGACGAACCCATTGGAGTCTCAGCCAGCGTTTCTTTAGTATCTCTGGGGTTGTGGGAACAACAGAATTTAGATGTCTATAATTCTATCCCCGATAATACTAAAGAGTATTATAAGGACAGTGTCCAGGTGAATGGTCAGGAGACTCCTGCCATTAGGGACACTGGGGCCAGCATAACTGTGGTGGATAAATCAATTTTTCAGGCTGAGGATGTTGCTAAGGCACCCAAACGCCTCACCAAGTTAGCTGGAGGGCCTGTGCAGATGCTTCCCCAATTACGAGTTCTCATCCAGTGTAACGACATGACTGTGAAGATACCTGTCAGCATTCAGAGTGAGGTGCCAGGACGCGTACTGTTGGGTAACGATTTGAAAACTCTCGGAGTTGTATCGCATACTCCCAGACCTCCTAGTAAACGGTTACAGGAGCTAACTAGACCTGCAAGAGAGAGGACCATGCGCGGTACTCTCCAGGAGATGATGAAGAAAGAAATCACTCCTGCTCCACTGGAATTGTCGGCCGCTGTCTCCAAGAAATCAGAAGTGAAAGGGAAACCTAAGGCTTCTATCCCGAAACCAGCAGCCCGCATTCCAGTGCAGCCAACACGGACTTCCCCGCGGTTGTCCAAAGTTACACCCGTAACTCCACCTCCAGCCGAGGCTGAGAGGGAGGTACAACCCTGTGTGGTAGAATTAGACTCTGAGGAAGAGCTCATGGAAGGCCAGGAACTCATTGGAGATCTGGATCCTGTTGACCATCCTGAGCTGCAGTCTTTACTGGCAGAAGGTGGACCCAGCAGGGCAGACTTCAGTAAGGGACAGAGAGAATGTCCAACTCTGGAAGGTCTTCGCCACCAGGCAGAAGCTCAGGCTGAAGGGCAAGAGCCTGGGAAATACAGGTTGCACTGGGAAGATGGCCTCTTCTACAGTGAACCGACCGAGTCTGCACCTGGAGACTACAAACGACTTGTAGTACCCCAAGAGAACAGACCACAGTTCTTGCAGTTAGCCCACAAGATTCCTTTGGCTGGTCACTTGAGTTGCAAGAAGACTAAGGAAAGGCTCTCTCTCTACTTCTATTGGCCGAAGATGGGGGCCGAAGTAGAAAAACACTGCAGGAGCTGCCACACCTGCCAGATCTCTGGTAAGGTTGGCTCCCAGAATGTGGCACCTTTAGTGCCTCTCCCAGTTGTGGGAGTCCCATTTGAGAGAGTAGGGATTGACATAGTTGGTCCCCTTGATCCTCCAACCTCCTCAGGCAACAGGTTTATACTTGTTGTAGTAGACCATGCTACTAGGTATCCTGAGGCAATTCCTATGAGGACTGTTACAGCTCCGGTTGTGGCTAAGGCCCTCCTTGGTATTTTTACTAGGGTCGGGTTTCCGAAGGAAGTAATCTCTGACAGAGGGTCAAACTTTATGTCCAACTACATGAAAGCCATGTGGAAAACCTGTGGAGTTACTTACAAGTTCTCAACAGCTTACCACCCCCAAACCAATGGGTTGGTAGAACGGTTCAACCGAACCATGAAGAGCATGATAGGTGCTTTAGAGGAACCCCTTAAGCGTAAGTGGGACCTTCTACTGCCATGCCTTCTCTTTGCTTATAGAGAAGTCCCTCAGGAAGGCGTAGGTTACTCGCCCTTCGAACTACTCTATGGTCATCCCGTCAGAGGTCCATTGGCCCTGATTAAGGAGGGGTTGGAGAGTGCTCCTTCCCCCAAGCCAGTCAGAGTGACTGACTACGTGATAGGTCTCCGGAGGAGAATGTCACACATGATGACGGAAGCAAGCGATAACTTGAAAGCTGGACAAGCATTGGTCAAGCACTGGCACGATCAAAAGGCTAACATGGTTGAGTTCGCTCAAGACCAGCTCGTTCTCATTATGATCCCAACAAGGCAGAGGGCCTTGCAAGATAAGTGGATGGGACCCTTCCGAGTAGTGGGTAAACTCGGAGAGGTTAACTATCTGGTGGACTTGGGCAATCGCAAGGAGGCTCCGACAGTCTTTCACACCAACCGACTTAAAGCGTATGTCTCGCGACCTGATGTAGGAGCGTTGCTTCTAGCGTCATCCGAGGAAGAAGAAGAGAGTGAAGCTCTTCCGGATCTCCTCAGAGGCTTACCTTTAGATGAAAACATTGAAGGAGTGAATCTCTCCTCCAATCTGACACCCGAGCAACAAGAAGAGTGCAAATCTATGTTGAATCAGTTTGCCTCTCTGTTCTCGCTTTCACCAGGCTTGACCCCTTGGGGCCAGCACGACATACTCACTGGTGACTGTCTGCCAGTCAAAAGCAGAGGATACCGCATGTCAGAAAACGTACGAACCCACATCAAAGGTGAGGTCAGCAAGATGCTTGATCTCGGGGTAATAGAGCCCTCTACTAGTGCATGGTCTAGCCCAGTTGTGTTATTACCAAAGGCCGGATCTAAAGAACTTATATTCTGCGTGGATTATAGAGCTCTTAATGCAGTCACCAAGACTGATGCCCACCCTTTGCCAAGAACAGATGAGTTGGTGGATAAACTTGGCGCCGCCAAGTTCCTCAGCACATTTGACTTGACGTCAGGCTATTGGCAAATAGCCCTGACAGACCATGCCAAAGAGAAAACTGCATTTTCTACCCCCGTTGGCTTATACCAGTTTAAGGTAATGCCGTTCGGATTGACGAATGCACCTGCTATGTTTCAACGGATGGTAAACTAGGTTCTGAATGGGATGGAGGACTTCTGCATGGCATACTTGGATGACATTGCAGTGTTCAGCCATTCCTGGGAAGAACATGTAACCCACCTGAGAGATGTTTTGCAGGCTCTTGGACGAGCCAATCTGACAATAAAGACAAGCAAATGCCAAATTGGACAGAGTAAGGTAGTCTATCTTGGGCATGAGGTAGGCGGTGGAGAAATAAGGCCTTTGCTCAGTAAAATTGAAGCTGTGCAAAATTGGACAACACCGACTACTCAAACCCAGGTGAGAGCCTTCCTAGGCCTCACTGAATATTACAGGAATTTCATAGAGAACTATTGGACCATAGCTTCTCCACTGAATGTCATCTCCTCGCCCAAATTTCCTAAGAAGGTTAGATGGAACGAGGAGTGCAATCAGGCTTTTGAAAACCTGAAAAAGGCTCTTTGCCAAGCCCCAGTACTCAGAGCTCCTGATTACCACCAACACTTCATTGTGCAGACAGATGCTTCAAATGTAGGAATAGGTGCGGTACTCAGTCAACTGGATGGGAAAGGTAGGGAGCACCCCGTTTGCTTCATCAGCCGCAAGCTGAAGGATCCTGAAACAAGGTGGGCAACAATCGAAAGAGAGTGCTTTGCTATCGTGTGGGCGCTGAAGAAGTTTAGGCCGTACTTGTATGGTTCTACTTTTGTCATTCAGACTGACCACCAACCCTTGAGATGGTTAATGCAAATGAAAGGGGAAAACCCAAAACTATTGAGATGGTCGATCTGCCTGCAAGGGTTTGATTTCACCATTGAGCACAGGTTAGGATGTCACCACCAAAATGCTGATGGTCTCTCTAGGATGTATGTCATCGACTAGAGGTATGAGATTCATCCAGGAGTGGATTAAATCCTCCTGTCCCTTAGTCTGGGGGGGGCGAGTGTTAGGGAGAATTCTCTGTTTAGGCTGAATTACCTAACCTAGTGAGTCCCCCAGCAGCTTTGCTGGATTTCGGGAGTTTGTTTTTTTCCATCCTGCCAAGAGTGAGACTCTTTTCGTCCCACTCTTGGACATGTATGTGTGTAATTCCTTTGGAATGTCAATGTATTCTATGGGCTATGGGGTCTTTTACTCCATAGGGTCTCATATGTTTTTCTATGTGTGTTACACTGCACCCTACGTGCCGTAACACTGGGGCGCCCTAGCGGACCTCCACCATAGACTCCATACCCGGGGGCTGACTACTGTCTGCCCGGGCATGTAAAGTCACCATTGGCTTTACTAGACCTAAATTTACTAACAGGACTAGTACAAACCATCTTATTGTGGACGAACTAGTAGGGGTAATTCGATTACTCCTGGACCTGTTACTCGAGGGGGCACTGTCCCGTCCCCCCTCGTCGAGTTTTGGCTGTTGGCAGTGGAAACTACTTGTTATGTTCGACTCTGAACCTAACCCTATGGGATTCGTCCCATTGTTGGAGATTGATACTTTTTCTCGTTAATCTCTAACGTACCACCGATCTACTTATCTTAAATAGGTTTATCGGATGGTATTTTCTGCCAGAACTCGGTTTGTAAAATGGCGTCTGTGTTCGTCTCTGTGACTCCTAAACCAAAGGTTGAGCCCTTTGTTCCACTTTTGGCGGGCTCTGTACAGAGACCCTCCAAAGTGGTGCCATTCTGTCTGGGTTACCACAGGGGTGTGGGAGGGGGTTTAGGCACCCTGGACCGAGTTGCCTTGTCAACTCCGGTCGCACTCTGGAGTGATTGGCCCAAGTGGTGAGCCTTCCCGCTCACCACTTAGCATGTGTTGATTGACAGCTAGGCTGAATGAATGGGGGTTTTCTGCATAAAGGCAGGGCTTTTGGGACTGGATCTTCAGAAGTCGCCACAGGACCTAAGAATCCGACGAGGGTAACGCTGAGCCGACCTGCAACGAAGACACCTCCGGTGGATCCCTGCTGAGCCGACTCACCACTTCCCGACGACAGAGGAGATCTCCCTGCCGGAGAGTCTCTTCCCCTGACTGGTGGGAACAACCAGTCCCCTTTGCTTTTTATTCGCCTCAGGACGCAGTGGTCGAATTGCCCGTGCAGCGCACCTCGGCAACTGGATAGCCACTACCTCTTTACCGCGACCAAAAGGTGGTGCCTTGTGACGGAGCACTGCGCGGCTGGTCTCTTCCCTGGTGGTGCACCGGACTTCACTTTCTTTGACGACGAGAACCTCTCTACTCTTGGCAAAGACCCGACATGCATCCACCACCAGGAACAACTGCCCCCGCCGGAGCTGCCCTCCACAACAAGGTACCGTGTCCGCCTGGCTTCCCTTTCGATCGGATTGAGTGAGGTGTCTTAATCCTCTCCTTTCCTTTGGGTCACCTCCAAGCTTTCCTCATTTGTTGTTCTGAACTGGTTCAATCTGCCGATAACAATTTGCTACAAAGACTTGAATGCATCTCCACTAGAGACTTTTTCAGGACATAGCGCCTTGCCTCTCTCCGAGTGGGCCTGGCCTCTGAACTTAATGATCTATTGTGATTCTTGCCTTCTTTCCGTGCATTTTACCCGCGAAGTATTGAACTGCGTTGATTTCGTAACCTGTCTATCTTTTTCTCTCCCGTCCTAACTAATATTCGAGTGTCATCTAGGTTGAGGTATACACCTCTGTCTGTAAATAAGTGGTGCCGGTAGAACCTAGAGTTGTCGAGATATTGCTAGGGGGATTGATTGTTTCTTCTTCGTAGAGTAATTGTGTTTGATTTGTTTGCCGTGATAGTGCTTTACTGTTTTTCATAGATGTTCCGTTATAAATAAATACATTAATATCTTTACACTGAAGCCCCGTTGCGTGTTTACTTGTCTTGCTGTGAAGGATTGCCCTATTTTGTATACTCCACATACTGCTCAACTCTTCTTGAGGGAAGTCTGACTGCTCAGCCACAGCTACCACGTGAATCTGTGTGGTACAGACTGCTACCAAGTGGGTTCACCGCCAAACACCTGTAGTCCTAAATCTTTTGCAGTGGTCCCAGAGGGAACTGCACAGGTTTCCGCCTAACAGAAGCGGTCGGCTCTCCACATAATAAAACCATCTAATCATCCAGGTCCTTCGAGGAGGGTGTAATTCGAACCCTCACAGACTTGGATTCTGACTAAGGTGACAGAAAATGGTTATTTCCACTCAAGGGGCAGTGAGCTGGCGAAACAAATAACTACAAACAACAGGATTTCAAAGGACATTTGCCATGACAATCAGCCTTTGTCTTAGGAGTCAGAAATGCCCAAGCTCTGAGCTAAGAGTCGCTGATACAAGATGCTATGTTACCAGGTATAGGAACTGCAGATGACATTTCAAATGTTGTTTGAATTTGACATGTGATATGATATGTCATTTATAACGTGCCTGTACACAAATGACAAGACACCGGAGGGTAGACAGAGGGGGAAAAGACAAACAATCTTACTAGGCCTTGTCATTCAGATTGTGCAAGTTCGACAACATAAAGTGCAGGGGGAAGGGAGGAGGGCGAAGTGCAAGCAAGAGGGAAGTGCAGTCAGGGCAGCAGGGCTCTGGGTAAGTGTGAGGAGGCAAGGGACTGTGAGGTTACAGTTACAGCCCCTAAGTGCGCGGTAGGCCAGGAGGCAGTGCAGGGGAGACTGATCATGGAGGAGCCTGGTACTTTGAGGGAAGCCAAGCAATCAGTCAGTATAGCAGACAGATAGTTCAGCAGGGGAGAGAGAGAGAGAGAGAGAGAAAGCAGAGGAGAAAAGGAAGGTCTTGAGCTGCTTCCGGAACTTCAGGTGGTCTGGCTCAAGTTTGAGAGGGGCAGGGAGGCCATTCCAGAGGGAGGCACCTGCAGAGGAGAGAGATCTACCCCACTCTCTGCCTGGAGAAGCGTCTGACCATCAGAGAATTTGAGTTAGCTGAATAAAGGGCTCACAAAGGAACGCATTTTGGAAGAGAGGGTTGGATGTAGTGTAAGCCCTGGCCCCAGAAAGCCTTGTGGAAGATGAACAGGGTCTTGAACTTGATCTTTGCAGGCACCGGGAGCCAGTGGAGAGATTTCAGGGCTGGATAGATACAGTCATGGGCTTGAGGTCAAGAACAGGTCTTGCAGTCCCGTTATGGATTAATTGCAGAAGGCGGAGTGTAGAGGAAGGCAGATTGAGAAAGAGGCTGTTGCAGTAGTCCAGCCTAGAGTGAACCAGGGCTCTGGAGACAGTGAGCTTCTGGGGGAAAGTGAGAAAAGAAAGAATACCTCTAAGGAGGTGCAGCTGGTAGTGAGCCTTATGGCAAAGTCTGTGATGTAAGGAGAGAAGGAAAGAGTGGACTCGAAGAGGACACCAAAGTATTTAGCCTCACAGGAAGTCGAAGGAAGAGGGCCGAATGAGGGTGGCCAGAATGAGAGAGGGAAAGCAAGAGCAATGGTCCCAATGAGAAGGATCTCCATCTTACTGCTATTAAGGCAGATATTTTTGGATGTGCACCAATCCTGAATCGTGGATAGACAGTCAGGAATGAGCGAGAGAGGAGAGAAGGCTGATGGGAGCCTGAAAGAGAGTGACATCTGCATAACATTGAAAGTTAGAGGAGAAGGTAGAGATCAGGTGGGCCAAAGGGGCCAAGTAGACATTGAAGAGCCAGGGTGAGATGGTTAAGCCGTGGGGCACACCACATGTGGAGAGAGAGGTGGTGGAGAGAAAGCACCCAAGTTGGACCTGGGAGGGTCAGCCATGTTTGTCAAGCCATTTTGTGAGGGCATGCGCCCAAAGCCCTCCATTTCCTCTCAGACCCCCTGCACTTGCATTCAGGGCATCGAGGTCAGAGTCTTGAGAAAAGTTGGACGTGGAGGTAGGCTACAGATGGATTCTCATGACAGGGACACGTACGTCCAGAGTGTTGGAGATAGAAAGATGCAGGTTAGAGAGGGCCGTGTCAGAGTGTGAGTCAGCTGCAGACGTGGCAGGAACAGAAAAAGTAGAGGCATAGGCATCCACTGACACATGCTTCATGGGCCGAATGACTGAGATGGTAGGTGGCAGTGTTGGGATAGGCTTAGCCTGAGGGACAGAGAGTTTCAGGTGAGATGAGAGCACAAAGTGGTCAGTCCAAGAGATAGGAGTGATGAGAGGGTTAGAGAGGGGGATGACCGAAGAGATGAGAACATCCAAGGTGTATCTGGCAGAATATGTCAGATCAGAGAGTAGTATGAAAAGGGAGAGAGTGTTGCAGAGGCTGCAGAAGAGCCCAGAGGAGGGATTAAATGCATCTAGGTGGATGTTGAGGTCTCAGAGGAGGAGAAGTTGAGAGGTAGAGGCAAGGAGAGAAGAGAAGAAAAGAGAAGAGAAGAGGTCAGCTCACTCTGAGAGGAAGGGGGCAACCTGGCCATGTGGCCTGTAGATGGTGGCCACTGTCAGATAGAAAACAGGAGAGATAGAGAGCCTGCAGACCAGGCATTCAAAGGAGGAGTAGGTATGCATATGAATGACAGAAGAACATACCCACTCCAGAAAGATCAGAGCTGTTGCAGAGTTAATGCAACAGCATCAGCAACAATTCACACCTCAATACTAATTAATGCGTCCAGGCCCTTTGGTTCACTAACAGTTGTATCACATGGGCTAGAGCACTTATACTCTCAGAATTGGACTACTGTAACGCTTTATGCTTAGGCACCAGTAAGGAAATCCTGCATAAATTACAAGTGTTGCAAAACAATGCTCTTAGAACTGGTCTAAACATTCCGCGCTCCAACCATGTCTCACAAGTTAGTTATGACACCAACTGGCTCCCAATACAAGACAGGATCACATTCAGAACCTTAGTGATCACCCACAAATTCCTCTCAAACTCGGAACCCAAATACCTGATCGATGCAATTTCCAGAAAGCAATCCACCAGACCTACTAGATCCAACTATTCACACGGCCTTACTATTCCCAAATTCAAACTACAAAAAGATGGTGGTTCCAGTTTCCCAGTGCTAGCAGCCAAGACTTGGAACTCCCTACCTCCAGCACTAAGGGCCGAACCTTCTTTATGGTCCTTCAGAAACAAGGTAAAAACTTGGCTCGGCTCCCAGCTGAATTAAGGACTATAAACTACCTCAGCACACCTCATGTGCTTACATGATGGTCTGTGCCTAGATATGTAAAACTAGGTACCTGCCACTCTAGTTCTTGTTCTTGTAACCATATCTACTTCTGTATTTAACTCTCTTGCCAGGCAAGGCACGTTATCTTGAGCTGTAACACAAGTCAACTACCTACCTCTTTTCTGCTGTATTGGATTACCTTTATGTTTGTAATATTTGTATCGTACTACCTATATGCTTGTAACAATTGTTGTATGTTTAAGTAAAAGCACCCAGATACCATCGGATTAGGTGCTCTATATAAGCAAATAAACTAAACTAAACTAAACTAAGTATCTAGAAGGATTAAGGACCAGCCACTTGAGGAATTCCCTACATGTACAATCATCAATACTTTAAAAGAAATGAAAGCCATTTTAATTAATCTTCAACATGAGATACACTCAATGAAAAAGGACATTAAAGACCTCAAAAGAAAACGCACAGTACAAATTAAGAAATTTGGGTAGATGAAATTGATACATTTTTTGTAAAACAAGAAATCCCACTGCCACATTCCCCTCTGAATAAATATTTTTTGTGGGATGTATTAACCCACTTATGCTCTGCCCTGCGGCATCACTGTGTGCTGATGGTGCCAGAATGATCAAAATGGCCACAAAAGCCCTATGCGCGCCAAAACCTATGAAGATTGCGCTCTACAAAGCACAACGCACAAAAAGATGGCTGCCAAATCTACAATGCATGTTGTCAGTGGTGGAATGGAGATCGCACTCCTGAAACAAGTCACTGGGCTGGCCGACAAGTAAAAATGGAGACTGCATGAAAAGCAGTACTTGCTGAAAGAAATCCGAAATCTTGCATTTTAAATCTTTTCTTGGTTGTTGAAAATACAGAATGCTGGTCCAAAACACCCACAAACATCCAATCTTTTTGCTGGGTGACACATTTTACTGAATTCAAGAAATCATTGTGAAATTGAAATATCCTGGAAAGCTGAATTGGTCATCAAAACACCCACAGCGCAAGTTTGCCTGCCTGTGGGATCTGTCAAAATCTGGACACAGTACCAGCGGCCGCCTGAATGACTGTTTCAAAAGCCTACATTAAAACTGTAAACTTGTACCATTGTAATTTAATGTCTAAAATCTAAGTGACCTGTTACCAAGAGTAACCTAGGTTGTAACTATTTAAACTTCATGGATTAGAGTCTGGAATCAGTGTTCTAGCTGCTTGTTTTAAAATTACAAGCTCTCTAGACCAGGAACTCACACCCTTCTGTTGATTAAGAGGGGAGGAGGTCTTGGGCTGCTTGGGGAAGAGCACAATGGACTTCCCCCAAGTCAAGGGGATGCTAATCAGGAAGGATCGTAAATGGCCTCTGCCAGAAGGAAGGGGGCGGAGATTGCACCTGAGCTGCAAGAAGGAAAAGGAGGCGGGGACAGACAGCCTTTTGTTGATTCACAATGGACAAAAACATATCTTTAAAAAGACTGATAATTTATTGTGTACAATTATAAAAAATATGCAAACCCCCGGACTTCTGAACCTAATTTTTGGCTGCACATTTTAAGAGGAGCCAGAACTCTGCGCTATGTTCTGGGAAGTAACTGTAGAAATTATGGTTTTATGCCAAATGTAATTATGTGAAAAGCATGAAACTTCACACGCTTATCTCCAGATACAATGGGCACAGTTGTACACATTTTTGGACAAACTAGATATTGTGTTCTGGCCCAAAAGGGCAGAATGATGTCAAAAGCCGATACCAGATCCTACAATGACGGGGCTTGGAAGAGCATTTGCTCCACACAATATGTGATCTAGATATGTTATTGTTATAAAGTTTGTAAAATTGTAAATATGTATTATACTAAAAGTAGATTTCATGTTCAAAAGCCAAGGGGAGGATTCTCTGACTCACAAACCCACATCATCATGGTGACACCCTGTTTTCGCCTCCAATCAAGGGAGAGGGGAGACTCTAGCCTATAACCAGTCTAGGGGGTGTGCTTAGGAAAAACCAGCATACACACCCCTTTACCAAATGCATAAATAGAGAAAGCTGAGGACTTAGACAGACACACAGATTCACCCACCAACAAATTCCTGGCAAAGAAACCTGAAGGAGATCCATCCAAATTCCTTGCTCCAGACTCCAGAAACTTGGCAAAGCAGAAAGGCGTACTCTATAGCCGAACCCTTCTCAGCTGGCCTTAAACTTCTAGAACCAGAATCCACAAACTTAAAGGGGAAACCAAAGAAGCAGCCGGGCTGTGCTATAACTGCTTTCCTGCTAAATAAGTATCTCCAGAACAGAGAAGGGCTGTTCCAGACAACTACTCCATCCTCAGGGCTGACAGACCAAATGGCTGTGGAGGAGGTGCAGCACTTATTTTCAAATCCTCGCTTGACATTAGATCTGTGACCTCCCTTCCCATAAATTCCTGTGAACACCTATCCATTAAAATTCAAACCTCCCCTAAGAACTCCATCACCCTGGAACTACTATACAGACCCCCTGGCCCCACAGGTTCCTTTGAGGAAGATTTAACTTCCCTCATAGCCAAAAAATCCAAACCTCTATCACAGAATATTATTCTAGGTGACTTTAACTTGGGTTACAATGATCCCCACGACCCTCCAGCATCTTCCCTTGCTAATGTACTTGGCGAACACAACTACACTCAACTTAACCCCTTACCTACACATCAGAAAGGCAGAACCTTAGACTGGCTCGTTGCCCACAACTGCAACATTATCTGTAAGGACCCCCAACCACTTACATGGACCGACCACTTCCTACTCTCATTTGACATTAGTACTAATAACCCTCTACACATACAGCGCCCACCTGCACAAGCATGTCTGACGAGAAATAAGCGGAACATCACCGCCGAAGCCCTCATCCCACTGGTTCTACCCACCCTAAACATGATCCCCAACACATCAGACCTCAACTCACTAGTAGACACCTACAACAAAGCCATGACCAAAGCTATTCACCTTGTTGCCCCTCTAAAACTACACAAAAGTAAACCCAAAGCACATCTTAACTCCTGGTATACACCAGAACTCAAAATATTAAGAAATAAAAAGTCCAAAATGGAAATCCTTTGGAAAATGAATCCAACAGAGGAACACAAAGTCAATCTCATAAATGCATCTTCCCTTTATAAAAAATAAATTATTTGCACTAAAAATGAAGCCTACAATACAAGAATAAGCAATGCTAGTTCCAGTACCAAAGAATTATTCACTATCCTGAAGGAGTTAGAAAACCCCAATCCACCTATGGACACGTCCGTGAAGGACCAACTCTGGTGCATTAGTATCCAAGACGCCCTTGCGAACAAAATCACTGGCCTACAAACTAAAATTGAAAATAAAAGACTTCAACTTTCCAATAGTAGCCCCACCCCTACCCCCCCTATTCCCAGCCCACCTATCACCCCTAACACTAACCAGGGTTTCACCTTCAAAAATGTAACCATACTAGAAGTGCAAAAAATTATAACATCCCTCAAACCATCAAACTGCAAAGGGGACAGCTGCCCTGCACATATCATAAAAGATGCAGCAAGAGACCTCGCCCCCTTCATTTCTAAGCTCATAAACGTGTCATTTTCAACTAATTCGGTACCCAACAATCTGAAACAGTCATGGGTCCTCCCGCTACTAAAAAAACAGACCTTGGATCTACCATCCCTACAAATTACAGGCTTATCACAAGTGTTCCCTTATTGTTAAAAATCCTTGATAGAGTTGCTTACTTGCAAATTCAGCATTACCTAGAGTCTAACCAAATACTCGGATTGCGTCAGTCTGGCTTCCGGCCTCAACATGGACCAGAAACTGCCCTTGTTGACCTTAAATGTCAGATTGACGAAATTAAAGATAAGGGCAAGGCAGCCATCCTACTCCTCTTAGATCTCTCAGCAGCCTTCGACCTGGTCGACCATAAAATACTCTGTAACCACCTCTCCTCTGCCGCCCACTTTTCCCCCTCTGCTGTCATGTGGATACAGTCCTTCCTGGCCAACAGAACTATGAGGGTCTTTTCTCT
The DNA here is from genome assembly GCF_040938575.1 of Ambystoma mexicanum. Lineage (NCBI taxonomy): Eukaryota > Metazoa > Chordata > Amphibia > Caudata > Ambystomatidae > Ambystoma > Ambystoma mexicanum. The sequence continues at coordinate 256,192,272 of NC_090930.1, forward strand.
GGAGGCAGCAGCAGACCCCATCCCTATCACCTGTGGAGTCCCACAAGGCTCATGTGTTTCACCCACCCTTTACAATATCTTTACAAAGCCCCTCTTTGATAAACTGGATCATCTGGGTGTCACTTATACAAACTACGTGGATGACACCCAGATACTCCTCACCATCTCGGACAATTACAATACTGATGTAGCCAGGAGCAATGAAATCTTCGCCGTCATTCAGGCATGGATGGCCACACACGGCCTCTGCCTCAATGATGAGAAGACTGAACTGATCATTGTTGGCTCACCTAACAACTTACAAAAACTAAGTCCCAATTACTCTAACATCATAATTGATGGCAACACTATCCCGGTCGCCAAAAACGTGAAAACACTCCGCTTCTATCTTGATGCCAATATTAACCTCACTAAGCAAGTTAACGCGACCGCCACTGCCACTGCCTATACCGGAAAACTAATCAGAGCCTGTAGACCATTTCTCTCCCCCAACAGTTGCCTCACGCTAGCCAGAGCACTTATACAATCTAAGCTAGACTACTGCAACAGCCTCTACCTAGGTGCCAACCAAGCGATAATCAATAAACTCCAAGTCCTTCAAAATAATGCGTTACGGGCAGCGCTAAACATTCCCAGGCGTGAGCACATCTCTGCCACTAGAACCACATGCAAATGGCTCACCATCCAACATAAAATTGATCTAAAAACATGCTGCCTCACTTACAAAGCTCTCAACTATCTAGCACCCCCCTACCTGACTAACAAATCTACCATGAAATCCTCCATCAGAGCCATGAGATCCTCCAACACCTTATGTCTCACAGTACCTAGATTTACCTCTAAAAGAGCCGGAGGCTCGAGCTTTACTGTCCTCGCCTCCCAACTTTGGAACACCCTGCCACTGAATATCAAACATCCAAATCCTTGCAGTCATTCAGTAAACGTGCCATTGGGTGGCTTCTGACAAAAAATCAACCTTGAATCTAGACCTAGCTATAAACTGTACTTATTGTTTATGCCTCACTTATGTCATTATTGGGTGCTATCACCCCCACTGCCTATGTTTCCTGTATATAACTGCTGTTCAAATTGCTCTAGTATCACTGCTTATTACCATGTACTGTGCCTTGTAACCTGTACTAAGCGCCCTTATACTCAAACAAAATAAACAAACAAAACAAACAGATTAAACCTAATCCTGTGCCGTGCATTGCCGTGTTGTGCCAATCCTGTCCAGTCCTGTCTTGCGGTGACCGGAGCGCCTTGCTAATTGCAGACCCTGTCCCAGTCAGTTGTGCCCAGCAGAATTCCTCTCCAGAAATCTTGACTGACGAGAATTCCTGACGGTTCTGTTCAAATACATATAGTGAGTATCCAGGGTATAGAACTGTGTCACTAGCCTATGTACTGTCCATAGCAATCCCTATCCAAATCCATCCTATCTTATGTTCAGAATTGCTGTTAGAATTATTTTGAATTGTCTGAACTCTCTATCTCATCCCTACTATCTTCCTTCTGTAATAGTATTGTTAAACATACCTTTGCACTGATATATTTCATCTGAAGAAGGCAAGCTCCTCGGCAGGCAAAAACTTGATCCAGAGGCGTCCTGGTCTAGTGGCTGTGCTTAGGTGTAGTATTTGCTTATTCATAGTCTGACCCTATTGTAAAGAAATCCTGTTTGTCTTTTGAAAGCGCATCCCTGTTTTCTCATTTTGGTGCATATTTTAAAAAAAACGACCTCCACGAAAACGTCCATAACTTCTTCAAATTTTATGCTAGAAACCAAAAACCAAAAATATATCAAGTCCCTATGTTTTTCCCGCAATCGCGATTACAGTACACAGAAAAGTTTGCCGCAAATTTTAGTTTTGGCAAAATATTACACGTGTAAAATAGCTTTTCATTGCACCTGACCTCAAATTTTAGTTTGCACATTGCTTATTGGTGTCAAATCATTGCTAGTGTTTGTCTCCAACCAAATAAAGCGTCTCCCATTAAAATGTAAACAATTTCAGTGATTTAAGCCATATTAAGGGGCCGATTCATGGAACAAACGTGCGCCGAAAATCCATGCGCAAGCAGGCGCAAGGGAGCGCAAGCATGAGAAACGCAGCGCACGCGCATGCGTGCGATTCAAGGAAGACGCTGCGCGTGTTTCCCGCTGTCCGTGCGCCCAATCCATCCATGGCGCACGCAGGCATACACGGCGTGCGCTATGCGCACAGCAAAAGCGCACATAGCGCGGCGCACACAACCAAAGTGGGCGGAACAGTGGGCGTAACACGCGGAATGGGGAATAACGCGTGAAAAAGAAGGCGTAACTGGGGAAGTACTGCAGGGAACTACACAGAATGCCCACACGCACGCGAACAACCCGTATTCATGGATCCGAATACGGGAAACCCGCGCACGGCAAAAGACGCGCACAGGCGTCAACGCGTCCGCCACACGAAGCCAGGCGGAAGCGTCCCCGCGCACAGTATAAAAGTGCGCGCAAACAACAAACGCGTATATACAGCTACGATGAATGCCCCATTTGTCACAGCACTGATCGTGGGACACCGCAGGAGGAGGAGAATAGCCAGGGCACGCATTTTCGCACCACGGACAAGCCTTTTTGGGATGCCTGACGACCAGGTCTATGGCAGGTATAGGTTTCCACCCCATATCATCCTAGACCTGGTCAGGGAGTGGGAAGATGACTTTACATCCCCCACCCTTTGCTCCCAAGCATTGAGCCCCTTGGAGAAGCTGCTCAATGTCCTGCATTTTTTGGCCACTGGGTCATTTCAGCGGACCACTGCCATAGTGGGGGGGTCTCACAGGCCACGCAGTCCCGCTGCCTATACCAGGTACTGGCAATCATGACAGCGTGCCCCTCAGTCCGCAGGCATATATACATGCCCAGAACACCCGCAGAAAGGCAGGCCGTTGTCCTGGATTTTTTCAGGGTGGCACACTGCCCCAAAGTGCTCGGTGCCATAGATTGCACCCATGTGGCCCTACGTCCACCTAGGGCCACTGAGCACATCTACCAAAACCGCAAGCACTGGCATTCCATCAATGTACAGGTGGTATGCGATGCAAAGGGAATCATCACCTCTGTCTATGCAAACTACCCTGGCTCCACCCATGATAGTTTGATATACAGAATGTCCGCCCTTAGCCGGGCCCTGGAAGCTGGTCAGCATGGCGACACATGGCTCCTAGGTCAGTACAAATTCCCTTGCACATGCATGCAAGTCACACACAGACAAATATCCAAACCCTAATAATCTCAACTATTATCAGCTCCCCAGGGGACAGTGCCTACCCTCTGAGCAACCACATGATGACGCCAATCCGGAACCCCACCACACCACCCCAGGTAAGATACAACGCCGCCCATATTGCAACCAGGGCCATAGTGGAGCGCACATTCGGAGTGCTCAAGTCACGTTTCCGCTCCCTTGACCGCTCTGGTGGGCAACTACTCTATGCACCACCAGTAGTGTGCAGGATCATTGTGGCAGCATGTGTCCTGCACAATGTTGCAACACGGCAGTGCGTCCCGGTGGACATGGTGGTGCCCCCAAATCCCCAACCACAGGCACAGGCGCTGCCCATGGGAGGGGACAGGGCACGTGGCGAGGAAGCCCGGACCCAGCTTGTGGCCACATTTTTCACCTAAACACCCACCCCTGCGGAATGCACACAGGCCTGGCACATACCAGGTGACAATCGATGATGACAAAGAGACAGTCAACTGTCACAACCCTACCACCCTGAGATAGTTGCCATGGAAGTGCCACATCGTCTGCATCCCTAGCTACTTAAACACAAGCTATCCCGTGTGACCAAAAGGCACACATATGACATGATATGGCCTATACACAAGTATTTCAAGGTGCGATGAGGCAGGGAGGGGGGAACAAGGGAAGACAGACAACGGTACTACTAGGCCAGGTGTCATTTAGATTGTGCAAGTGCAGGGGTAGGGGGAAGGGAAAAGTGCAAGGGGAAGGGGAGGGGGGAGTGCAGTACAGGGTAAGTAGACCCAAAAACAAATACATAGGCCAGCTGGTGGCAACTGCAAAGGTAAGTGCAGACAAGTGCTGGGAAGGGGGGGCTGTAGGGATAGAGAGACAGTACCGCAGTGCAGGGGTTGCCAGGGAGGCAGTGCAAGTGGAGAGTGGCTGGGCCAGGGACCGAGGTCAGTGAGAGTGGCCCAGTTGCAGATCCAGTGCAGTTCCAGTGAAGAATTTTGCAATGGAGAGGCAGAGAGAAAGCAGAAGCAAAGTGGAAGGTCTTGAGGTGCTTCCCGAACCGGAGATGGTTCTCCTCAAGTTCCAGTGAGGCAGGAAGGCTGTTCCAGAGGGAGGGCCCTGCTGGGGAGAGAGATCTACCCCCAGCTAGTTGCTTTGAGAAGCGGATGACCCTGACATGCAAGGTGTGAATCACACACACCTGCAAAACAGGCTATGGCCATCACTGTTATGTCACTCAAACCCTCCCAAACCACAACATGACATGGCAAGCAATACCCATACACCAACACAGTAACAATAAGGTACACATTCCCATGTCCAAAATGTACGGTGGCATCAGACAATGATGCCTGACCTGGAATCAGATGAAATGATTGACCAACAACCTCCCACCCAAAATAAGTCATTTCCAAATGCATTACAAGAGTTGTAGACGTAACATAACAATGAATGCCTGTCTACATGCACATTGTGCATTGCAAAATCAACACTGCAGCTTCTGTGTGCTGTGTCCTACTCCTGCATCACACTGCTCAGCGCACAGCACAGTGAACAGCCATTGTGTGTGATGCACACCCTGAGCATCACATCTAAGCGACAGACCACATCAAAAAGCAAATTAGGCATGTACAGGATCCATAATTGGTCACAGAACATGTGCTGCAGGGACACAGTGGGCACCAGAAGGCAAACAGTGTACACGTGGATATGCAATGGTGGTAGTACATGTAGTGCATCAGAGTGCAAGTGTGTGGGTCAGCAAGGACATGCACTCAACATATGCATGTGCAATCAAGTGACCATCAGTGTTCTCTACACATCACATGTGAACATTCACCATGTGTACACCCCAGCATGTCAAACCACAACTATCCACTCGCACCTGAAAGGTAAACACAACACATGAACAGGCATTGATCAACAGAACACAACATGTGCATAGGATACCACCATTACAATGTCAGGGTTCCCATCACACTGCAGGGCAAGGCAACTATCAACAAACCCCCCCCTCCCTCACAAATGACCATGACCCACTGAACAACTGCACCTGGGTCATGGAGCCCTCAACCCTCAATTCCACCTGGCCACAGGATCACCTTTACCCTTCGTCACCATCTCCCACCTTGTGTGTAAAAAGGTGCCTGCACCCTCAGAATCCACACTAATTTCCAAAATCACAAAATCCAAGGCATAAAAACGAACCAGAACACCCTCCAGTAGATGACTTGACGTAGCAGTACCTCACAAAGGCCAAGTACTACCACAATGATGCAACAACCAAGGTAGCACAGTAAAACAATGTCACAACAGGATGTGAACCATGTGTGGTACATAACATAGAATGATGCACCATGAACGGATGTGTACGAAACAACCACCCCCACCGTGTCCTGGGTGCCTGCAAGGTCAAACTCACACAGGCCCCTGAGACCCTGGTGGGGAAGGAGGTTCAGGGATATGCAGTCGGGACAGGTGTTGGCACACTGGATAACTGGAATGAGTGGCAGGAGAGGGGAGGAGGAATGACACATGAAAGTAGGGAATGCTCGAAAATGTACTACCTGCATGAACACATACACAATCCAAACGAACTTGGATATCATTGTCATGGCCTTCTGTAGTCCAGGCTCAGGAGTGGTACGAACCAACCACCCCCTCTAGGGTTTTGGCGCCTGCAAGTTCGGGGCTTACACAGGCATCCGCAACCCCAGCGGGGAAAGAGGGTCAGGGAACGTTGCTTGGATAGGTACGGGAAGCAGGAACACCGGGTAGAGGGTACAGGGTTCAAAATTGCATAGGATTACGGGTGATTAGGGAGAAAAAACATACCAAATTGAACCACACATACATCCATGCATTAGTACACTCCCCAGCAAGCCTATGCAGAGCAGTTTGAAAGAAAAACAACAAGACACTTAGCTCTGGTTTTGAGTGCTGGAATCCTGCCTGCGCACTCTCAGGTCCGGTTACAGGAGCACTGCAATGCTGCAAAGAGAGCCACAGTCAACAACCAGTACGTGCCAATTACACAAAAACACAACACCAAACATGCCCCATAGCAACAAACTACTCTACAAACAGACAATCTGGTGTAGATGCTTCGTACCCATATATAACATCACCCCTGTGATGGGTCATACACAGTCAATGCAGTAAGTCAGCCGCCGGTGGGTGCGTGGCAAATGGAACACCAATGTGTCACAATTCACACAACATGCAATGTTCCCTGGGTAAGCAGACAGACCCATATAGCAAGCCATGACTTCTGAGCAAGTTGCGTACCACCATGACCGAAACAAAGTTGGCAGTGCATCTATCATAAAGTACATGGAAAAGACATGCACTGCACCCGAGTATGTCCCTTTCCATGTCTCGGAAGGCTACATGGTTGATACAAGTGCCTCAATGGACCTTGGTGTACCGGAGGGTATGTGCCACTGCCCCTGCATGTGTCCCAGACAACCTTACAATCAACAGCCATCAGTCCACCAACACATCTGAGCTGCATTGTGTGCTTCAACACCAATATTCGTCTAAGCTCACCCTCATTGCTGTGACTAAGCCTGCATGTGCAACTCGCCTGGTGCAAGCTTTGCTGTGTCGTGGCCCCCCTGTGCTGCTCACCTTGCCTGGAGTTCCTTGGAACATGTCAGCAGTTCTAGGATGTGGGTCTGCAATCCCTGTGCCTCTGCTTGTGCACACATGTGCATGTGGGCACCAACAAACGTGTCCAGAATTCCGTCGTCCAATGGGCCATGTCTGCTGGCAAAGGTGCTCTGGAGGCTCACCCCCCTGCAGAAAGGGCATGAAACACATGATTAATGCTTCAAAGTCATCTGTGTGTGTCTCATCAGGCATCTCATTACTTGACCATGTCAGAGAGTCACATCACAAATCACACCATCAGTCCGTCTTTCACATCCAAAGTGTGGAACACTATCTACAGCATGAATTGCAACAAGCACGTGTACAGTAAAGATATGAAACATACTACACAATGCATAGCAATTAATGTACACATTAATCATGACACAGTGGACAATAACACCAAAATCATCCCCACTAGGGGTGTCAACACAAGTCACACAGCACCAGACATGCCACAGATATGACAGTCCAAAGCCCTTGTGTAAAATTCTGTAACACCGAACCATCCTTGCGAGCCCATGGATAAGGGAGGCAGGAGTGGCATATGTGAGTCAAGGACCCCAAGCAGCAAACACATACACAAGACAAGCCTGAAGGGCCGAGCTGGAACAGACAGTGGATGCCTTCAAAAGCCACAAAGCACCGCACCGTCACATGAAAGCACAATAGACTAGCAATTTCAAACTAAATCAACTATTAACTAATTACACTAACAATGGAAAACCTACATTACCTAATTAAACTAACTATCGAACAGAAATTTAACTAACTAAACTAAAAGAAAAATCAAAAATGGGCACATACGACCCAGGGGGGAGGGGAGGCACCCAGGAGGGGGAAGGTACAGGGTGCTGATCAACATCCACATGCGATGATGCTGAGCCAAAAAAAAAAACTCCATGGGCTCAACGCCTGCACAGCCCGACCTATGTGGGAGATAGATGGTCGTCCGAGTCTGTCTCATCCTGTAAAGGAGGACGTGGCACAGTAGCCTGGCCACGCCTAGCCGCAGCTTGCCCCTCGTCGGCAGCAAGTCTGCCGGACGGGTGAGCCTGGTTCTGTGTTGCGATGTGACGTAGGTCTGCATGCAGAACCTCACTTGATACATGTGCTTCCTCTTGCAAGGTAGCACGTGTAACACGGAGTTCCTCCTGCAAGGCCTGGCTGGACAACCGCTGCACCTCCCGGCAAGCCTGTAGCTCAGCCGAGATGGTACGCTCAAGCTGTGCAAACCTCTCCTCTGCCTGCTGCCTCTGGGACATCATAAGGACACCCAGAGTGGATCTGAGGGAAGCATACTCCTCCCTCAGGGCATCCATGTGCGCCTCTCCGTGAGCAGCAATTGCTTGACGCAGAGACGACATTTCAGCCTGGCGTGCCCTGTCTGAGGCCGCCATGCCCAGCCTGAGCGAGCGGGCCGTGGACCGTGCCGCCTGCTACTGGAGAAGCACCTGCCTAGCAGAGGGGAGCACAGATCGGGCCACACGCTCCATGCTCTCAGCGATGTTCTCCATTGCTGCCCCCTGCCGTTCGGAATTGGCAATCATGTCTTGCTCCCACTCAGTATACTGCAGTTGCGCGCGGCGACCGCGTTGCCGGGCTTGACCCCTGCAGGACCCAAGGACCGGGGGTCCTCGCTGTGTTGGCACCGCCCGCGGCTGCACGACTACATGCCCCCGTCGACGTGATGTCCCAGGCACATCAGTGACTGGTGTGGAGGGTGACCCTGTGTCCCGATCCACCACAGGCGGAGGAACCAAGACTGTCTGATCCCTCAGTGCAGGGGTCGCAGACAGAGGAGTGTCCACATCAGAATCACTCACCCCTGACACATGGAATTGATGCTCATCCAACTCAACATGGACGTCAGAGTCGTCATCAAGGCTCATAGGCAGCCAGAGACAAGATGGACTGCAGCACTTGGGGGTTTTCGTGGCCTACCACCCCACAACCCCCACTAGTGCCGGGTTGATGTGGTGTTACCAACCCTGTGTCTGGCATGACAACACCATCCTCCGCCTCCATTGCGTCATCAGCTGAAAAATAGATAGAAAAAAGGTCACTACACATGTCAGAAGCACACAACACACACACACACTGACAGCAAACGCATCCGGCAGACATGTGACACACAACATATAACCTGGCATGCATGCTGGGTCAACTTTGAATAGCTTCTGTGATCAGACCTGTTGAAAGGTGGCAGTTTCCATGGAAGTGGGTCTATGCAGTGCAGAAAATGTGTACGCCACTCACTACCTACATGTACAAGGACTCCATGGTGTGTGCCAGGAAATGTGAAGGCAGTGCAATGTCAAATTCAGACATCACGTGCATTGTGCATTCAATGTGTACCATATCTAGAAGCCAAGCTCCCCTCCACCCCAGTACCAAAGCAGGGATGCCTAGCATGGTATCAAAAGGCTGACGATACACCTGTGTATTGACAGGCAGTGTTGACTGGCATCAACAGCTTAATGTGATTCAAGAGACAACACTGCAAATGATGCTGGGACAGTAGGCAGGACACATGATGAAAACTCTGGAGGCCGCCCACGTGTGAAGAAGACACAACAAGAGTTGGACAGAGTCATTGGCCATTGAACAGGCTGAGGCCTGTGAGCCACACAGATTGTCAGACCCTAAACATGTGTGCAAAGCAGGACTGAGCCACAGTTGACATGGGAAGGCTGATGAGATGGCAGGCAATGTATGTAACCAAGGACTTGTATTACAGTGATCATCCAGTCAAGGACACATAGGGGCATGCGTGCAATGCACATGGAGCATGAATGGGCACTCATGTCCCTGCGGGACATCTGACCCATGCACAGTACAAGTGAGATACCCTGCATCGAGTACTAAGGCTGTACCACACGGCATATGTCTGGCAGATTCTACGCTGGAAGTTAGCATCTACGCAAGACACATGAACAAGAAAGTACACATTGGCAAGATTGAAGCAGACCAGTGCAAAGGTGGAACTGGGGTGCAGAGTGGCGGAGGAGGGGCAAGGGAGCATGCCTACATGGAGTCCCGCATGCAGGCAGAGGAGACATGCATGACGGAAGCATTGCATTACTTACACATCAGAACCATGTACACGTCACATGTAGCAGCAATCATGCACAACACATCCCACAAGTGAAACACACACGTCCTCAACAAACACGCATCAACACTCACTGGACTGCGCATCAAAGTCCAGCATCTCTCCCACTCCTTAGACCAATTCAGGTGGTATGAACTCTGCAACGAGAGCCTCATGCGGAGTGAGCTCTTCCTCCTCTGGTGCAGGCCCACCGCCAGTCACCAGAGTCAAGTTGTAATTAGAGGCACGCTTAGCCTTAGTGCTGCGCTTGATGTCATTCCAACGCTTTTTGCACTCTTGCGCCGTGTGCACCTCATGGCCGAATGAACTGACATGTTCGGCAACATGCTTCCAGTGGGTGTCACGTTGGGCAGCCGTAGTCTGACTATTGGCACCCACTAGCATGTCACGGCTGTGGCCCCGCACGTAGTCCACGAGGAAGTCCAGTTCCTGCTTACAGAAAGGCTTCTTCCTTGACGTGCAGGAGGTCGTGGCTGTGTGTGGGGTCCCAGCCTGTGCTGCAGGTGCAACCTTCCTCCTCTTGGACTGTGGCGCAGACCCTGGCTGGCTAATGCCGCCATGGCCAGTATGGCCAGTGGGTTTGGTGGATTGAGCCAAGGGAGTGGCAGGTGGAGGGATGACCAAAGGCCTGACTTGTGTCAGTGGCAGCTGGGTGCCCACTAATGGACCCTGCGCAGCAACATCAGCTGTGGCAGGGTCATTGACCGCAACGGTCCTGGTTGGCAGACTCACAACCGGGGTGCTGTTGGGTGCATCAGTCCCAGCACTTGCCAACACCCGGCTGTTCGGGGCAGCAGATGACATGACTGCCCCAGGGACACGTTTATTGGTCTGAGCAGCCCAGCCTGCCCCTATGGTTTCCCCCAAGGCCTGTTGGAGATCTACCAAGGGCTCTTCAAGTGCCAACGCAGCCTGCGCTGGCAGACCCTGAGCCTGGGTGGTGGTGTCCACAGCTGCACCTGCAGCTACCACTACCGTTGGGCCCGTGGCAGTCGATGGAACGGACTGCCGGGTCAAACGGGTGCCAGTGCCAGATGCAGGAGCTGCATCCCCCGGAACCACAGGGGGTGGTGGCATGACTGCACCGACACATGGCACAACATTGTGCTCAAGTGGCGCACCCCTGGCTCTTCCCCCTCTGTGGCCGCCCTGGACACCCTGGAGTCCCCCTACTCCCTGGTCACCACGGCCACGTCCCCGACCACGCCCGCCACGAAGAGGACGCCCAGCTGAGGCGCCCCTCACCTTTGGTGGCCTCCCAACCATGGCACTGATGTAGTAGTGCTGGCACAGATGGAGTGGTGCCAATGGGAGGTGTACACCACAATTGACCTGGGCAATTGGGGTGAAGGGGGTGGGAAGCACGATGTTAATAGCCCCCCTGCACCTGCAAGGCTGTATGTGACCCCGGTGATGTGGTGACGGGTCACGCAATGCTCAGGCACTCCAAAACTGCAGTAAAACTGTGCACGCAACCCTGCAGCCTACGTACGTAGATTCAACCTCCCGCAGTACGCGGTGGCACCCAGTAACACGAATAACGCGTACGTGTGGGACACGCAGGCTACTATGACATCGAAAATGGGTGCGATACACAGGGGCACCCGCAGTGGGAAAAAGAGCGTGTGCGACTCACCGTCTGACTAGCGCGATGCAGAAAAACACGCATAGCCAATACCCCCGCCAAAAGAAGAGATACGTCCTTGATAGCTGTGAAGTGTTGATGGCGTGCGAAACAACAGGAAGCAGCAACACACGTCGGTCTCCACAAAAGGCACGTACAGCGAACTGCTGGGCCCGCTCACCTTTAACCCGTGCTGAGGGAAATGCACACGCGCTTCACGTCACTTACGCGCATGGGCCCTTTCCTTGTATTACACGCGGACGTGCAGTTTTTCACGCGCGCTGAAATGCCCATGCACTCCTGTACGCGTCACGTCACAGGGGCGCTTGCGCTTCAGGGGCCTTCTGTCCAATGAAATTGCGTATGCGTGCAGACGTGCTTACGCGCTAAGGGCCTTTCCTCGAATTACACGCTGACGTGCCGAATTTTCACGTGCCAAATCACTTCGTATCAAGCTGGCCACGCGTAAGCACACGGAAGACCACGCTCCTGCCCAGAAGGCCGAACTACTCATGTGTGTATGTGTCCATTGTACAATGCCCTGATGCCTGTGTTTTATTTCTCCCTGTCTGCAGCGTCAACTGATGAAGAGGGCAGAGAAGGTGCTGTGGAGCACAGCGGCGGGGATCCCACCGCCAGTCAGAGACGCAAGGCCTGGCTCCCCTCCCATGTTGTCATCTCGTCGGGGAGTGAGGAGTCCGGTGCCACGTCCCAGGCCGCAGCTGCCGGGGGTAGGTCCAAGAGGCGGAGGTTGGAGTTGGACTCCTCGGCAGCAGAAGGGGCAGCTGGGACCCCACAGGGCCCAACGGGGGAATATGGCACAGAGTCATCCAGGTTGCTGGGGGGTTTGGTAGAGGAGGAGGCCGTGCAAGCAACAGAGACGGGGTCTGGAGGTGGGGATCCCACTGGTGCTAGTGGTGCAGTGCAGGACCAGGGACAGGAGGCAGCACAGGCCGCCGCGGAGGTGCCTGTGTGCAATCCTGTCCCTGATCCTGTCCCTGCATAATCTTGCACCAGCAGGGATGCCTACGTCCAGACCCGATTTCAGGCAGGGGATGAGCTCACGACAACTGGCCTTCCTCTGCCTGCGGACGTGGCTATCCGGGTCCGGGTTGAGCCTGTTCTGACTGGTGTGGCGTTGCGTCAACGGGCCGGTGACCTGCAGTCTTTTCATGAGGAGACTGCACGTCATCTCGAATGGCTCGTTGACCACGTCAGCCTGCTGGGACAGGTCACCCAGGCCGGATTCCTCCATATGATGGGGCTTGCTATGACCCCCTACTCAACTGAACCCCCTACGTGCCAGTCGTCCTCCTTGCCATCTTCCCACCCATCAGTCACCTGGGTGCCCTGTGGAGCTGCCTCTGACGGTGCGGCCAGGCTGGTGGAGGAGGCACCCCTGCCAGTCGGGAGTCGGACGTCCAGCAGGGGTGGCCACATCAACGACTGCACCCCAGCCGGCGGAGGATATGCAGGCAGCAGGAGGCAGTGCACGGGCAGAGGCACAGCAGCAGCAGCAGCAACGTGGTGGGAGCCATGAAGGCTCGGGGCCTTCAACATCGGAGGGGCAGGCATCGGCCGGAGGGCAGGAGGACCCAGGACAGAGAGTGTCTTCCGTGTGGCAGCAATTGGGCCACGCCATAGATGGCCAGCGGGCGGAAGAGGCACGGCTCACAATGGTCAGGGCGGAGAACTCCATGCGGAGGGCCCTGAGGCGGGCCGAGTGCCTCGAGGCAATCCGCAGGGGTTTTGAGGTGGACACGTCGACGGCCCTGCGGACCCTTGGGGCCATGGTGGAGGACCGCCTCCGGGACATTGAGCAGGAGTTCGATGATGCCCTGGCCTGGGACATCCAAAAGTGAGCCGTCAAACTAGCCCGCTGCCCTTGTACATAGTTCATAGTTATGTAGGTAGTGTTAGGTTTCCTTTTTTTTTGGATTTATTTTGGACCTTTTGGACATTGGACACATTTTTGTATATAGTTTATTTTATTAGTTAGTGTAGTTAGATAGGTTTCATTTCTTTTGTTGGGATAATGGACCCTGGCTTGTTCGTATGTACATAATTCACTGTTGGATTGTATTTTTCTTTCACATTTTAACCATGGAGCAATGGCTTTCAATTTTATTTCCCATTGGATTTTGTTTTGTGGACAGTGACTTTGGACACCATTACTTTGGATTATGATTTTTGGTTTTGCTTTTTTTCACGGACATGCTTCTTTTCATTTTTGTACATTCCCATTTCTGTTTCTTTATTTTTGATTCTATTTATGTTTCCTTTAATACATATTTTTTTATCGAACTTCAATGGGTAGTATCTCATTGGTTTCATGCATATCATGATATGGGTTTTGAGATTCACTGACACCCATTGGATGTATGTGAGGGAAATGTGTTTGTTTCGGAACTTGCAATTGGTGTTCTGTCATGTAATTGCCAATTATGAGTGGGTGGATGCAATACTCGGGTGGGTGTTTTGCATTTGGAGGCTGACCATAGGGACCAGGGATCTAGATTGTGATGACATGTTGGCTGGGGAACATGAGTTGGACATGGGTGGGGGCCTGCTGGCAGGTGCCCCACAGTGCTGGGGGGTAGGGGTGGTGGGAGACATGGGTGGGGGCCTGGTGGAGGCTGCCCCTGCACTGCTAGGGGGTGGGAGTGATAGGGGACATGAGTGGGGGCCTGGTGGAGTCTTCCCTTGCACTGCTGGGAAGTGGGGGTGGTGGTAGACATGAGTGGGGGCCTGGTGGAGGCTGCCCCTGGTGGCTGGGGGCGGTGGGAGACATGAGTGGGGGCCTGGTGGAGGCTGCCCCTGGTGGCTGGGTGGTGGGGGTGGTTTTAGACATGGGTAGGGGCCTGGTGGAGGCTGCCCTTGCACTGCTGGGGGGTGGGGGTGATGGGAGACATGAGTGGGGGCCTGGTGGAGGCTGCCCCTGGTGGCTGGGGGGTGGGGGTGGTGGTAGACATGGGTGGGGGCCTGGTGGAGGCTGCCCCTGGTGGCTGGGGGGTGGGGTGGTGGTAGACATGGGTGGGGGCCTGGTGGAGGCTGCCCCTGCACTGCTGGGGGGTGGTGGTGATGGGAGACATGAGTGGGGGCCTGGTGGAGGCTGCCCCTTGTGGCTGGGGGGTGGGGGTGGTGGTAGACATTGGTGGGGGCCTGGTGGAGGCTGCCCCTGCACTGCTGGGGGGTGGGGGTGGTGGGAGACATGGGTGGGGGCCTGCTGGCAGGTGCCCCACCGTGCTGGGGGGCGGGGTTGCAGGGAGACATGGGTGGGGGCCTGGTGGAGGCTGCCCCTGCACTGCTGGGGGGTGGGGGTGATAGGGGACATGAGTGTGGGCCTGGTGGAGGCTGCCCCTGGTGGGTGGGGGGTGGGGGTGGTGGAAAACATGGGTGGGGGCCTGGTGGAGGGTGACCCTGCACTGCTGGGGGGTGGGGGTGGTGGGAGACATGGGTGGGGGCCTGCTGGCAGGTGCCCCACAGTGCTGGGGGTGGGGGTGGTGGGAGACATGGGTGGGGGCCTGCTGGCAGGTGCCCCACAGTGCTGGGGGGTGGGGGTGGTGGGAGACATGGGTGGGGGCCTGGTGGAGGGTGACCCTGCACTGCTGGGGTGTGGGGGTGGTGGGGAACATGGGTTGGACATGGGTGGGGGCCTGCTGGCAGGTGCCCCACAGTGCTGGGGGGTGGGGGTGGTGGTAGACATGAGTGGGGGCCTGGTGGAGGCTGCACCTGGTTGCTGGGGGGTGGGGGTGGTGGGAGACATGAGTGGGGGCCTGGTGGAGGCTGCCCCTGCACTGCTGGGAAGTGGGGGTGGTGGTAGACATGAGTGGGGGCCTGGTGGAGGCTGCCCCTGGTGGCTGGGGGTGGGGGTGGTGGGAGACATGGGTTGGGGCCTGGTGGAGGCTGTCCCTGCACTGCTGGGGGGTGGGGGTGATGGGAGACATGAGTGAGGGCCTGGTGGAGGTGGCCCCTGGTGGCTGGGGGGTGGGGGTGGTGGTAGACATGAGTGGGGGCCTGGTGGAGGCTGCCCCTGCACTGCTGGGGGGTGGGGGTGGTGGGATACATGGGTGGGGGCCTGGTGGGGGCTGCCCCTGGTGTCTGGGGGAGGTGGGAGACATGAGTGGGGGCCTGGTGGAGGCTGCCCCTTGTGGCTGGGGGGTGGGGGTGGTGGTAGACATTGGTGGGGGCCTGGTGGAGGCTGCCCCTGGTGGCTGGGGGTGGGAGTGATGGGAGACATGAGTGGGGGCCTGGTGGAGGCTGCCCCTGCACTGCTGGGGGGTGGGGGTGGTGGGAGACATGGGTGGGGGCCTGCTGGCAGGTGCCCCACAGTGCTGGGGGGTGGGGGTGCAGGGAGACATGGGTGGGGGCCTGGTGGAGGCTGCCCCTGCACTGCTGGGGGGTGGGGGGTGATAGGGGACATGAGTGTGGCCTGGTGGAGGCTGCCCCTGGTGGGTGGGGGGTGGTGGTGGTGGGAGACATGGGTGGGGGCCTGGTGGAGGGTGACCCTGCACTGCTGGGGGGTGGGGGTGGTGGGAGACATGGGTGGGGGCCTGCTGGCAGGTGCCCCACAGTGCTGGGGGGTGGGGGTGGTGGGAGAAATGGGTGGGGGCCTGGTGGAGGGTGCCCCTGGTGGCTGGGGGTGCAGGGGGACATGCGTTGGTGGGCAGTAGTGCAAGTTGACATGTGGGTTGGCTGGGGGGCATGGCCATGGTGGATGGGGTGCCTGCAGGACATGTGCAGAGTAGGCCCCTGTGGTGTGAGCCACCTGCAGGGGCCGTGGAGGGTGTAGAGGGAACACCTGGGAGGACCCACACGTGCAATTCACGTGTGGTGCTCCCCGCGCACCCCTGTAATACACGTACCCTGATGGAATCGCGTGTGGAACTTCCCGCGCACCCCTGGAATACACGTACCCTGCTGATGTTGCGTGTGAAACTTCCCCTGCACCCCGAAATACACGTACCCTGATGAAATCGCGTGTGGAACTTCCCGCGCACACCTGTAATACACGTACCCTGATGGAATTGCGTGTGGAAGTTCCCGCGCACCCCTGAAATACACGTACTCTGCGGAAATCGCGTGTGGAACTTCCCGCGCACCCCTGAAATACACGTACCCTGCTGATGTCGCGTGTGAAACTTCCCCCGCACCCTGAAATACACGTACCCTGATGAAATCGCGTGTGGAACTTCCCGCGCACCCCTGAAATACACGTACCCTGCTGAAATCGCGTGTGGAACTTCCCGCGCACCCCTGGAATACACGTACCCTGCTGATATTGCGTGTGAAACTTCCCCCGCACCCCGAAATACACGTACCCTGATGAAATCGCGTGTGGAACTTCCCGCGCACCCCTGTAATACACGTACCCTGATGGAATCGTGTGTGGAACTTCCCGCGCACCCCTGAAATACACGTAACCTGCTGAAATTGCGTGTGGAACTTCCCGCGTACCCCTGAAATACACGTACCCTGCTAATGTTGCGTGTGAAACTTCCCCCGCACCCCGAAATACACGTACCCTGATGAAATCGCGTCTGGAACTTCCCATGCACCCCTGTAATACACGTACCCTGATGGAATCGCGTGTGGAACTTCCCGCGCACCCCTGAAATACACGTACCCTGCTGAAATCGTGTGTGGAACTTCCCGCGCACCCCTGGAATACACGTACCCTGCTGATGTTGCGTGTGAAACTTCCCTCCCCCGCACCCTGAAATACACGTACCCTGAGGAAATCGCGTGTGGAACTTCCCGCGCACCCCTGTAATACACGTACCCTGATGGAATCGAGTGTGGAACTTCCCGCGCACCCCTGAAATACACGTACCCTGCTGAAATCGCATGTGGAACTTCCCGCACACCCCTGAAATACACATACCCTGCTGATGTTGCGTGTGAAACTTCCCCCGCACCACAAAATACACGTACCCTCATGAAATCGCGTGTGGAACTTCCCGCGCACCCCTGTAATACACGTACCCTGATGGAATCGCCTGTGGAACTTCCCGCGCACCCCTGAAATACACGTACCCTGCTGAAATCGCATGTGGAACTTCCCGTGCACCCCTGAAATTCACGTACCCTTCGGAAATCACGTGTGGAACTTCCTGCGCACCCCTGAAATACACGTACCCTGCAGAAATCGTGTGTGGAACTTCCCGCGCACCCCTGAAATACGTGTACCCTGCTCACACGGGGCCAATCGCGTGAGGTACTTCCCGCACACCCCAGTGATACATGTAGCCCGCTTGCCGTGCTTGTACAGGGTTAGCACAGCCCTTTGCGCTGGATTGCGCGAGAGGCGTTCTTGGGGGCGTAACTGGCACTGCTGCAGGGTCGCTGCGCCACTGTGCGCCACGGCTGGTTTTGGTGGCTTGAATCCATGAATACGCTGTGCGCGGAAATGGATTTTAGCGCACGAGGCTGGCGCAGGGATTCGCACGCGCACACTGTGCGCCAGCCGCGTGCGCCACTTGTGCGCTGAATTCTATGAATTACCCCCTTAGTGTTTTACCCAATCCATTCTCAGACAACTTTAAAAACAAGTTTTACAGTTTGCCAATAAACCCAGTTTCTCTCTTGTGTTTGCTGGGGGGAAATTGGGATTGACCTTGCATTTGAATTCTGCATTCCTGAAACCTGTTCTCTCTCCTCCTATCTCTCTACATTGCATATTGGGGGCTTGAAGGTCATGCAGGGGGAAAGAGTAACCACATTGCTATTTGATTTGAACCCACACCCACAAAAGTATTATTGCTGTGCTGCATTGTTTTTGATTATTATTATTATTATCATTATTATTATTAATCATGATTACTCCTTGTGATTAAAGAGATTGCTTAGTGTGCCATCACCCTATTGGTGATTATTGTAACCCCATTAAAAATAGTGTGATTATATTGCGAATATATAAATAAATATTTTAACTTTGCAAACCAGCCGGATTCCTGGTTCAGTGTGACCGGGGGGTTCCAAGAGAGGGGCGTGATATACGTTGTACATCGTTCAGAATAAAAGAACTTTTAGACACAAATAAATAAATAAGGATTTCAGTTGTGCATTACACGCTAGGCATTGACTTAGGTGAAGTGCCGAATTGAAACCACTTACAGATTGGGGGCTCGTCACGAGATTTCTGAATTAGACATACCACTTGTGACAGTCTAATACAGCATTATAACTAACGAGGTACATAAACCCTGTTGGGCTACCACACTGTGTTACTGTGTTACACTGTAAAAACACCGTTCAGGAGTTGGCCTGTTTTGCAAAAATAAAATAACTCCTCAGAAAGGAAATGAATTAATATTTCTGGAATGGCGACACCAGTAGAAATTAATATGGCAATAGAACACCTACTGCACACATTATTTGTCAGGGGTGAATGGATAGAGCAGGATCAGAATATTTGATTGCACGAAATCAAAGAACAAGCCACTGCCACCGGATTAGATACATGGCAGGATCAGGGTCCATTACACATGGCACCTAGTGAATTGTACATGGCCCCTAAGGTAAAAGAAGAGCAAAGTAAAATTGCCAAAATAGCGGCATATCTGTACCTCCACATTGGAGCAATACAGGAAAAATATGCCGAAAACCTAGATCTGGCAAACAGGCAACTACAATCATTAGAAAAAAACCCAAACTGATTTGGACTTTAGAGAGCAAAGGCTACAAAAGAGCCAAGAATCAGAAAATGAAACCAGACAGTGCCTGATAAAAGTAAAAGGAGATTTGGATATCCTGCAGCAAGAGAAGGTAGAGCAGGATACCAAGGTACTGGCGCTGCAAAAAGAGAGCCAAGAGTTTGGACTCTCTACTACAGATCCAACAAAAGATGGAACAGCAATTACATTTTAATAGAGCCTGCGCAGAGCAGGTAGTCACCCTGCAAAACCGCCTAGACCAAGTAAAAGAAAAAAATTATAAATTAATCCTTAAAGACCTTGACTCCCAAACTGAATTTGATGAAGAGCGTCAGAAAGCTGGTGTACTCCAAAGACAAAGTGACAACCTGGCTGCACAGAGGGGTACTCTAATTCAGGAAAGGGACACCATAGGCCAGGAGGTCAGTTATTTAAAAAACAAGATGGAAGAAAATCACCTGGCCCTTCAGGGACTGGGTGAGCTCAAAAGGGACTACGAAAAACTGTTAGAGCACGCCAGGAGGGTGGAAGATGCTCTAGCATAGAATGACCAGGCCAGTAAGGACAGGACTCAGGATGTAACCCTCCTGCAGCAAAAAATGGCCCAATACTCCGAAATTACACAGGAAGCACAGAGAGACAATGAGGCTCTCTGTGAGAAAAATGACAGGCTCCACAGACAAGTAGCTATGCAGGAACAACTAATAGAGACTAGTAAGGCCTTGATAGAAAAGCAAAAGGGCCAGGTTCTTGCATATCGACAGGGAGTAGGGCCTGAGAGAGATGAGGTCCGCTGGGAGAGGGAAACACCTGAGCATAACCTCAGGAACCCTGGTACCAGAGACTTTCATCTCTTTAACTCCATGGACTCTGCCACCCCCATGTCCACGGGCGCACATGAGCCAAGGGCCACGGGGATGGCAGACTTCAACCCCATGAGGAATATGGGGCTCATAGTTCAGCACCTCCCAGCAATGGCTGGGCGGGCATCTGTGTATGGGATCCCAAGTGCTCAGGGCCATCTTCTCTGATCATGGAGACTCCAAAGAGGGGAGGATCAGAGAAATGGATCCTCAAAAATATAATTTACCCAGAGACCAGATGGTAAAATTTGGTGGGGAACTCCATGAGAGTAGGCCCACTAAGGGCATCCTGAAAAACTCTTCCCAGTTACGACAGTAGGGGGGTACTGAGCCAATCCTGGGAGCAAGGAAGAATCAGAGGACTCTTCTGAGCACCACAGGACTCAAGAAACTAGGCCGCACTTTCTGCCAGCCATTCCCAAGCTCGCAGAATCTGGGTGAGCCTAGAAGACCAGACAGGCACCTCTGGTAGCAGTGCCTCTGAGTCAGAGGATGAGTGGACCAGGGTGACTCGAACTAAGAAAGCCAGCAAGGTCAAGAGGGCCTTGCTCAAGGATCCCCTGAAGCAAATAAAAGCCATTAGGAGCGTTATCACGCCCTATCACAATAATGCAAAATATTCGGTTTGGGAGCACCTTGGGCTATTTGAACAAATGATGGACGCTTACCATTTGAAGGACAGCCAAAGCTGTATTCAACATGTAAAGTAAACATTTTCTCCCGAGTACTCCAGCTTCTTTGCGGGGCTGGTGGATCAGAATCATTCCAGATGGTCCACCTATAGGGCGGCCATCCTGAAACACTTTTCCGTTCACAGGAATCCTCAGGAGGCTTGCAAGGCAGCCTACAACTTACAATGTGGGAAAGACCAGGCTCCACAAGAATTTGTTCAAGAGTTAAAACGTGCCTTTGCGCAGACCACTAGAAGGGTGCGTACTGACAGCAAAAAATTTGTAAACACTTTCTTTCATGCTCTCCCCAAGTATATCATGACCCAGCGAGTGAGGGACTTTCACGAGAAAAGATCACTAGACTGGGTCATTGAACGTGCATTTATGAGGTGCAAAAGCCAGTGGAAAATAAAAAATAGTGGAAAAAGCCCCAAAACACCCAACGCCCCTGCTGCTGCTAAAGTGGCGGAGGTGAAGGTTACCCCCATTTTAGATTTGGAGATGGGGGGGCCTAAAAACCTGCCCGCACCGAATCAAAACAACCCCAAACCCAGAAGGCCCTCGGGCCAATCACAAACAGGGAGCCAGGGCGGTAATCCCACAAATGGGACCCCTAAATCCCCTGACTACACCAGCCCACACTACAAGGGCAATAGACCCATCCTGGGTTATGTATGGACTCCTCCAGCCCAACGGGGGGTATCCAACCAGACAGCAGGAAACGCAGGCAACATCTCTCCTCACTTACCCCTGGAGGGCAGTAATCCCCCAAATACTAGACAACATTTCTTTCCTAGGTACCCGCCAAATTTCAACCCCCAAAACAATCCATACTTCTTTTCCCACTTTCCTGAGCCCAGACAGCCCAATCCGGGAGAGGGGAGGCCAAGGTTGGAGGGGTACCCAAACTTTCCTAACCCGCATATTTTGGGAGAAGGGATAGCTACCTTTCCCGGGATCAGCCTAGGGGAGACATGAGAACCCCTTACCAGCCAGAGCGGGTGTCCCAACTAGTGCGCCAGATCCAGAACATGGCACAGGATCTGAGTCACATGCTGAGGGCTCAACAGAACCCTCAGATGAGCATGGTGGTGCTGAATGCCTCAAATCCAGGGCCCGGTGCTCCAGAGCAATGACGGGGGAAGAACCTCGACAACCCACCGGTTTCCAGGGAGGAAGCACAAAGGGAAGGGGGTGTAAAGCCCTGGAGGAACCTTCCTTCCCCGCTTGTAAAAAGCCCCTGGAAACCCAGGAACCAGAACCAAAATCTCCTGCCCCCGAAAGTCTGCAAACCAAGGAGCAGAGGGGGGGTAGGAGAAATAAAGACCCCAAAAAGACCCATTATGTGGAGGAGGTACATATCTTCCAGTTTGAAGGAGAAGGGTCCTCAGAGGATTCTGGGAAAAGGATCTTCTCATTCAGGGATGGAGAAACTCCTCCCAAAGAAAAATGGGTCCCAAAGGATCCAAATCCAGACTGGGTAGATGTGGGGACTGAGTTAGCACCGCCCATCATCAAACCCCAGAATCACCAGCATGAAAATCCCCTGGTACAAACCCATCCTGGTGACTGCCTCCAAAAAGGGGCGGGCAGCCCAGAATCAGAATCAGGGGAACCCAAAACTTCCCCCATATCTAGCTGTCACATTTTTCTTCCAGATTCCCAAGACACCAATCAGAATTCTGCCCAAATCACCTTCCTGTCAGTGTCCAAAACCAAGAAACTAACCCACCAGTTGTCCAAAAATGTACATTATCTTTGCCCCCTTGAGGAGAAGGAGGCAAGATTCTATGTCCCGGTCCAAATACAGGGGCAGTGTACAATTTTGGCACTGGTGGACACTGGATCCCAAGCTACCCTTCTGTCAAAAAGGGCCTTTGATCAACTGAATTTGGGGAGGGGGAGAAATACCAAATTCATCTCACCCCTCTTCCTGGACAACTTCAGAACTTCGAAGCTCAACTGTGGAGGAACACATAGTAGAGATCCGTTATATTCTGACACAGTTGAGGGCTGCCGGAGCAAAACTCTCCTTTCAAAAGGCACAGTCTTTCAAGAGGGCACCCATTGATTACTAGGGAATGACATCCTGCAAAGACTCTCACCCCTCATAGAGTGGTGACAGTCTTCACAGGGGGATAATTCGCCCAGTACACAGCACCTTCAATAATCCGGTGCTGGGCATTTTGAAACCAAACGGCCAGTGGAGACTCTGTGCTGAACTAAGGGAGCTCAACAAACGGGTCCATACTTCCTGATGGACTCTTCCCTACATTGACCAAGGGCTGGCCCAGATCCAGGGGTCAAAGGTATTCACTGCCATTGACCTGATCAATGGTTACTGGACTGTACCTGTCAGTAGGGAGGACCAATACCAGCTGGCCTTTACCTTTGGGGGGCAGCAGTACACATGGACCCGGACAACCTTCGGATACATCAACTCCGGCAATGAATTTAACATTTTTCTACATAAGGCCATGCACAACCTGGGTGAGAGGTGTAACCTGGCCTATGTAGATGATGTTCTAGTCAAAAGCTCAACTGTGCAGGAACACAGAGCAGAGCTCCGTTATGTTCTGACACAGTTGAGGGCTGCCGGAGCAAAACTCTCCTTTCAAAAGGCACAGTGGTGCAGAACCCATGTCAATTTCTTGGAGCATGTGATTACTCCTCAGGGTCTCTGTCCCCAGGAAAAGACAGTAAAAGACCCTACAACTCTGCGGGATCTAAGGAGCCTCCTTGGACTAACTAATTACAGCAGAAAGTTCATTGATGATTACGCAGAGATCACAAGACTCCTGATCCATCTTTTGAAGGGGGGGGGTCAAGTGGGAGTGGTGTCCAGAACAAGCTGAGGCAGTAGGAAAACTCAAAAGAAGCCTCTCACAAGCGCCTTGCCTAGATTACCCTGTCAAAAACAAGGAGTTCTTCTTGGAGACAGGGTTCTCAAATACATGCTTGTCTGCAGTATTATATCAAAAGCATGACAAGGTCAATAAAGTAATCTCCTATGCAAGTGAAAATGTATCTTCTGTGGAGGAAAAATTCAACGATTGTGAGAAGGCACTCCTGGCAACGGTGTGGGCATTGAAGAATTACCGCCTGTTTATCCAGGGGGAACACATCAGAGTGGAGACTCGACACCAGCCTTTGCAATATCTCTAAAGTGACAGAATCTGGGCTGGAAATGTGAGTAATTCCCAAATTACTTCCTGGATTCTGTCAATGCAAGGCTTTCCTGTGGAGGTCAGGTATGGCCAAAACAAGAAGAGTCCCCTCGTGCAAGTTCTGGCTGACTTGCATGATTGTGCCAGAGAAAACTGTCTCGAGGACAAAAGTCTTAAAATCAAGGACAACATGGAGGCAAACCTTAATTCCCCATGCAAGTTCTATGAAGAAGACCGTGTGAGGGAATGCCCACTGTCTATGTGGATGGCTGCTCTTACAATGTTGACAACAACGGGAAAAAAATAACTTGTGGCCGGCGTAGTTAATGCATGGGTGAATGATGCCCCAGAACCCTCCCG
Organism: Ambystoma mexicanum; assembly: GCF_040938575.1. NCBI lineage: Eukaryota > Metazoa > Chordata > Amphibia > Caudata > Ambystomatidae > Ambystoma > Ambystoma mexicanum. The sequence goes on from NC_090930.1 coordinate 256,216,626, forward strand.
TGGGTACAAAATTGGTCCCCGAAGTAGTCAAGTGGTAGAGCTGATGGCTGTGCATTAAGCCATCCTCACTGCTGTCCAACACCAACTCCACGAACTGGTCATAATCACTGATTCATATTATGTATGGAACGGGTTAGTGGAGCACCTGGTTCACTGGAAAACCAGAGGCATGCTATGTGCTAATGACAAACCATTGAAACATGGGAAATTAATCCAAAAGATTGATGACCTGGTCACCTTGAATGGGATGACCATCTACTGGAAAAAGATCAAGGGTCATTCTAAAGTAGAGGGACCAGACAAAACTGGAAATGACCTAGCTGATCAGCTGGCCAAAACCAGAGTAATTCAAGGGGATCTACTTGAGATTGAGTCCGTGTTGGGGGAAATCCAGGTCACTGCTATCACTAGGTCCCAGACAAATGCTCACAATGAACTCTCAACTGCACAATGGAGTAAGGAGAACCCCGATGCTGATTTGATTACGGCTCAAAAAGGGCATCCAATAATTGGTAACTTTTATCAACTCATTGAGGACCCTTCAAACTTTCCCCTGACGGATACCAATTACATAGGGAAAGAGGACCTCAGAGTGTTGATGAAATATCCAATAATGTTCCGAATCCAAGACGGTTTATTGGTAAGGAGATCCATAGCTGGCCATGAGCAGTGGGTGGTCCCTACCTCATTCTGAAGCATGATGCTAAGTCATGCCTATGATACGGCTACAGCTGGTCATCGGGGGTTTTATACAACACTAGAAATCTTGAGAGATGTTGCATACTGGCCACACATGGGGCAGGACCTCGACCAATACTTGAAGGGGTGTCTAGTGTGTGCACAATTTCAGCCAACATCACATCACACACACTGTGCGCCTCTCCAAAAGAGTGTGATGACGCTGCCTTGGTCAGATTTACAAGTCGATTTTATCAGGCCTGTGATTCGCTCCTCTAGGGGGAACAAGTACATGTTGACCGTGAAATGCTTGTTCACTAAATGGGTGGAATGTCTCCCAGCCCCAAATGGCAAGGCAGAAACAGCAGCTGCTCTGATGATCAACCACATCTTCTCGCGTTTTGGACTACTCCAAAGGATTGAGTCAGACCGAGGTAGTCACTTCACTAGCGAAGTGATGACAAAGATGTGTGAGATACTTGGGGTCAAAAGGAAACTACACAGTGCCTACCGGCCAGCCTCTAGTGGTGGAGTTAGAGATACAACAAGACAATTGTGAGCATATTAAAAAAGTTTGTGGCAGATTCTGGGCCAAGTTGGGACATTTGATTACCTCTTGTCCTGATGGCCATCAGATCTACCCCTTATTCTGCAACTAAAATGTCGCCGTCTGAGCTGATGACTGGAGGAAGGATGGTGCTTCCCCAGCATCTGCTCTACAGAACCCAAGAGCAGACCTTGATAAATGCCTCCACAACTCATGAGTATGTTGAGAATCTGAGAAAACACCTTCAACATGCTTTTGCCTATGCTCAGCGGAATCTAGAAAGATCTGCAGACAGTATGAAGACCCAGTATGACCTTAAGACTACTAGAAAAGAATACCAAGCAGGAGACCGGGTCTAATTGTACAATTTCCAAAGGAACCAGGCCAAACAGCGCAAATCTCTTCCTAGCTGGCGGGGTCCTTTTGAAATTGTAGACAGAATCTCACCAGTTGCCTACAAAATCTGTATCCCCAAAGGCAGTTTGGCAGAAGGGGAAGATAAGTGGGTTCACATAAACCAGCTGAAGTGTTGCCATCCTAGGCATACTCTGCAGCAACTAAAGGATTCATCTGGAAACCCAGAGGGGGACATTACAGCAACCTAGAAAATTCTGACTGTAAAAACCATAATCGGTAATAATTATAAGCGGAAAAGATTGTCTTTTATATGTCAAATGTATGCGCTGCACCACTACATGAAGAGTAGTGGGGAAATGTCCACAAATATGCTCTGTTCTGTCATCATAGGACGGAAACCATGGATGCTAAGCACCAAGGATGACCACTCGGGGACCGGAAGGAAAGACCCAAGGGGCCCGGGGTATCGCTCCATACCCTCATCCAGAACCGGCAAGGAGAACCTGTCGATCCAGCACTGATGGGAGAAGCAGACACATTTTTCCCACTTGGACTAAAAAGAAAAACTGAAAATCCCAATCTCCCGACTTCCCCTTGATGGGCAGTCAAATTTCAAGTCGTGAGGGGGGGCTTTGTGGGATGTATTAACCCACTTATGCTCTGCCCTGTGGCATCACTATGTGCTGATGGTGCCAGAATGATCAAAATGGCTGCAAAAGCCCTATGCGCCCCGAATCCTATGAAAATTGCACTCTACAAAGCACAAAAAGATGGCTGCCAAATCTATAATGCATTTTGTCAGTGGTGGAATGGAGAGCGCACTCCTGAAACATGTCACTAGGCTGCCGGACACGTAAAAATGGAGACTGCATGAAAAGCAGTGCTTGCTGAAAGAAATCTGAAATCTTGCATTTTAAATCTTTTCTTGGTTGCTGAAAATACAGAATGCTGGTCCAAAACACCCACAAACATCCAATCTTCTTTCTGTGTGTCACATTTTACTGAATTCAAGAAATCGTTGTGAAATTGCAATATCCTGGAAAGCTGAATTGGTCATCAAAACACCCACAGCACAAGTTTGCCTGCCTGTGGGATCTGTCAAAATCTGGGCGCAGTACCAGCGGCTGCCTGAATGACTGTTTCAAAAGCCTGCACTAAAACTGTAAACTTCTACCATTGTAATTTAATGTCTGAAATCTAAGTGACCTGTTATCAAGAGTACCCTAGGTTGTAACTATTTAAAGTTCATGGAGTCTGGAATCAGTGTTCTAGCTGCTTGTTTTAAAATGACAAGTTTATTTAAACCAAGAAAAATAGCAACTAAATGACATTTAAAATTAAGCCTGACTCCAAGCCAACCACAAACCACTTCCCCCACAGGGCCAGGCACCTCCCTTCTGCTCTCTAGACCAGGAACTCACACCCTTGTGTTGATTAAGAGGGGAGGAGATCTTGGGCTGCTTGGGGGAAGAGCACAATGGACTTCCTCCAAGGCAAGGAGATGCTAATCAGGATGGATCGTAATAGGCCTCTGCCTGAAGGATGGGGGCGGAGATTGTGCCTGAGCTGCAAGAAGGAGAAGGAGGCGGCGACAGATAGCCTTTCGTTTATTCACAATGGACAAAAAACATATTTCTAAAAAGACTGATAATTTACTGTGTACAATTGTAAAAAATATGCAAACCCCAGACTTCTGAACCTAATTTTTGGCTGCACATTTTAAGAGGAGCCAGAAATCTGTGCTATGTTCTGGGAAGTAACTGTAGAAATTGTGGTTCTATGCCGAATGTAATTATGTCAAAAGCATGAAACTTCACACGCTTATGCCCAGATACAATGCGCACAGTTTTACACATTTTTGAACAAACTAGATATTGTGTTCCGGCCCAAAAGGGCAGAATTCTGTCAAAAGCCGACACAAGATCCTACAGTGACATGGCTTGGAAGAGCATTTGCTCCACAAAGTATGAGATCTAGATAGGTTATTGTTATAAAATTTGCAAAATTGTAAATATGTATTATACTAAAAGTAGATTTCATGTTCAAAAGCCAAGGGGAGGATTCTCTGACTCATAAACCCACATCATCATGGTGACACCCTGTTTTCTCCTCCAATCAAGGGAGAGGGGAGACTCTAGCCTATATCCAGCCTAGGGGGTGCATTTAGGATTATCCAGCATACAAATGCATAAATAGAGAAAGCTGAGGACTTAGACAGACACACAGATTCATCTACCAACCGATTCCTGGCAAAGCACCCTGAAGGAGATCCATCCATATTCCTTGCTCCAGACTCCAGAAACTTTCCAAAGCCGAAAGGCCCACTCTATAGCTGAACCATTCTCAACTGGGCCTTAAACATCTAGAACCAGAATCCCACAAACTTAAAGGGGAAACCAAAGAAGCAGCCGGGCTGTGCTGTAACTGCTTTCCTGCTAAATATGTATCTTCAGTACCGAGAAGGGCAGATTAAACCTAATACTGTGCCGTGTTGAGCCAATCCTGCCCAGTCCTGTCATGCAGTGACCAGAACGCCTTGCTGATTGCAGACCCGGTTCCAGTCCGGTGTGCCAAGAAGAATTCTTGTCCAGAAATCTTGACTGACCAGAATTCCTGCGGGTTCTGTTCAAATACATATAGTGAGTATCCAGAGTATAGAACTGTGTCACTAGCCTATGTACTGTCCATAGCAATCCCTATCCAAATCCATCCTATCTTATATTCAGAATTGCTGTTAGAATTATTTTGAATTGCCTGAACTCTCTATCTCATCCCTACTATCTTCCTTCTGTAATAGTATTGTTAAACATATCTTTGCGCTGATATATTGCATCTGAAGAAGGCAAGCTCCTCAGCAGGCAAAAACTTGATCCAGAGGCGTCCTGGTCTAGTGGCTGTGCTCCCATGTAGTATTTGCTTCTTCATAGTCTGACCCTATTGTAAAGAAATCCTGTTTGTCTTTTGAAAGCGCATCCCTGCTTTCTCATTTTGGTGCATATTTAAAAAAAAACGACCTCCACGAAAATGTCCATAACTTCTCCAAATGTTATGCTAGAAACAAAATGTAAACTTCTGCTTGTAGCTAACATCCACAGATTTCCATAGAACCAAAAACATCTAAAGTCTCTATAGTAGATTACCGCACACGGAAACGTTTGCCGCAAATGTTCGTTTTGGCAAAATATTACACGTGTAAAATAGCTTTTCATTGCACCCAACCTCAAATTTTAGTTTGCACATTGCATATTGGTGTGCTAGTGTTTGTCTGCAACCATATACAGCGGCTCCCATTAGAATTTAAACAAATTCAGTGATTTAAGCCACATTTAGTGTTTTACCCAATCCATTCTCAAACAACTTTAAAAACCAGTGTGACAGTTTGCCAATCAACTCTGTTTCTCTCTTGTGTTTGCTGGGGGGAAATTGGGATTGACCTTGCATTTGAATTCTGCATTCCTGAAACCTGTTCTCTCTCCTCCTATCTCTCTACATTGCATATTGGGGGGTTGAGTGGCGTGCAGGGGGAAAGAGTATCCACATTGCTATTTGATTTGAACCCACACCCACAAAAGTATTATTGCTGTGCTGCATTGTTTTTGATCATTATTACTCCTTGTGATTAAAGCGTGACTTAGTGTGACATCACCCCATTGGTGATTGTTGTATCCCCATAAAAATAGTGTGATTATATTGTCAATATATAAACAAACATTTTAACTTTGCAAACCAGCCTCATTCCTGGTTGAGTGTGACCGGGGGGGGGGGTCCAAGAGAGGGGCGTGATATAAGTTGTACATCATTCAGAATAAAAGAACTTTTAGACACAAATAAATAAATAAGGATTTCAGTCGTGCATCACACGCTAGGCATTGATTTAGGTGAAGTACCCGATTGAAATCACTTACATTTTATAAAAATTGTTCTTACCATATTTATGTACCATTTTAAAATGTTTAGAGATATGTGTGTTCTTGATGAAGAGAAAGTCTTTGACTTGTTACTGTAACGTTGCTTAATTACACTCTGTATCCGAAAATAGAACTGTCCCAACAATTTGTTTTATAACCGCAGCTACAAAAACAACAACTGCAAATTTGTGACCCATATGCTCGGTTAATCTCAGCAAAGACTGGAGGTTTTGTAACAGTGACTATTAAAATAATCAACACACACTATACCCGCGGTACAAACAAAAATTCAGAAAAATACATTTCAGCAACACAAACTGCATAAAATTGATCACCTAAGATATAGTTATCTCTTTTTGCTGTTTTATTTTGTCTATTTTTATAACTTAGAGGGCGGCTGTGGAAAGGGCCATTTTGAGGGAGAGGGAAGGAGGAGGGTGGAACTGGGAAGGGAAGAACATTAGGTTCACACATTTAACAAAGAGTAAAAAAGGGAACTTTCTTTTGAATTTTTTTGTTTTGGGAGTTTTTGTAGTGTTTTTAATTTTTTTTAAAAGGGGGTACAATACATTGCCACTTATAAATAAATATTCCTATTGGCAGCAATTGGCCTGGTGTTCCAAAATGGCCTTCTCCAAACATCTCTCAGGACACCCAGGTCCTCATTCACATCACAGATGACCATGCCGCTGACACCCTCACCCTCAACGCCATCTACCTAACCATACAGGCATGGATGGCACACCACCGTTTTTTGCAAATATCGATGACAAGATGGCGCTGCTCCTCTTAGGCTCTCAACTCAGGCTTGCCAAACTAAGCATGGCATTTCAGTCCTTCAACATTCACTGTAACACCATCTCAGTATCCAACCAGGTCAAAACTTCAGGTTTCTACCTAGATTCCTCTCTCACCCTAGCCAAACAAGTGAACGCCACCACTTCTGCCACTTTGTATACTTGTAAACTGATTAACGCATGCATATCCATCCCCTCCCCTGCCTGCTGCATCGCCCTACCAGAGCACTAGTGCTTACCCGACTGGACTATTGTAACGCACTATACTGCGGCACCTTGACCTATAACATCCACAAACTCCAGGTCCTTAAAATAATGCCATCAGAGCAGCGCTTAACATTCCCAGATCAGCACACATCTCAGAAATCAGACAGAAACTCCATTGGTTAACCATTCAAGAACAGATCTGGTTCAAAACGCTCAAGCTGACACACAAATGCCTCCACAGTACAGCCCCCGCCTATCTGGCTGACAAAATATCCAAAACTAAATCATCCAGATCCACTAGAGCAGCCTACAAGCACCTCCTTGTCACCCCAAAATTCAAGCTCCAAAAAGCCGGTGGCAGCAGCTTCCCCTCTATGGCCAGCAAATGTTTGAACGCCCTGCTCATCCAACTCAGAGCCCAGGACTCTTTTTGGATTTTCTACAAACAGCTCAAAACACACCGTTTTACACATAAATTGCACAACTAATGTACATCACGGGTGCCCCTCCTAGCCCTATCTCAAGATACCAAACCCAATCAGGCATGCAGACTGTTGTAAATATTACAGGGGTGAAATGCATAGGCTCCAAAAATGTATATAATGTAAACATGTAAAAATATGTAAAAATGAAAAAGGACTGTATGACTGCAACCTGTGTACCAAATGCGCACTTTTTATGTCATCAAGCGCCCAGATGCTTTTGGGCTTGGGGTGCTATACAAGCAACACCAATAAATAAATAAATAAATACATCTACAGTGGCATCTTCCACCAAGATCCAGTTGTGACATTTCAAACACTTTACCTTGAAGTCCTGCAGATCAGGTGCAGGCAGGATGGCATGAGGTTGAGTAGGGGTGGATGGAACAGAGGGAGCCAAAAAAGTGGAAGACAGTGGCAAAGAGGTTTTTGTCAGGCTGATTGTGGACCGTGGGCTCTCATCTTATGATGCAAGCCTTCTTATAGGGTTCCTCCACATCGTCCCAATGGACCCGGATGAGATTCTGAATCATAGTAGAGGTTCCCAAACTTTGTGATGGTTTATAGGAAGGTCTCATCCACAACACCATCCAACCGAAAACACACTGAACTTCCTCAAGCTCCTTCTTACTCTGTTGCTCCAAGACACAAAAATATTGCCAGCTATAAGCGACAATTTTCTGGACACACTACTTCTTCTGTGGAGTTAAGGCAGTACACACATACCCCACCTCTTCATCCCTGCCAGTCCCAGACATACTTAAACGTGGGAATGGGGAGCAAAAAACAAAACTGTAAAACACATCACAAAAAGGACTCTGTCACTACAAATGTAAAAAAGAATTACAAAATATATATAACAAGTTTAAATTGAAAAAACACAAACTACAATCACTAGAAAAAAATGACAAAGTTATAGGAACAAGTGTGGTAAAAAAAGGAATTGAAAAAATAGGATACTGCTCTTTAAAAGTTGCTGGAGGCTCACAAGCAAGTTCACCCATCAAGAGACAAAAAGCAATGACAAAAAATGAGAAGTGTCTTGGGGTGTGATGAATAGTCGCGGCTACACAAACAAGCCAATCAGAGCGCTTCTAAACCTTCAACAATAAGATTGTGTGATGTGCTTACACTCCTACATATAACTCATGGCTGCATCAATGGGATGGCCCAATCAGGCGGTAAGGTTCATTAAAGCAGCTGCGCAGATTCACCGCTTCTGCCCTGACAAATCAGATTGTGCACACTCTAATGCAACATCAACAAGAGGGACAAATCAGGCAACATGGTTTGTTAACATGCCTATGTGGATTTACGACTTCTGTGCCGACCAATCTGATTGTGCGCACTATATAGCCATGTGAACAAGAAGGCCCAATCAGGCAGCACGATTTATTAGCACAGCTATGCATATTTGATCCTTCTGCACTGACTAAGCGCATTGTGTGCACTATATAGCCACGCCAACGAGAAGGCCCTATCAGGTGGCATGGTTTGTTGATGCAGCTATACTGTTCGCTGCGTGTAACCAATCAGACTGCATACCACACTTATCACACTTATACACCTACACATGACCTATAGCTGCATGTACAAAGACAGCCAATCAGATGATGCAGTGGGTTAATGGGGCTATGCCCTGGTGCAATGATGTACCCACGCCTACTCCATTGACCAATAATATTGTGCGCTGGGGTAACACGGGGACACATGACTCATAGCTGCATCTACACATCCTGATGTCTATTGGTTGAAACCATACAGTGCAGTGCATCCTCTGAAAAAACAGCTATGCTGAGAACATTCAAATGTTCCCTCACAGCATTTGCAGACTTTGGTTCTAATAGACCACTTAGTCCACATACACTGGGAGGGTGTTGACTACTATTGCAAGTCTCATGAACACCAAAAAATAAAAGCACATGGTCTGAACTCTATGCATCGTCTAACAGCTGGCGTGGCATCAGCTTCTATACCAGCAACCACCACAGCAACCTCCACACCATCCACCTCTACCACTGTACCTACCATGCCCTCCACCGGAACTCAACATCCCGTAGTGCTGCCCACACCGTGTCAGAATAGAAATAACATTATGCCTCCTATTGTAATAATTGTATGTGTATTGGCCTACGCCAAGTTGTCTAAACATCATGCGCGAACAAACTCCACGCCAAGGTCTTGACCTTAGAGAAATCAATGTAAGCCACCATCTTGGATTAAACCACCGCCATTTTAGGTTCTCTTGTTATGTAGAAGTCACCCTGAACATCAAAATGGAGGCCAAATGACATTCTGAATAAGATTCTGGCCGTTGTGACCTCCGTACAGCTGAATAATTAATATGCCTGCAGGCCACTTGTCGGGGTCGCGAACAGAGACCTTGTCCTACTGATGAACTACATGTAAATGTACTACTTATATCAGCGAAACTAATCGAAATGCATATATTAAAGGTTGACCTGGCAAGGAACCCTAAGACCGGAATTATATTTCGCAGAAATGGTTAACCCGCAAGAGGGTTGGCCAAGGGCTGGACAAATTGTATAAAAGGCCCGGGTATTCCAATATGCGGTCTCTCACTAACACATCAAACCCTCGTTGAAGTTCATTATGTCATACTGAGAGCCGAATAGCTATCCGTTTGTCAATTGACTTGGTAACTGTTGTAGCTTGAAAAAAAGCACTTGTATGTTTCTTTGTAACCTGTGTTGGTGTGTTTCTTTTTGGGCTTCCCGGCCTCATATTATTGTTCTGTTTTCACAACCGGACCTGAATGACTGCAAAGTTTGGTGCTATCGATGTCAAAATGTGGTCACGGTGGGAGATGCCACCCTATATGGATGGGCACAGGACATTCCAAAACTTCAGGGCCACTAGTACTATATTTTTGGCAATGTTTTCCACCTTTTTGTACATAAATAAACCCACCCTAAAAAATAAAAAATAAATGCTATCTTTTTTACCCATTATTAAATGTCTATTCTTCCCTTCCCAGTTCCACCCGCCTCCTTCCCCCTGCCCAAAAAACGGCCTTTTCGGGGCCACCCTCTAAGTTAAAAATAGGCACTAAAATAAATCGCAAACTTTACTAAAAGATCACTACTTCTTAGATGATCTATTTTATACAGTTTGGAAGTATTTTTCTGATTTTTTCATTGTAGCCACGGGTATTCTGTTCATTGACCTTTTTATAGCCACGGTTACGGGATGAAAGTTAAATAAATCACATTTTATATGTGTTTATACATATATGCATATTTATTTAATAGGTTGCCTTTGAAAGATCTCTTTATGGGTACACAAAGTGTAGTATTTCAGCACATGTGCAGTACTGCTTTGATGTTAAACTTTTTTTATTCTTACAATATATCAATTTGAAATCCATTTGAAGATTTTTTTTTAAAAATCAATGTCCCTGTGAACATGTTTCTTAAATACTGTATTACATTTCTTTTCCCCAAATTATAATATTGTGTACTCCCTACCAAAAATCACTCTCTACGAATCATACATCCAATGCATCTCAAATGTCTACCCAAGTTCTTGCACTTAAGTCAAAAGCATTTATTCTTCGGCAATCTTCTGAAAAAGATTTAGGACACGAGAAATCAGTAGAGTCAGCGTCTTCTTCAATATTTCTATCCATTTCTCAGCTTATAAAAATGTTTAACAGATATCCACTGAAATATTCATTTTGAACTCTTCAAGCACGCAACTGCTAATGACAGGTCTCTCTCAATGCAATGCTAAATAAACACTGCCCTCCAATACTTTCAAAAGATACCTCCATTAAACCAATCACAGATTAGTTTAGATCACCTTCATAGATACAGATAGAGTCCGGTAGTATAGCTGTGGCCACAAAAAGGACAGTTATAGCCGCAGACACAAGACATCCCATTGACCTGAGGGTAGCCAAGTCTACGTACTCCAGTCATGGCTGAAATTAACTCTGTGTGTGGTTCAGCCAATCCCATCGGTTGTAGTGGTAGCCGCGGTAATGGAAAACTGATTTTTGTAAAATTACATATGTATATATGTGTGTATTAAGTAGTCCTTGTACGTTATATTTCGAGATATATTCAGTGTAAGAGATGATGGGAGTAGGGTGCAGAAGCATGAATAGATTCTGTAGCGGTAGCAGTAGAGTGCATGAGTAATGGTCAAGATGGTTGGAGAAGGTTGAGTAAGGGTAGAGAGGGTGTGGGTAGGTTATATAGACAAGCAAATAGACTTGCCATGTCAGAGTAATATGTGCACAGTGATTATGTAATGAATATGAACATTATAAATAGAATAATGTGGTTACATGGTTTATGTACTGCAATAAACATCACATTAGGTATGGACACTTAATAGATATGGTGAGAAAGTTATAAGTTGCCCCTTTATGTTGGTTTATAATTAAGAAAATATAATTAGTTAGAGAACATACTTTCTGAAATACAATTAATTACTCACATGTTTAATTTTTGTTGACCCTCAAATTTGTGCATAATTTACTGTTGTTGTCTTGACAAATAGCAATCCTTGGGTCATTGGCAAAAAAATCCAAGGTGGAGTAAAAAAACATAAAATGTCTAAGACATTGATAAGGTGAGTGGGTGGGGGTAGAGTGAGTGGGTATGGGTACACAGGGTGCAGAGGGTGCAGTAGGGTGGGTGAGAGTACAGAGGCTGGAAGTATTGTGGGTGGGGAACTGAGACTAGGGTAGGGTGGGTGATGTTAGAAGGGTGAGGGTCGGATGGGTTTGACTTAAAGAGTGAGGGTATGGTGCACAGCCATACAGAGGGTGGGGGTATGATGCGTGGCCTAGGGTGGAGGGGATGGGTGACTGAACAAAGCATGTGGTTGGGTAGGTCAGTGGAGGTAGAGAGGATGAGGGTATCCAGGGTGGAGTAGAGAGGATGGGGATAGGGTGGCTGGACAAACATTTTGCAAGGCCAATGAGCAACACAAAATAAAATCAAATGTATATAACTCTGTACGGCGTCCAGCAGCTGTCATGGCATCAACCTCTGCTCCAATAACCTCCACAGCATTCAGACATTGTCCACCATGTCTCAACACAGGAGTAGCAGCAACAATGTCATCTGAGTCGCAACACAATCCCCTCATACACTGTCTAAGATGTACATGCCAAGGTGAGATTGCAAAAAGTGCAGTGGAAGATCTGCGCCATGGACCTTATCTAATACAATCCCAGAGCTTGGGAACTAAATCAACAATTAGTTCAGCTCCACTGGGACAACGTTTGTGTGATCCCGTTTTATTCAAGACAAAGTTTAGGACAAGTGCAAGCAAATAAACCATTAACCTCACAGGAAATTGTCAATTAATTATTTCAGTTAGTTATTTTCTTTTCTTCTTAAATATTGGTAGTTTCAGTAGCATAGTGCCATTTCTCAAATTATTCTCTGATTTTAGTTCAATTTTCCTCCTCCCAGGACAAAACTGCAGACAGCGGGATATACTTAATGAGGAAGGAGCACCATTCCCAAAAAAAAGATAGAAAAACTGTAGTGCAAGTTATGACAAAAACAGCTTTCCGTGAACTTTCCAACGTGCCATTGAAGAGTTTAGGGACATCCATCATCATACAACATTCAGACCAACTCCACTGAGAGCGTAAACTGTTTTGATTAAATGCTCTGATTTTTAATTGAAAGGTAACCTGTGTAGAAAAAGGGAAATAGTTGAATATGAATGCTGTTCTTTTAGAAATGCATGATATGATATCATAGGTTTTTTATAACATGTACCAGAGGTTTCTAAGTGCGGACACATAGATCGATCCTGTGTTGCTCCGTGGCATCTTACTTCCGAGGCAAGCACGTTGCCCCTGAGCTATCCTCCCAAGAGGCATAAAGAAATTGCAAAACATTTGGACAATACTGGTAAGTGGAACTTGGTGTGAGCAGGTGTACTATGTTGGCACTACATGAAATCTGGTAGTAGTGCATATAAAATAGTGTAGCTTTATAAATAGGGAAACGGGCTACACTTTAGGATAGCTATTTTTAATTGCATCAGAGTAAAACACTGATAATGCATAGGTATATGAACAGAGATGGCTATATTTAATAGCATCTCAGTAAACACTGAAAATGCGTAGATTTATGAGCAGCACTAACACTTTTCTAATTCTAAATTAAGAAGAATGCACTTTTTCGGAACATTTTTATAGTACAATTAACTGCCACCTAATGTGAGCAGGTGGAAAATAGTGCCAATATATGCTATCTGATAGCAGTGATTATATAGCTAAAACACACAACATTGCAATTAAACCTTTGCATATGTAAATATTTACTGACACTTTCAACTAATGTAGAAGATCAAAATATTCTTGCATCAGCCATACACTCAACATGTGCACAGTGTGGGTTCTACACTCAGAATTACAACAGTCTACACAATGGTGTCTATTATATTTGCCAAAATCAATGGCACAATGAGGGGACTATAGTAAGCAAACTACTAACATGGCCGACACATTTTCACTGCAACCTATGACAGGCAAGTACACAACTGCAACAGTAACACCAACCAATTGCAAACAATGAAACACATACAACACATTTTATTTCCAACCATCTTTTATAACTGCAGCTATTCCACCCGGTGCTATAACCAGCTTCTTCTAGACACGGATACACATACATTTTGTACTAACTCAAAAACACACATTGACAACCTTCAAAACTTCAAATGAGATAAGGGTAGATGTGAAGATATGGAATCAGACATATTTTTAACATTGTGTGCTCTAACATCCACAGAATAATATGATTATTACACAGAAATGTATGGCTTAATATAACTATTCATATAGCAGTGTGCACAGCAGCAACCAATCAACCGACGTGATACGCTAATGGGCCTACATATGCCTGGCTGAATGCTGTATGCCCACGGATATACATACACCCAATGGTGCTGTTTGTTTCATAGCTACGGCAATCTGAAAAAAATTGTCAAAAAGAACATTACTTTCCTGCTTTCCCAAGCCCTCACCAAGTACCCCCAACAGCAATGCCAGCTACCCCACTCACATGATTACCTCCTCACCTTCCCTGCCCTCTCCCATTCCCCCAATAACTGTCATTGTTTCTGTGACGTAGTTTCGGTCAAAATGTAAGCTAGACATGTAATACCCCAGGCTATAGCTAGCACGTTGCTCTATAGCCACCCATAAGACAACACCCAATAACATGGTTTCTGTATGTTGTAGCCACGGCTATTGGGAAAAACATAAATATAAATGCAGTTCTGCTCTCCCATGCCCTCGCCAAGTGCCCCCAACATCTATGCCAGCTCTCCCCCACTCCTCTAATGGCCTCCTCACCTCCCCTGCCCTCTCCCACTCCCCTTGTAACTCTCATAATTTCTACAATGCAGTTTTGGTCAAAATGTTGGCTAGCCCTGGTATACCCCAGGATATTGCTCTATACCCACCCCCATAACAACACCCTATTAAATAGTATGTTTCTGTATGTTGTAGCCATGGCTATCGGTAAAAACCTCAGAAATAAATGTTTTCCTGCTCTCCCAAGCCCTCACCAAATGCCCCCGACATCTATGCCAGCTCCTCCCACTCCCTTGATGGCCTCCTCACCTCCCCTGGCCTCTCCCGTTCCCTTATAACACTTGTCGTTTCTGTGACGCTACTTCAGTTGAGATTGTGGGTACACGCGGCTATTCTTTCCGAAAGCTGAGGCTATAGAAAAGCTTTGTGTTGCAATCTCAGTCCCTACAACCCCCCTTCCTCTTGCCTCCCCTCAACTCTAGGCAGATGGCATTTGCGTGTTTTTTGACCTGCAAATGGCTTTTTCCAATGTTTCATTTTCTGGCTATAACCGCAGCTATCTCTTGCATCGAAAAAAGACCCAACCAGATTGTTGGCAATATACCCAAGATATAGCTATCTGTTTTGGAGAATGAGGCACCCCCTTTTCTATCAAATATGACAAAAACTACTGGACAGAATAACCGCAAACCACAAAAGGATCGCAAGTCAACGCTACGTGCCCAAGTTGTTTTTGACCTGGTCCAAAACCCGCTAGCGGTGGGGCAAACATTGATCTTTTTTGTCTATGGGAACATGAATGGGCGGTAGGCGGCAACTTTGTTTTCTTTCTTTCTTTCTTTCTTTCTTTCTTTCTTTCTTTCTTTCTTTCTTTCTTTCTTTCTTTCTTTCTTTCTTTCGTTGTTTCAATCTTTCTTTCTTTCTTTCTTTCTTTCTTTCTTTCTTTCTTTCTTTCTTTCTTTCTTTCTTTTCTTTCTTTCTTTTCTTTCTTCTCCTTGTCTAGTGGGTGACTTATACTTGGGCCCTATTTGTGGTTTCTGTCAAACATCTTCAAAAGTCTCCGAGGCATGTATCTACGAGTTGCAATCTTTCAAAACTCACTTCTGCACATCAGAGGGCTGCTAATTACTCCGTCACAGCTATCATCTTAGAAAATGGGAAAACTGTTGGAACAGGAAATGTTATTAATTAGAGATTTCATTCGAAATCATTTGCTTGTTATGTTTTAGCTGAAGTGCAAGAGAACAACTGATGACGTACATTACGGAGGCAACGTTTCGTTGAGTTGCAGATGGTGAAATAATTCAAACACGGGAAAGAATGGTTTACCTCTTCAGCACACTTAAGGAGCGCGCGCCTTCAGTCAGGCATTTGAATCGCTCATTAACATTCATAAATAAGGGCAGCTAATGATGTGTCAGAACACTGTAGAAAACAAATTATACCCTAACGATTCAGCTGCTGTAAGGTACTAATGTACCCTTACATCCATGGCCACACTTATCTTTGATTAGAATGCAGACTATAACTCTACCTCATTGCTCGTGAAGCAGTTTGCTTGGGAAATATTTGGCATTCCTAAAATGAATACTACTTTGTAATTATCAAGTAGGATTATTAGTGTTACTTTATAAGCTAAGAGGTTATTTAGAAGGTCACTTTATGATCTGTTTTATCTAATATGTGTGCTGTTCAATTTTAAGATTTTAGAAAACTGCTGAAATTATTAGATTTAACAAGTCTAGCTTCAGTAATGTAGTTATATTAATTTTATAAGTGTTAACATTCACTGAATAGTAAATTAATGCATGGCCAGGTTTAATAGTAGGAGGTCGGTGTAAATATAATGCAAAAAGAGTAACAGTGCATAATCATGAAATGGGGATTTCAAGTAATGTGAACCGGCTATTTTGTATTCGGTTAAATGGCAGACAGAAATGTTCAATTAAATAGTGGGTGCTTTAAAAGTACAGGATTCAGCAAGGGGTCTCTTTTTCAATACCATTAGTTTCAGAATCTAATGAAAATGTATTGTTTATGATTCTGTGCCAGCCATCACAGCAGCTGCACGCTCATTGAGAATTACCCTTCAACTTCACCAATTAACATTTTGTGTGTCAACTTATATATTTTATTTGTGTAACCCTAATCTAACAAAGCATTAATAGCCATCTCAGTATGAAAACAAGACCCAGGTTTTGGCATCAAAGCCAGCATATAAGTAGCATATTTATAGTGTCTTTTTGAAGATTGTCACAAGGGCAATGTCTTTGCAAGCAGAACTTCCCTTTTTCATCTCAGCTTAGCACAGTGTGTACTCAAGCTCTTGCCAATGCACACAGGATTGCATTTAATCACATTGTTTGTAAGGGACAGGTTGGCATTGTGAATTGTGCACAGCGGTTTCAGGCGCTGATGATAAAGTGGCAACCACAAGTTCACAGTGGTATACAGAAACGAGATGCTGGCCATGACAGACAGCTTGGTTACTGGACCACCATAGGGAATCTAGAAGTGCCTGATGTATATATGCCCCATTTAGAAGAGGTGGCCAACAATGGCTGAACACACACCTTTGCACAGAGTGCTTCTTCTACAACTTTCTTTGGCGATTTGTATATGAACCTTGACTCCCCTAGGCCCAGTAATCTGCATAAAACTAAATCATGGTGCAGATCTGTGTTGGGGTATTTTGTCGAGGCCAACATAGAAACAGCACTGTATAGTGCTTGGGAGAATGGAGCATGTACACTCAGGCCATTGTCAGGGCTGCTATCTCCCCACTCCTCCCCAAACACCCTCCCCTATCATTTTCTTTTTTTAAAACATCGCAACTCCCCTTCGTAACCCCACTTAACTAATCAATGCAACAGCTTCCCTGTTCCGGCTGCCATGGTCATAGAAGAGAGGCTACATGCAGACTATTTTGGATCAGTGTTTTAATTCATTGAACAGGACGCCGCCCTTAAAACTCTCTCTGGCGAGCCATATCAGGTGTTAACTGCACAGAGACACACTTTAAAGGCTCTCGCTCCGTTCGGGGCATTAACTCAGGCCCCAAGCCAATGACAACCCATCCTGTCCGCCGAATCTGGTGATAACACCACAATGTTTAAAGTAATAGAATGCCACAAGACTCTAATATGATATGATAGGTTATTTATAATGCCTTCATACACAGAGGTTTCTAAGCACGGACCCAGGGATTGAACCTCTTGCTTCCAAGGTGAGCACGTTGCCCCTGAGCTATCCTCCCGAGACCTCATTCAAGATGAATTGCAAGAATGGTGAGAAGGCAGGTCTCAAACACTGTCCTCATGAAAGCAGAGAAATCCACAATTAATGTATTCCACAGCAACAGTAGGAGCAGAGTGGCATACATTGCAGAAGACCCTGCCTCATTGCAACAAGAGAAGATGGATTCCAATTTGGGATGTCCGTGAACAAATCGAAAGTGAAAAGTATGCGGGCGAAAAAAATGAAACATATTTTTACGAAACATACAAAAATGCCATAAAGGCAGCAAAATGACACTTTGTGAACGCGCTTCCCCCACCCCCTTACTTACCTTTTGGCAGCACACTTCGTTGTGTGCTACTGACTCCCTGCCTCCCTGTGACGTCAGTTCCCATCACTTATGTGGATGGGATCTGGTGCTGCAGGGTCCTTTTTTTAACCTTATTTTTACAGGTAGATGGGACACCCCTGCAACCCCAGATGCCATTATAGAGAACAACTGTAAGGGGGGCACGACTGCAACCTCCGGTCCCCTTGTTTGCTATAATGGCACCGTGTTGTGTATTTGTTCAACATTTTCGGCTGTACTAAATTTTCGGACAGCGGAAATTCGAACAAATATACTATATGGTTATTTTTTTCTGGTCTATTCTACGGATAACTCCAATTTGTAGTGAGAGTGAGTTTAAATCCCAACTTCACTGCTTAACCAAAGTGGGGTGTCCCAGGGCAAACAATGTATTCTCACTCTGACTACACTGTTTGAGTAACAATTGGGCCGATGTAATGATAGTAGGGGAAACATGTTGTACTCGCAGGCTCCTCTGTTAGTGGCCGCTAATGCTGTCACCTAGAATTAAATTGTTGTGTAGGTCCTCCCTCTATACCATATACCTTAATTTGACTACCTGATATTTAGTCTTCCCAGCCATTTAGCACACCAGAGATTTGTGTATGGTAGGGCGACGGTGGCAGAACTAACATTAATTTCGGCCCTGCTGCCAATCACTGTTGCTTGGCCTGTGCAGTGCTGGGTCCCAAATGAGAGTGACACACCTTTCTATGCCCTGTTATGTAACAGGGCCAAGTTGCTTTGTTATAATGTTGATGTGTATAGATCGTAAAAGATAGGGTTCTCTGAGAGGTGTACATTTTAGATATTTTGTAAGCTGTCAATAGCATTGCTCCAGGATGTTAAGGTAATTGTCTGTGCGTTGTGGATGGAAAGTTGAGTTGGTGTATCTGTGGTGGATTAGTGTGGTGTTTAATGAAATGTGTACATTCCGTTGTGTAACATTTGGTGTTTCTGTGTTTCTGTGAGTTGTGTGTCAAGATTTGCTGTGGTTAGGGTAGCAAGTTGAATGCTGTCTTTATCCAATCAGTGCACAATTGGATTGCATTAACACACCATGTGGGACTTTCAAAGTGCATTTTAGGTAGAAGCGGCATATAGACAGTTTTTTTTTGTGGGGGGGACATGAGGGCGACAAGGTCCAGAAGGGTGATGGATCGAAGCTGCCAGGACCCGTCAGCTGTCTGACCAAATGAGGGTGACTTACTAAGGAGCCAAAGTAGTCCGGCCAAGTCTGCCTGCTGCTGTCTGCAGCTGAGTCTGTGTGTGTTGATCCTGCCACGCTCCCTTTCTGGCATCACCTGCCTGTGCTTGCCTGCTATGTAACACTTGCTGTTTTCCTGCTTGTGAGGGCAGATGAAGCTTTGCATCTGCTGCACCTCTCAGGATGCAGCCCTCTCACCTGCCTACACCTCCTGGACGATGTTGCAGTCACCTGGATCTACGGATTTTGCCCATGCCCCCTTCTGGCCCACCCACTGGCCCAGAAACGTTTTACATCATTTCCTGGGCAAAGCCCAGGTGAAGTCAGGCCAAGTCTACTCACTGCTGTCTGCAGCTGTCAGCAGTTGGACGCTAACTTCCTATTCCCAATCTTGTTCTTCCATGTTTCTGTTCTCATCATCTTTAGACCCAATGCAACTCTCAACTGCCGCTTCTACTTCCTTCAACGCAGCACTCCCAGCTTACTCACCTGTATGTTTATGGTCCTTGACCAGCATAGTGCTTTCTCCACTGTTTCCCCTTCGATTTGATTCTTTCTGCCTTTTTGGTATTGTTTACAGGTCTGTTTTACATTCTACTCCTTGTATTCCTTGTGGCTCTGTTTCTAGTTCTTCTATTTGTAACTATTCACATCTATTCTATCCTCTTAGTTCCAGTTACCCGTCACCCATTAATCTTGCCCTCTGGAATGCGTGATCACTTTTTAATAAATCTCACTCTGTCTTATATACTTTCCTTGGTCTGAACCTACATGTTGTGTGTATTACTGAGACAAGGCTTTCGTCTTATAATCCTGCCATTCCTGATTCCCATTCCACCTCTGTTACAGCTTTTCTTCACACGCCTAATCCATTGGCCCTTGGTAGGTGGAACTGGTATTCTCTACTGCTCCGCTTTTCTACTACTACTTCATTTTCCCTTGATATATTTTCTTCATTTGAATACTCACTTTTTTTTCTTATACCCATCCCTTGACCTTTGTACTTGTCTATCGTCCTGTCCCTGTTGGAACATTCTTGATGATATTGATCTCCTGCTCTCTGTTCTCTTGCCTTGCTCTGCCCCATTTATACTCCTCTGCGATGTCAACATGCATCTCTCTTCTATTCATTCATATCTTCTGTTTCTTTCTATTCTTGATTCTTATCTTCTGTCTGCCCTTTCTACTCCTCCTTCACATGTTTCTGGTTCTTGTCTTGATCTTATTTTCACTTCACCTTTATTCACAACTTTTGTTTCTGTACACCCTATCTATTCTTCTGACCATAAGTGTCTATTCTTTACGATTCTCCCTTCTCTTCTCCCGACTATTCCACCTGGTTCCAAAGTTCCAACTTATTTTTGACGAGATCTTTGTGATTTTAACACTCCCTTGTGTTTCCTCTTGTATTTCTACTCTTCCTTTGCAAAATTAAAGGGATGGTCTAGTAAAATTTTTTATTTAAAAAATAGATAGGCCACATAAAAAAAAATACTAGCATCCTCCGTTTTAAAACTTCCTATGTAAAATGTTTCTAATTTTAAAAATTAAATCTTCTAATATACAACCTATTTATCTTCCCTATCTATCCAAGATTCTTGAAAGTTGTGTGTATTCCCAGGTCTCTCATTTTGTCAGTGATGACTCTATTCCTCTTAGTCTTTGGTCTGGTTTTTGGCCTCTTCATTCCACTGAAACAGCTCTTCTTTCTGTCTGTGATTCTTTGCTTGCTGCCCGCCATTCTAAACTCTCTTCTCTTCTGGTGCTATTGGATTTTACAGCTGCTTTTGACACTGTGTATCATATCTTTCTTCAATCTTCCATTTCCTCTTTTAAGTTTTCTGGTTCTGTTTCATCTTGTTTTCCCTCATATCCATCCAACCGAGGGTATTCGGTTTCCTGGGATGGGTCCTCATCTGATACTTTACCTCTTCATCACGGTTTTCCCCTAGGTTCTGTTCTAGAACCTTTTCATTTATCTCTATATACATCTCCTCTTACTGCTATAATGTTATCTTCTGGGATATCAAATCACTTCTATGTGGATGAAACCCAACTGTTTCTGTCCTTTTCTTCCTTTTCATCTTATATTCATGAGAATGTTGCTTATTGTCTTCTGGCTATCAAATCCTGGATGTCAGATCCCCTTTCTCATCTTAAATTCCACTAAAACAGATGTTTTTTTCGTTCCCACTAATGCTATCCCTTCTTTTTCTCGTCCTTCCTTTGTTTCATTTTACAATTCACAACAACCTATTTCATCCTCTGCTCGTAATCTTGGTCCTAATTTTAACACTGACTTGTCTTTCTTTCATATTTCTATTACTTTGCGTGCTATCGTCTTTTAAACATTCGTAAATCGTGATCATTTCTTACATTTGATGCTACAAAGCTTTTGATTTCTTCACTCAGTTTATTCTCATATATGCTATTGTTCTGCTACATTCTTTGATCTTCCTGTCTCTTGCTTGTCATCTCTAAAGTCTGTTTTGAATGCTTCTGTTCGCCTCAAATTCAATTTTCTCTCTCTCATGTTCAAGTCTATTTATGCGTTGCACCTTCTTACCTGTCTTCTCTTGTCTGTTTTTATTCTCCTATTTGTGTGTTTTGCTCTCAATTGCTGTTATCATTTCCTTGTCCCCCATGCGCCCAGTCACGCTCCATCTCACTGGCACGCTCTTCCTCTATCCCTCTGCTCTATTACTTCCTATTCCTTATTTCGTACTACTCTTAAGAATCATCTCTGTCCTCTAGAAGAATAACTGAATTATTTTTCTCCGTTTTTAAAATTGTATTTTATTGTACTGAAAAGTGTGTCCTTTTCGTTCAGCGCTTTTGCGTAAAGCGCTATATAAGTTACAAATAAAATGCAAAATACAAATACAAAGGTCCAGACGGGCGATGGACATGAGGAGCATTGCACAAGGGACTAGGTTGCCTGATGATTCCATGTCATGCTGGGCATCCTACACTATTCTTTGGCTTTGCTCTATCCTTAGTTATTTTTCAGTTTATTTTATCCAATTGAAGTGACTGCAGCTAGATGATTACCAGCAACTGCAACGTGTACTGAGTTTAAAGTATAGTATGGTCTTGCCCAAAGTACTGATTGCCTGTTTTCCTTAACTAGTGCAATGTATTAATACAGTTAGTTAGTTAGAGAAAACGATCAAAAGAAAAGAACTATTAAGCATCAACGGTCACAGCCGGATTGACGCTCTATGGGTATAGGAGATGCCATGACACCGTTTGGAGCCCTATACAGTAGTAATTTAATGCCAATCACAATATGTTTAGGCTATGTTTTGAATTGTGTGTCTTAGTGTAAATGATGATTTATAGATGAAACGAATAAATGTGTGCTAAAGAGATCTGTGTGTCAAATAGTCTACTTAATTTGCATGCACTGCACAGTTGGGTCAAAGATTTCTATGTATTAATATATTGTTTGGATATTTCTGTTAGGGATAAAAACAATTTCCATTTTGGATTATTTCAGGCATTGTCTAGTCAAGCCCCAATGCCGTAAGAGCCAATAAGGAGTTTTTTTTGTATGCAACCGGAGTACCACTAGCTCCTTGTGCCCGCTTCCAAAACTGCATATATCAAAACCTATGCACGCATTATTAATGTAATGAAGTCTAAAGAATGTTGAGAATGAAAGTATACATGCCAAATCTTAAACAACACACAATAGAATGCATACAGGGGAGAGGGCCAGATGTTCAATGAGCGATCAGAATAATGTGCTGATAGGTGGTGGCTAGCGTAAATGGGCGTGGTGCTTCCCTCACCATACATATCATGATTTCCTCACCTCCATCTCGGGCGGTCCAACAGAACACACTGTATGTAATCAATGATGTTCTCTCGCCATGAAAGAAGGATTTCATGGTGAGAGAACATCACTGGTTGAATGCAGTGTGTTCTGCCGAGCTGTCCTGATACAGATGTGGGTGAGGATATCACATAAGATCTTCCAGTGCGGAGATCTCTCCTGTATATGCCGACATGCCCCGTTCCAATCAGGAAATATAAGTTCACTCCTAGATTTAACATTGCATTCTAGCACGTGAAGACTGCACGTGCCAGAAGGTAAAGGTAAAACCAACACTGAACTTTCCTTCATTTGTGTGTCCCGAGAGCTTGGTAGAACACACTGCATGCAATCAGTGACATTCTCTCACAGAGACATCTTTATTTAGATGTTCCTTGTTTAGACCTGAGTTCCAGTTTGGATTACAATCTGAAGCAAGTGGTGTTTCATGCAGGCAAATCATATTTTGAACAGAACAGGCTTATTGAGAAGTATGTGTTTGGGCTATTTTTGAGTACTTCCTAACACCAATTGGGCTATAGATTGGTTTTCTTTTCTGAAGTTCTCAAAATTCAAATATCTAATAACTCTTAATATCAATTCAAACTTGGTCGCGAGGTATTGCTTGGTGTCAACAAAAAAATCCCTCACTAGTAACCTTCTTCATTCTGATTATGTGTCTTTTATTTCTTATCTGGGAGCAATGACTTTGGGCCTCATTCCGAGTATGGCGGTAAGGGATAGCGGCCACCGGTAACGAGACCGGTGGCGGTAATCCCTTACCGCCATACTCCGAGTTCCCTTTGCGCCCTCGTCCTTAACGCCTGCTTTGAGCAGGTGTTAAAGTCGAGGGCGCAAAGGGGCCTCCATGCCAATAACGGTGACCGTAATGAACGGTCACCGTTATTTGCATCTTCCCCATTCCCATTGAGCCCTATGGGGGCTCATTTGGGAATGGGGAAGAGCCTTGGTGAATGGGGAATTACCGCCCCGCCAACCTTGGAATGGGGCGGTAATTTCGCCATCCACCAAGGCGCTGCCGGTCCGGGTACGGCGTCAACCAAGGCGTTAATAGCGCCATTGGTTAGCGCCGTACTCGGAATGAGGCCCTTTGTCTTTTGCAGCACAATGTCTTGATGACATGATATGATATGACATTTATAATGCACCTATGCACAAGTGTTTCAAGGCACGACGAGGCAAGGGAGGGGGAACAGAGGGAAAACAGACAACGATCCTACTAGGTCAGGTGTCATTCAGATTGTTTAAGTGCATGGGAAGGGAGGGGGAAAGTGCGGGGGTAAGAGGGAGGGGACAGTGCAGTACATGGGATAATAGAATAATTAAACAATAAGTAAAAGTACGGCCAGTAGGTAGCAAGTGCAAGGGTAGCTGCAGGTATCAGGTGGCAAGTGCTGTTAGTGGGACTATAAGGATACAGAAAACAGTCCCCAAGTGCAGGGGTTGCCAGGAAGGCAGTGCAGGTGTGCAACAAATGACATATGTTGTGTACAGATCTGACAACCGAAGAGCAACATTAATCATTCTACAATGAAACTCTATTTGTGCACTGTGACACTCTCTCTCTTTGCACTGTCACACTCTCTCTCTTGCTGTCTGCGCTGTCACTCTCTTCCCCTGTGCAGTCCTTTTCTCTCCGCTCGTGCCTCACTCTTTCTCACCTTGCACTGCCAGACTTTCTCACCTGCCTCTGTCACTCTCTCTTCACACCCTTCCTCCTCATGCCCTTACTCTCCCCCTCACCCTGACACCCTTGAAGATATCCTCACTTGCACCCTCACTCCCTCCTCTGCAATAGAAGAGGGAGAGAGGGTGCAGATCACCTCTTGGATCCCTTACTTTTTCTCTCATTCCTCTTCTCAGTCTTTCTTCTTCTCTTACCCATCCACTCTCACCCTTTCTCGCTCATAATTCCTCTTGCTCATCATCGCTGGCACCCTCTCTCATTGGTTTCCTCGCATGCCCTAATCGCCTTCTCATTTGCTTGCACATATGCATCCCTTCTCGCATCCTCCAGTCCCTTCAATCATTGCACCTTGCACCCAGGTGCCTATAAATGCAAATTGCAAAGAACAGCAGTAAATGCCAAAACGATTGGCTTTGTCAGTGCTTGTTTCTTAGGGTGAGGTGAGTGAAGAAAGTCACTGTCTATTCTTACAGTATGTGTTCTGTGCTTGTTTTTGTCTAACGTGAGTGCATTGCATTGTGCTGTGGCCTTCTTGCCTGTTGAAGATCAGACACACAGCTGTAGTACAGTCTGATCCCTCTCTGCACTTGGCAGAGATGGATCAGGAAGTTGTTGCATGCATTCAGGCATGCCAGTTAACTGGGCACTAGATTACATAGATGCAGTATAGTACAATCTACAATTTCCCAAGCTGCTGCTGGGTGGCCTGATATTGTCCTTGTTTTTAGCATGTAAAGAAGAAACACCCAATGTCTTGCCTCCTTATGTGTATGCCAGCAGGCTCTACATTGGTGTCAACTATTTACTTGTTGGGTATGGCAATACATCTGAACTACTTAGCTCAATCAGCTGAAATAGCTCAAAGTAAAGCTCAATTCAGAAGTATATGTGTAATGTGAAATCACATATGTTTTTATGTTTGTATGTATTGTGCATGAAAATAACCAAATGAATTAAAGATACAGTAAAATAGTTTGAACAGCACATTTTAACATAATTAATTTAACATCTCTTTCTTAGAGTATAAAATGTAACATAATTAAACCAATAAAAATGTGTTTGACTTCTCTTCATCCACGTTAAAATTAATTTTGTTTTCCCCAATAACAAAAAATTAAACTTTCCATCTAAAAAACTAGATGAAAGAAGAATTGTCATTCAATTTAACTTATATATATGTGCATTTAAAACGTAATATTGTAGCACTGCCTATTACATTGTCTATGTAACTACGCTAAACATTGTTAGTGTCACCTTCCAAATGCAAAATCGGCTGCCGATATAACTAATGATTCTGTGCCATAGATGGCACTCCAGAATAGATAATAGACAGAGATCAAGGGGTGGGTAGTACACTGTACTCTACAAGTAAAAAAACGTATAAATCTTTAATATAGTACACGTAAAAAAATTCTAAATCACTCAACAAATAACAAACACTGTATCATACAGTTATGGTTAAGAACAACAACAAAAAAACAAGGATTTCGTCAATTCCCATCAAATGGTCAGGTGACATAAATCTATAGTACATTGAACAGACAAATGACAATGTACTTCAGTTTCTGGTTAGTATTTGATAACATCCGTTATTCTAATCCTGTACATATCCAGGACATTGTCTCGACATGTTTCAGTTCTTGGGAGGATTACTCAGAGAACATTCTTCAGGAAAGTTTATCGAGATTATCGAAATCATCCACTGTTATCTGGGTACAACAGTATGGTATAAATGTACAACCTGTAAACATAAAAAGAAAGGGGATTTTAACAAATGAATCAAAACACGGTTGTCAGGGGCTGTTTTGCAGAGTGAACTTTGAAACTGGTTCTGTGAAGTTTTAGAAGCCAGGAAATGTGTGAATAAGTAACTTGACAACCTTTGTGGTCGGCACAGCTGCAGGAACTAGCCATGAGTTTTATTGTCTGATAGGTATTGTATATGGTAGATGCAATCTCCTGGTGCCTGAGAGCATGACAGAAGGAGTTTCTTTATTTATTTTGGTCAGCAGTAAAGCACAAAATAAGCCAATGCCCAATGCTACCCGGAAGTTTCAATTGTGCAATATAGGTTGCAGTTTGGTAGATTTCTTGAAATATTTATGCAAACCATAAAAGTTAAGGCTAAAGAGCTTAGGCCAGTTATTGCTAGTAATGAAGTATGTTTCAACCATGTGTTACGCTCACCTGTTATCCACAGGGATGCCACCCAGCCGTATGGACACTGGTATCCTTCTCTGCGGTTCCCAGATGTGGCCAGTGGGAGAGGTTCTGCCTGTAATACAGGAGGGCTATGTTCAAGACTGACCAACTGGGGTAATTAGCCTCCCACCACTCGTATGCCTTCAGCCCCTCTGGGGCCTCACCTCACCTTATTGTTGATTCAGGTGTGCTCTCCGCCCTGCCTTCTTGGCAGGGGCGCGTTGTCCTTTGTGGGCTGATGCGATCTAGTTACTTCACTGATGCCAGCCCGTTTGAAGTTTTTCAGGTAGGTCTTATTGCTGTTGTATATTGTTGTTATTACTGCACGCCTTTCTTGGTTTAATAATGTCTCTTTCTTTTCCTTACTTGTGCGGAAGTCCAGTGTGGTGCATTGGCTGAATTGGGTCTCACTGGTAAATGATGGCGTGTAATGAGCGCTATGATGCGGTAAGTAGGCGCTATGTGCAGCGCAGTGATGCCTTGCCTTTGTTAACCTGTTTTCTTTTCTTTTCCCATAGATCGCGGTGTTCACCCAGGGTGTGGAATTCCGAGGAGATGCTGGTCGAGGGGCAACCTGCTAGGTAGGCTTTTTGGTACAGTTCGTTATGTTGTAATGTCTCTAATACCTTGTTTCTTTCCTTTTTGCAGATCCATTGGTCCGGGAGACACGCTGATCCTAGGAAGCTGTTCGCAGGAGCTGTGGGCAGATAAAGATGAAAATTACAGGTAAAATGCTGCTGCTAACAATGGTCCTTTTGTCTCCTTACAGGTGCTGTTTCTCCGAGGTTCGCGGGTATAGCTGGACACGGTGAACGTCACGTTGCAAGATTGCAAAGTAACGCGAAGCATGTAATCCAAGTCGGGTGTGGTTTAAATAGTTTCAAGAAAGTAGTCCAGGTAGAGTAGTCCCTAGGCTACCACACCCAAAACACTATACCACATAGCTTGGTTCCAAGGAGCCAAGCTATGTGGATGCCTCCATGTTGGTTGGCAGTTTCAAAATAAAGTAGTTCCCCAAGCACTTGTCATCACTGTGTATGAGTCTGGCGCCATAGGCACCAGGACTGGCTCCAAGAGGGCCTAGGAAGTGGATGCCAAGGCTTATTGGAGACCTGAGCCAAGACCTCTCCAGGCCCATGGGCTTGCCAGAGGGGTTTTCGGATGTGGGTCATGACACCATGTGCTGATGTCATGACCTACCATAGATGAATCCTAAGAATAGATTTGTTCTACATTTGTTCTGATGATAACAATTAAGATAAAACTGGCCAATGAAAACGCAGGAATTAGAAAAGATGGGGTTTCTTTGAAGAGGCTTTTGTCCAATCATATGTGGGGGCTGGATTGTAATAAAGTTTTTGGGAGTGTTTTAACTGTTGCAAAAATGTATATAAGATTTGAACTGATGTGGTTGATTTGGTTCCATAGAACCATCCAGCTGCTCCCTGGAATTTTGTACAATAAACCATGGTTTACGTACAAAACATGCACTTGTTACTCAGCTGGTGGACCACGTTTTAGGCTGAGACGATTAGGGGTTTACCCCTACAAATTTGGTGACTATGAAGGGACCCCAGGCTTTTTGAGAGTTTGGGGATCTACTGCCAACACCTCTCAGCTGTGGCACCACACCAGTCTTCCATGCACTATGAAAAAAGAGAGGTCGGCAAACACCATTTTGGTTAAAGGTCCATCTACTCCCCGGAGGCGTGGGGCCATGGTCCAGCTGTGCAGGGTGACTTGATGAAGCACTGCATTGGAGCATGTTGGGTCATGTGAGTGATCCTTTGAAGGTAAAGCAAGGAGGGAAAGAGGGTTGATCTTTTTTAAGGGGTTTTACAGGGCAGGAATTGAGTATGGGGTTTGGAATTAGTCGAGGTTGCAGGGAATGGAAAAGTGAATGTTTTTACAGAGTGATTGAGATGTTCTCTGTTGTAAGTCCCTTGTTTATATTTAATTACCTAGTTTATTATTTAAGAGGTGCGAGGTGTATCCTACCTGGCACGCCAACCATGAGGGTTGTCTTTATACCCTTTAGTTTGCTTGTCTGCTTGGCTGAGCCCTCACTTACTATATTATAGTAAGTCCAACAGTAGATACCTTCCTAAAGTAAAGTATACCCTTGGTGTATTGGCTGTAAGGGCTTCTTTGTTAGTTGAAATAGTGAAGGGGTAACTTTCTGTAGTCAGGAAAAGATGGCCTTGTAGTAGAGAAGAATGTACAAGTGACAAGAGAGAGAGAAGTGAGAGCAGCAGTTATGTAGTGGAAAGTATCGCACCCCTCCTATGCTTGAGTGGTGGGAATATTTTGGGGATATTGGCCGCCAGAGTGCTTTTTTGATAAGATGCTGTCTTATGTGTATGCATGAAAAAAGAATTGAAGTAAATATTTAAGTGAGACAATTTTGGTATAGACAAATACATTCAGTGAGTGTGAAGCTCAACTAAGGAATTGGGTAAGGGTAAAAAGGGAGTTCTTTGGGTGTTTTGTGCCATCTGTAGAAGGGTCAGAGGATATGGTAGCCAGAGTACAAGATGAAGAGGGATGGGACTCAGATGTCGAGCAGGGAGAGCAGGCTGTAGTTGCCATACCTCCTGCTCCAGTAGCAGCGATAGAAAGTACACCATGGAGCCATAGACCGCACCAAAGTTCATGCATGGCTGTAGAAAGTTGTAGGGTAATGGGGGAAGCCCAGGAAATAACGTGTGTAAATCAGTTTCCGTTGCTCCTGAAGGGTCTGGGAAGGGCGTATTCTATCCTGTGGTCAGACATGGACCTGAGTAAAGACACTCCCTTCACATACTGTAGGGGTGGGGAAGTGGATTTATGCCTTAGAGAAACACACAGCCAGTGTGATGTTGGCCAAAGAGGACATGACGTGCTTATTCACAGCCCTAATGGGGGAGCAGTCAGATGAGCTTTGGAAGAGATTGGGGTATCCGGGAGTTCAGTTGAATACAAATACACATTAGGGAGCAGCTTTTAATACCATTAGGGCACAGGTATGGGTGGACCTTGCGAATTGTGTATCCTGATACACCTAAAAACAAAAGAACAATTATAATAATTATATCAATTCAATTTTAGCTAAAACTATGAAATCGGATGACGATCCTGCTGAACACATCCAATAAATTCAGGAGATGTGGAGGACAGAAACGGGAGAAGCATGGGACAAAAATGCAGTGATATTTTACCACATGCTGAAGAATGTACTTCCCAAAGAAGTGCAGCACGATTTAGATAAAGTGGAAGTTATGGAGGCCAAGTGTTGCCTGGAGATTCAAGCACGTATTGTGCATTTTTGTGAAAGAACACAAGAAAAACAGGGAGAGTGAAGAGCAGTCACAAAAAGCAGAAGATAAGCTTGTTCAAAAGAAATTGGTGAAGATTTCTCTAGAAGGGGCAGTAATTACAAATTCTATGGAGGGACAGCAGAGGCTATAGGAACAACAGGGATACAGTGACCGGGGTATGACTCAGGGTTGGAGGGACGGTTCTTGTCCTGATCCAAGGCCAATGAGGAATTTCCAAGGGGCAGGGGAGGATTTCCGTGAGAGAGTGAGTCATTTGGCGGGTTTGGAGAAATGGGTCCTCAGTTTAATGGGCCGATGGGAAACAGTTGTGGAGGGTTCTATGGGATTCAGTGTTGGTCATGTGGAAAGTTGCTACATTTGTCACTGGATTGTTGTGAATGGCCACAGTACTTAAACATGGGAGCTCAACAGATGCCCGACCCTGACATATGCCCTGGGCTCTGTGCAATCGCAGCAGGCACAGATTGAACAGAACCCAGCAACTGGGGCTGCACAGACCGTCAAGATCCCACTGACCATACCAGCACAAGCATCAGTGCAGACATGGGATGAGAATCGTTTAGCCCAAGGAACAGTTACGCACTAAACAGAAGCAAGTGGTGTTTTGGGGGAAATCCTTTTTACCTCCCCGTTGCTAATATGTACCAGTAGTGGGGCAGCCCACAGGGGTCTCTGATGTGTCCAGACCTGTCCATTTCCACTGAACCGGAAAAGGAACCCTGGATAGGTGTGCAGACAGGTGGCCAAACATTCTCATATATGGTTGACACAGGGGCTGCCCAACCTTGGATTAATGAAGGTGACTTCCCCTAGTCAGGTAAAATGATAGACACAAAGGGATTCTCTGTGGATATACTGTTGGTTCGTTATACTGAAGATCACTGTATCAAAATGTATTAACCCCTTTATTTTATTGTACAAACACCTCAGAAAAATCTTTTATGAAGGGACATTCCGAGGTCGGAGGGAACAGTAATTCCCCATTCACCAGGGCAAATCCCTATTCCCATTTGAGCCCCCATAGGGCTCAATAGGAAGGGTGAAGGCAGCAATAACGGTACCGTAAATTACGGTACCGTTATTGACCCCAGAGTCCCTTTGCAGGTCCCGTTCTTAACGCCTGCTAAAAGCAGGCGTTAAGGAAGGACCCACAAAGGGAACTCATAGTAGGGCGGTAAGGGTTTAAAGGCACCGGTCTTGTTAAGGGTGACCGTTAACTCTTACCGCCCTACTCGGAATGAGGCCCATGGTCATTGAAATTGGTGTCCCTTGCCAGATAGCGATAGAGCAAAGGGAAGTACCACAGACCATGCTCATTGTTACAAATACATTGCCATTATGGAAAGAAGATTTGAAAAAAGTGCTGGACCATTTGTGGACCAGCAATTCCTATGATGTGGGGCTGCTGAAGAGTGTTGAAGCAGTAAGGATATATTTGAAACCCGGTGCACCATAACTGCAGGTAAAGCAGTACCCCATGACTAAGAGAGCAGACATAGAGATTTATGAGACCATTAGGGTGCTGTTGAATCAAAACATAATACAACCTTCTGTGTCCCCATACAATACAGCTATTTACCTGGGCAGAAAGCAAAGGCATCCAGTTGGAGGATGGTCCAGGATTGGCAGCCCCTCAATAATATTATTGAGGCAGAATTTCCATTGGTACCGAATCCTGCCACCATTCTCTGTAACATCCCTGCTGGGTCGAACCACTTCATGGTAATTGATTTTAAAAATGCATTTTTCTCTGTTCCCTTACACCTCAATTTTCAGTACTTCACAGTGTTTAAGTATTGTGGTCAGTGATTCGAGCACACACGGTTGCCCCGTGGGTACTTTGAATCTCTGAGTGTTTTTAACAGGTGGTTCAGATGGATATGGGAAATTTACATGTGTACAGTACCGTAATTCAGTACGTGGACAATCTATTCATTTGTAGCACTTCAGAGGAGCAGTGTCGAGGACACTCTATCACACTCCTCACCCTGCTCGTGGAGAAGGGGTACAAAGAGGACATCGAAAAATTGCAGCACTGCCAGGCAGAGGTAGTATATTTTGGGCAAGTGATATCACCTACAGGAAGGAAGGTAATGCTGGAGAGAGACACTGCAGTTCAGAGTACGAAACAGATGCAGCAGTTTCTGGGGCTCAGTAACTGTTGCAGATCATAGATCTTTGATTGCTCTAGTAATGTGAGGCCCTTACTGCAAGGACTTAAAGAAGCACAGAAGGTGAAACGTCTGATAGAGTGGTCTGAGGAAATGGGGACTTGCTTTTGGGAGCTCAGAGCTGCAATCAGGAATGCTCCAGTCCTGGTGATCCCATATTACAAAAAGCAGTTTTTTTCTTTTTTAACATTGCATGGGCAGGTGATGACAGTGGTCCTGACCCAGAAAACACCTTTAGTGTATTACAGCGGACACCTAGACCCAGTGATGCACGGACAATTCCCCTGTGAGCAAGCTCTAGCGGCAGCAAATTTTGCAATTTTAAAGTCTGCAACCATTACTATGGGTTGCCCAGTGATACAGAACGTGGGGCATGCAGTTTTTGCGATCTTAGAAATGTCAAAGTCCACGTTAATTACTCAGAGAGTTTCAGGTTATGAGGTAATTGTACCAAATGCATTGATTCATCCCGTGCAATGACACTTAGTAAATCCTGCAACATTTGTAGCAGAGCCAGTGCAGTCGGAGGTCATTGCTCAAGATTGTGCCACATATGAGGGATAAGGGGAGGAGAGGGGGAATATGAAAGAGGATGCCCTGGAGGGAGGTGAGGTGATTGTTGTTGAAGGGTCAGCAGTCATCAACCAGGAGACGTGTGAGAGCCATACGTCTGACTCTGCATACATCCCTCCACGGTCCATTCTGGGTTATCGAGAATGCAGAGAAGAGGGCTTAGGACGTTATCATGGGTCCCCTGTCTGGCATGCTGCGCTGCTATCCCGGCTAATTGGAGCGTTCATTTTGGCAGAAGTGAGGTTTAATAAAATGCATGGCAAATACTAACCACACTAATTCAATAGCTCTCGGAAATGAGGTGGCAGACAAGGCAGTGAATGAAGCAGCATATTTACATTTTACATATCCCCACAAAATGGAAACCGTGTCCCAACAGGTACAGTTACCAGCTCCGCACTCCACAGTCCCGGTGCGCCAGATATTAGAAATGCAAGAGAAAGCCCCTTGAGAAGACCAGGAGCTCTGGGAAAAGGGAAGATTTGCTTTAGAGACAAGAGGTGAGAGTGAAGGTTGTAATGCCTGCAGAGCTGCTTCTTTTGGCTCTAGAGCAACTACATTACCTGTTGCATACTTCTCAATGGAAAATCACAGTGGAGCTCTAGGACGACTGGTCTATCCCTAACTTACAAGAACAGGTAAGTAGATTTGTAGGGAACTGTGTGGTGTGCAAGGAGTTAAATCTCAGAAATACCAGGAGGTTGGTGATGGGGGTCTTGCCCAGGCCCTCTGGTCCATTCAAAAAGGTCAACATCGATTGTGTCGACATGATCATTGGGTGCAGTAACCTCTGATATCTAATTGTTGTCACTTGTCCATTCTCCCAGTGGCTTGAGGTTGGTCCATTTGTACATCCTGATGCTAAATCAGCGGCAAGGTTTCTGGTGAGAAGGTCTTTCCGCAGTGAGGAATTTGTGAAGTTTTAAAATTCGATAACAGAACCCACTTCATTAATGCTTTGTTGCAGAAATCACTTTTCTGCTAGGAATCAAGCCCAGGTTTTGCTTGCTGGACCACCCACAAGCCAATGGGATTGTGCAGAGGCTCAATGTGGTCCGTAAGGTCTGGTTAACCAAACTGCGTGCAGAATTAAATAAATCATGGTATGTATGCCTACCACTGGTACTATTTCATTTACACAATCAACCAGGGAGAGACCACCACCTGAGTCCTCATGAAATTGTGACTGGGCGTAGGCTACACATGCCTCTCTCACCTACATGCATGGTATCAGAAGCACCCAAGAATGCAGCGGCCCTGGGAGAGGAGTTTAGGGAGTACCTTAGGTCTTTAGCGAAAAGTGTTAAAATTATATCTTCACAGGTTGTGTCTTCTCACCAACAGACAGCAGGAGAAAATGATGAGACTACGAATGGTCAGCGCAAGACCGCGCTACTCCCAGGAGACCACATCTATATTCACATTTTTGTGCATCATTGGAATGAGCTGTGTTTTCATGGGCCGCATCAAGTGATATTCTCGACTCCGACTGCTGTGAACCCTCTAGCGTTACAAAAGTTAAGTATGCCCTAAGGATTCACTGCTCATTTCAGTGCAAAGGGGGTGGGAACAGAGATCTGGAATTTGAATCATTTTTTGTTTAGGAAAAGAGATATTTAAAATTGTGAATTGTGTGCAAATTAATGTTTTTGTGATTCTATTGGTCCTTGGGTCATCATGTCTGATGATAACAACTATTGTAAATACAGAGCACTTACTTTTGTCTAGTTTTATGAATTCCAAGGAGAACATGTTGAGAATAAAAAGAAATGTTAAAAATTGTATTTGTGATAATGATGATGATGACAAATTAGATTCTACAATGATTGCACATGGTTTTGCAGCAGACAATGAATGGTATAGCCATATGAGGTAGGTGGGAAGAGAGAGATCCGTAGGATATTGCTACATCTGCTCTCTAATCCCCCATGCTTCTGGCGTTCCTACCGTATTTATCCCAAGTGAGGTAGAAGTAGTAAATGCCCTATGTCTAGTGCACCTGGTCCTGCGGAGGATTTGATGGCAGTTTAAAGGGCAGTCAATTATGGCATCAATCATACCAATTGACGAAGATTGTTCAGTTGCAGAGCGTACAGAGCACAAATATATTATGTGTTTTCAAAGAGCCCAATTGATCTTGGAAGGAGCTATTTTTTCAAAAAATCGGTGGGAGCATGGGGTGAAGAGTTGCAGAGATGGAGGAATGATGGGACTTTCAGAAGAAGGGGTGGCACGAACAAATCAATACTGTGGGACAGTATGGAAAAATCATTTGCAGTGTCTGACATGGCTCATTACACTTTTTAATCTGTGTTTTAAGGGTGGTGGCACATTGCCTGTTGGAGCACATGGGAACTGCAGCCACACGATTCACATCACCAATCTGGCTGGAGGTGCAGCTGCTCTTCTTGATCATTTTTGGACCTATGGACTGTATGCACAAATTCAGTTGCCACCAGCCTGGTGAGGTGTGTGTAATCTCTCAACCCTTCCTGTTCCTGTTCTCATATTCCCAGAGGAGCACCTGGTTTTGGCCCATCGAAAGCCAGAAGTTACATCTGTGCCCCCTTTGTCCCCTGTGCCCTTTGTGTCCCTTCCATCAACTTATATGGACAAATCAAAGACTATGTTTGATGACGGAAATCACAAGCAATTGCAACGTAGGAAAAGATCTAGCTTCCTTTCAGCAGCATCATCACAGGCTTTAGCAGATATTCCTGATCGATACCAGCTGTTTAGCCACACCACTACCTTCTTCAGCTACCTCCTGGCACCTGGCGTTCAAGCAGTGGCCAATGCCGAATTGCTCCAGGTGACCGGGTATGAACTATTGCTCTTCATGAACACTCCTGGGTTCGCGTTCAGTGCCATTAGGGAAGCATTTTGAACAGTCATGCAGGTATACTCAACCTCCTCACATCAATGGAGGACGGAGTGCGCCAGAAAATTGGGAGCACCTGTTGCAAGTTTGTGTCTCTCCATGATACAGAGAATGGTACCCTCACGCAAACTGAAAGGGATCATGGAGACTAAGGCTGGGATCAACTCTCTGTTCTCCTGGATACCCTCTTGGTTTAGCATAGATGCAAAGATTATGTTACCATTTTTTTCTTCTTTCTCATTCTTTTCCATTTCTTTCAAATGCTCTTACAATGTTGCCCTGTCCAGGTACCAATAGCTGCTGTCATGATGACTGTAGCCCAGTCCAAGGCTCGGGCCACCACTGCTTCATCAAATATGGGCACTCAAACTGATGTTGTCTTGTGTCCTGTGCCAAATCAGCATGCTTGTGTGGAGCAACTGGTAAGCAGCATAAATGGAGGGCGGGCAAACTGGGGTTGTTCGGCGGATGAGTTTGCCCATATTGGGATAGGTATGGGGATGATTGTAGGGTACTACACCAAGAAGATGATCATAATTTGCTAGTTAAAGTATTAACTAAAGGGGGGAATGTTGGGGTGGTCAGGAAAGGTCCCCGTGATTATGAGGGGTTCATGCTGCACGTGTCATATTAATAACTGGGGATGGTGTCAAGCTGGTTGCGATGTTGCAATTTCATATGTATCAAAGTGTAGCTAATTAGGTTTTCAATGGAACAGTGGCCTGGGGAATGAGATAATAGTGCTAAATCAAAGAGAAATGATTTACCTAGCTTCCGATGGCATGAAATATGAATGCAAACCAAGTACAAATTAAAGGTTAAGGCTAAAGAGCTTAGGCCAGTTATTGCTAGTAAAGAATTATGTTTCAATACCAATGTTTAACCATGTGCTGTTGTCATGATATACCACGGATGAATCCTAAGAAGGGGTGTATTTAAATGTAATCTGAAGATGACAATTAAGATAAACTGGCCAATGAAAATGTAGGAACTGGGAAAAAGATGGGATTTCTTTGAAGAGGTTTTTGTCCAATCATATGTGGGCGGTGGATTGTAATAAAGTATCTGGGAGTGTTTTAACTGTTGCAAAAATGTATATAAAATGTAAACTGATGTGGTTTGTTGAGACTTGGGTTGGTTTGGTTCCATGGGACTAGCCAACTGTTCCCCGGATTTTTGGACAATAAACCTTGCTTTACTTACAAAGCATGCACTTGTTCTCAGATGGAGAACCCTGGTTTGGGCTGAGGTGATTACGGGTCAGTCACTACATACTACTGTTATCTTTCACTACTACTGTTAGTACTACTGCTAAATCTACTTCTAAGTGAAATACTAATTTTACTACTAACACTACTACTACAGCAACTCTGACTAATGTTGCTGCCACAACTACTACTTCTGCATCTACTATTAGTATTATTGTTAGTTCTACTACTATCACTTTCAATACTAGTATTAGTATTACTACTACTTCTACTTCTAAGTGAAATGCTAGGTCTGCTACTAGTTCCACTACTACACCTGTGACTACTGTTGCAGCTACTGCTACTACCACTGTATCTACTATAAGTACTAGTGTTACTTATACTGCTAATACATCTTTCACTGCTACTATTCGTTTTACTACTCCTTCTACTTCTAAGTGAAATACTAGTTCTACTACTAGTGCCACTGCTGTGTCTACGATTAAAATGATTGTTACTTCCACTACTACGTCTAATATCTATCTTACTGTCAGTACTACTTTTTATAGAACTATCAGCTCTATTGCTGCTACTTCCATTTTTACACAAAGCAAGTACATGGCTTTCCTGGAAACCAATTATTTTATCTGACATTTATTCCTAGTAAATTCTTGTAGTCAGTTCCTTGCTTGAGTGCATTCTTTAACACTTTGTTTTAAATGCATGACACAGATTACATGAAAGTTGCTAAGGTTCACTACAGGGTTGTGTGGTATTTGTACCGGGACAAAAAAAGGCGTGGAGAAAAATTTCATTGAAACAAATAATATTTGCTGTAGGGCAATGTTTGTCCCCGTGCAACGTTTCTGTAATTACAATTCAAAACTTTCTTAAAGGTTTCTGGTGAAAATGTTTATATTACTCTAACCTCGGATATGTCTTTCATGCACTGCATTCCACTCCAACAAACCACACCATTCTAGCCATTCCTTTAATTTGTTTCCCAACATGTTTTTGTGCAGTGGCATAGTAGTGGCACTAATGTTAATTCGTTGCATATTATTTGTGGGTTTTTCCTTGTGAACTTTTGAATCCAGCCTGGTGGGAGAGGGATGCACGTGTGTCCTCTGCCATGATGGGAGAGATCATAAAGTCACTTGGGCGTCTTTTCTTGTACATGTGGCATCTCTCCATGGGATGAATGGTGCAGCACAGGGATCTGCAACGTGTGGCTCCCCAGATGCTTTGCACTCTACTCTGATCCCTTACCATTGACCATGCAGGCTACGGCTGATGGGAGTGGGACTGATTTACAATGCAGTTTTCAATGGAATTTGCCCATGGGAAACGATTTTTTTTTTGTTTTAAATGTATTGAAGCCTTCAGTGCTCCCCACATTGCCTTCCTGTAGCTGTGGGCAGCCACATCTGGTTTAACGCTGTTTAGGAGTTATGTTACTATCTCCCTCCATTATCAATGGTATTATACCTGTCTCAGCCAGGACTCTGTGTAGCCACGACTAGTGTCCACTTTCCTTGACATTTGAGACACATTCTAGCACACACTTTCCGGACGATATGCAATTTCAATAATATCATCCTCATTTCCCCATCATTGTATATCTGTAGCTCTTAATATGCCAGCAAATTGTGCAGCATAATATTAAAGTATTCACTGTTGCAATCGTTCAGCTGTGGTGCATACAAATAATAAGTAAACATTAGTCATCAACATCTTATGCCAATGAGTTAACATATTTACTATTAAGCGTTAACAAAACATCAAGTTCATCAGGTGTTGTACACAGTGGGATGCTATTTAATACCATCATTAAAAGTGCTCAAAATCCTGACTCAATCCAGCACATCACACATTGCAAAATAAACAGAAGCACATTCACCCCTCGTCAGACTGCAGCTCGGAATGGATCACTAGTTTATTAAAAAAAACACTGCTTCACACAGAGTGGTTCCACATGACTCTTGCATATTTTACACATCAGAGAGAAACGCTGATCAGAACTTAAACGATTAATTTCTAATTCATATCGGTGTAAGGGAGGAGTCAACAAAGTCTGTTGCTCTTTTCTAATTCTTTTTCTGATTTGGTGAGTGTGCATATTTGAGGTGGTGTTTACTTATTTGCATAGGGGTGCGATACATGCAATAGAGGGATGTCTATCAATGGTGTGCATACTTTGTATGTAAAAGCATGGTTCAGGCTTGCATGAACAAATCTATTTACATCTTGGATGCACGTGATCAGAGACTGTGAATTGACCCATTTTATAGCATTTAATTGTCCTGAATAAAGAAACTTGGCACTTATGGTGTTCTCTGTTTGCAACTTAACAAGGGATGCCTCGCCGTCTCACATTCACTGTTCTTCAAGGACTGATAACCAGTTTTGGCTGCTTTAGCCTTTAACACCAGACCAAGCAGTCTTCCTTTGGTCCATCTTCGAGACTCAGCTTATTTCTTTGCTGCAACACACACACACAGCTATCAATCCTCCTTTCTCCACGGGTTAAGCTTACAAAAATTGTGACATTGACTATCCCGATTCTACATATATATGTTGGCGGCACTGCCTGCAGTCTATTCACTAAGTATAGCCAGCCTTTACGACTACGTAGTCTACTTGCCTTATGGCATCTGGACAGTTATAAAACTACTTGCATTTTCTGCAGTGCTTCTTTACACGTGCAATCTTCATCCCGCACATGAAAGTCTTCTCAATTCTTTTCTTTGCCATCTTGTTTCTATAAGGTCTATGCCTTCTCTTCTTTGATCATCCTTCTCAGCACATCACACTCTTTTCTTGTGACGTCACCAGCTTCTCCTTTTCACATCGTCACACTTCTTCGAGGCTCTCCCTCAGGAGACCGTCATCTCTTCGGGGATACATCATATAGGGTTTCTCAGTGGATACCTTGTGAAGTGGGAGAATGGAAGACCAGGCTCCCGTCCTTCACCTCTCGAGCTTGGCCTAAAGGTTCACGGCCCAAGCACCCGCCACGAGAAGAGTTTGCCCATCTACCAGACGACCAGATACCCTGGTACAGGAACATACGGATGTGTCCATCTGCCTGCACAGCAGCCCGCCCCGCCCATGCCGATGCCTGCGGCATGGATCAACTGGACTAAAACTATACGTCGTTAGAGATGCCATGACGACATAATCAACGGATAGCACACCTGTGCCAACATACACACTGGACGCTCCCGCACCAATCTACATGAAGAATATACTCAGTGCTATGACGTAGGCGACAGACATACTCACGGACGTGCATCTTTATTGTTTTCCATATAGGCTTTCAGAAATGCAGAAACGCAAGACGCATCATGAACTCATCTAAAGAGCTTGCTTACGCTTCTCCTACACTTAGGTGCCGTAATGAGAATTATAACAAAGACACGATACTGGCCATAAGACAATATGAGACTATAACCTAAAGCACCTACGCACCAAACGGACCGCTTATGCACCAGGCCCAAGTAGGCCTCAAACAAGAGCTCCCGTGGACATTAACAAAGCAAGAGTCAAGTTGCTGATCCTGCAGAAAGAGCCGGGTGGAACAACCAGCCAAGGTCGCAATGTTGCAAACCCACATTCCAAGAGCAAAGCATCAAAGGCACGATGTTGCAACCTCGCACTCCGCGCACCAACGTTAAGGTCACACCTGCAACTTAAACCAGACACACAGTGGAAAAGCAATATTAATTATGCAGAATTCTGCCTCAAACACGGTCCCTCCCCACGTGACCAAGCCGAACCTGACGAGGTGCCAAACCCAGGAGAAAAGAGGCGTCTGGATCCCTCGCTAACGAGACACAGGCAGATACACTTGAAAGGCAATGGACATCTGCGACAGTGGGAACGGTCAGCCTTCCAGCTATGAATAAACCCTCACATTGTCTGCACGTACCCATAATGAAACATTGTTGCAAATTGCAGGTACACCGAGAGCTGGGAACGGCGGTGGTCCCAGGCTGGGAGGCTCACGGGCGCACCAATCAGAACATGGGGCTCTTATCACTGACGACAGTAATATTAACCAATCCTCAGGAGTCTTCATGTAACAATT
Source organism: Ambystoma mexicanum (assembly GCF_040938575.1). Classification (NCBI taxonomy): domain Eukaryota; kingdom Metazoa; phylum Chordata; class Amphibia; order Caudata; family Ambystomatidae; genus Ambystoma; species Ambystoma mexicanum. The sequence goes on from NC_090930.1 coordinate 256,257,653, forward strand.
CTCATGTATCTAATTGTAGGGACAACCCAGATATATCACCTGACTACCCTTTGTCCACTAACATTGTTCTCTATATGTGTGCTATACTAACCCTACCACTCGAGCAACCAATTAAGAGTGGCGATAGGTTTTTTGTTAACTTTCTGAAGTGACGCAAGTAGCGCGTCATAATACAGTAAAAAGGGCCTGCGAGCCCCACGATTGTGTGTGTGTCAGGACGGACGCGTACGCTCCTTGACCCATCCCTGCCGTTTTGTCTAATAAACAGCAGAGTCACCTTGCTCTTTGTGTGTGTCTCATACTCTATCTCATCTGGGATATACACGGGAGGAGTTGGGGCCTCCCTGCCTGGAGGTCTGCGGACGGCCCGGCCGACCCCGGCAGAATTTCCCCCCGACAAGTTGGAGGCACTGCTGAGATCTGTTTAAGATCGACTTTTTATTTTTTACTTTTTCCAGGCACTCCCGTTGCGAGGAGGCCCGGCGGCGCGGCCCCCTCTGCCGTTGCCCCCTTCTGAGGACTACAGGACCATCGCGGAGCTGCGAGAAGACCGGACAGCGCAATCCGGATATTGGCCCTCGGGAGCCGGTTGAGAAGTATCCCGCCCGCGGTTGGCGAGTGTCCAGACGTGGTCCAGACGAGGGGAGGTGGCAAGCCGCTTGGAGGGGTGCACGCAGTCGAGCGGCCCTGCATCGAGAGAACTTGGTGAGCATGACACGCACAACAAGCAATGTGAAATTGTGAGGGAGGGGGAGGAAGTAAATAAGGGAGGAGGGAGGTGTTGTACAGATGCACGGCGAAGGTCTAACAACTTAGTGTTGCCAATGGAATGAATGGTAGCGAAACGAGTGCGAGAGCAGTCTGCTACGTTACGCGGAAGAGGGGGGCGGAGCACGAAAACATCACGTCCGGCCGCTCGTAAGACACTGATTGGCCTAAATCGCGACTACGTGTAAGGGTGGGTGTGTGTGGTTTCCTACGATTTGGCATTTATTGATCAATGAGTAGACGAGGATCCCTATTGTTCGAGCAAGAAACTCGATAGGTAGATGACGTTTCCCTGTAGGCGGTGGCTAGTTGCCTAGTTGCCCAATACGGAAGATAATTGGCTGGTTAAGCCCTCCTTTTGAGGGGCGTATCACACGCGAGGCGACGCAGCGTGCGCAGTCCGATTATATTATTGATTTGATTACCTTGTTCCAGGAGTGACAGGAAGACAGCTGTAGGGTTAGCGGGGGTAGGTCGTAAGTGTATTTTGAACTTAAGGAACATATGAAGAATGTACTAGTAGCTCGAAGAAATCGGTGACGTCACCAGTAGGGCTTTAATAGGATATCGCGAGCACGAGGAACTCTGGTTTTGGGAGTAGTGGGGAAGAGAAATATGACAAGGGAGCGGACACGGAGATAAACGATAAACGAGTGGAAGGGGAGAGAGGCGTGGCTGCGCACAGAGAACGCCGGCCACGGCAAGCGTAAAAGGGGGAGGAGATGGGGAAACAGGACGACTGTATAAGAGCGTCGTAAAGGGTACGCAGCCGAAGGGGGCTGCGTGCGCTTCGGCCGCAGGGGGCCGTAAGGGAAGGAATATACAAAATAAAATCATACACATATATACATATTTTATTTTTTTAATAATTTGTATTGCATAATCTGTCAAAGGATTGTCGTAAGTCCCCACACTTGCGGGGCCAGGTAAACAATATAAGGTTGTATATTATAAACTGCTAGTGAAGGGAAGGGTAACAAGTGGAGCGCCACTATGTCACACGGGACAGGGTCGGGAGGGTGGGGGAACACCCTCACTACCCCACTACAACACATATGCACCACACTGCCACCCCATAGGGAGAAATTAATTAAGTACAGCATAGAGTGGACCCAGGGGACGGATAACAAAATGTTAACACCATGGCCGCCTAATGGTAGTTTCGATCCATATGCCCAACATTCACTGCTAAACCATCTGCACAATACATACAAGGGGAAGAAGTTGGCAAACCATGTGGAGGTGTTTAACTTATGGAGGATGTTCCAGGGGTCCCGACCAGGACCAAATGGAATGTTCACTATGGGAGAAACACCGGAAGAAAAGGAAATTAAGAAAGGAGAGGATGGGAAAGAGGGGCGTGAGGGCACAAAGAATACAGGGAACGGAGGAGAGGGAGGAGAAAAGAGTGATAAATCAGAGGACATAAAAAAGGAACCAAGCAACGAGATACCCATAACACCGGGAGTGAATACAGAGGGAGGAGGGTTGTACCCTTTAAGAGAATTAGGAGAAATAGAAGGACAGTTAAGGGCGGCTGAAGGATACTCGAACCCGGCATACAGCCCTCCACCATATGTGGCTCATAGGAAGATACCAGTGGGGGAGGGGAGGATTGGAGAAGAACAGACTGTAGAGATAGGAAATGATGAGTGGGTAGCCGCACAAATATTATTAAAATTACGAGGTTCACTAACTGGAGAAGAGAGGGAGGTAGTAAAGAGAACAGACGAGGATAGTGCAAGAGAGAGTGAAATGAGGGGGGAGGAGCTATTACGGCAAGGGGAAGAGATTTTGGAGGAAAGATTAGCAAAGCTAAGGGATGAGCAGAATGAATTGATCAAACAGCTTGAGAGGGAGGAGAGAGAGAGAGTGAGGAAAAGGAAAGAAGGTAAGAACGAATTGGAAAAATTAAGGGAACGAAATGCGGAGCAAAGGAGAGAAGCTGAAAGGGTAAAAGCAGCAGCAGACAGGGTATCAAGAGTAGTGCTGAGAGAGAAGAAGAAGGAAGAAGAAGAAAAAGAAAAGGAAATGGAAATATGGAAGAGGAGGGTACTATCAGAGACAGCTAAGAAATATGAAGAGGGGAAAGTAATAGAAAGTATAGTAGAAAGAGAAAGGGTGAAATGGGAAAGGAAGAAGGAGGATGAAAGGATACTGGAACAGATGAGCAACGAAGTAATGGAGGAATTGAAAAGGAAAAGGGAGGAAAATAGTAGGGAGATGGAGGAGAGAAGCGAAGGGGAAAGAGAAGGGAGGAGTAGGGAGAGTGGAAATTGGGGGGATGTATATAGAAGTAGAGAAGTAGTAACAACATCAGCACTAGGGGGAGCAGTCGGTAACAAAGGAAAAGGAGAAATAGACCTGATAGATTTAGAAACCGTAACAATAAAAGGGAAAAAGGCAGAGTGGGGGGTACCATCTATGAATGATTTTTGTAGTGAGGAGGAAGAGGGAGTAGAGAGGGAAGGAAGGAAGAGTGAAAGGGAAAGCTTAGATAAGCTATACCTCACTCGAACAAACATAGACTCACCATGGATCAGTAGGAGAATGGAGGAACTGGAGAGAAGTGAGGAGGGAGTGAAAGGACTAGTGGAAAGACAAACCCATGAAACCACACCATCACCATCTCCATCACGCCCTCCCCCATCACACCCTACATGCGCAACCACTGCACGCTCGCTGCGCAAAATAAAGCTCGCGCCATTCATGGACGAACTGACACCCTATGCATGTCAGCTTAGAGACCTCCCTAGTCGCAGGCAAGACAGACAAATAAACACGCCCGCATTAAACACAGGAAATGACGAAAAGAGGGGAAAGGATGGAGAAGGAGTTAGGAGCAGGGGTAATAAGGACGAGATTGAAGAGGTAAAGGAACAGGAAGAAGAGGAGGGGTGTGAGGACTCGATATTATGGAACATAAAGGGTGACACAAGACACAACTTAATGCCATTGTTGGAGAGAGGAGGGGTTAGACCACAGTACGTCCCTTGGAAGCATACGGATAAAGAAAATATAAAATGTAGGCTCCCATCACTAAGTGGAGGTGCGGGTAAGTGGATATATGAAATGGAAAAACACACCGCAGGACAGAAACTAGCAGTAGGAGACGTGAAGGGCCTGTTAATATCAATATTAGGGGATAGAGCGGATGACATTTGGAAGAGAGCGGGATTCCATGGGGTAACAATAACAAACACATCGCATGATGGGGCACCATTTGCAAACTGCAGACATGCGCTATGGCAGGCACTGAGAGTACAGTACCCAGACACATCAGACATAGGAGCAATTACTTCCCGTAAGATGCGTGAGAATGAGGATCCTGTTGATTATATCCAGGATATCCAAGAGAAGTGGCGCATGGAAACTAGAGAACAATGGAACAAAACACCAGCCATATTTTATCATATACTAGTACAAGGGCTCCCAGAAGGGGTTCAGAAACAACTAAAGAAAGTAGTGGGAATGGAAGCAAAACCATGGCCAGAAATACAACTGACTATAGTACATCATTGCAGGACATGGCAAGGAAAAATGAAACAAAAGGAAGAAGACAGGAAGACAGAAGAGGCTAAACTAGTACAGAAAAAACTTACTAAATATACAATGGAAGGGGCACTAATAACTACGCCCACACCAATGGCCCAAAGCCCCATACAAGTAGTGGCTGCACAAGATCCCGCTCAAATAGCACCTCCACAGACTATAACACAACAAGTCCCGCCACTGCAATTACACGCACCAAACATGGGAGGAGGGTACCCAATGCAAGGAGCTGGGTATTATAGTTATAACAGAGGGAGAGGAGGATTAATGAGAGGGAGAGGATACGGATATAATACCCAACAGCAGGTGGGAGGTCTTAGAAATTCCTACCCCACAGTATACCAGGATAACACAGGGAGCTTCCCATGGCAAAGCAGGGAACCACCCGTGTGTTGGAGTTGCGGATTATTAGGACACATGTCACGTACGTGTAGGGTCAGGCCAGGTACACCAGCATGGAATGAACAGGCACAACCTAGGACCTCACAAGAACAGCAGGGCATACAACAACAGCAGACGTTACAACAAGGAAGTGACCAACAACAACAATTAACACAACAACAGCCACAACAAGTAGCGCTAACACAACAACCCCAAACTCAACAAACGCAATTGGGTAGGGTGACGGTGTTGGGTCACAACCCTTACACAGGGAATGGCCAATCATTGTACCCCCAATAGGACAGCCCACAGACGGCCTTGGTGTGTCCCATCCTGTCAGTAACACCTAATAGTGCGGAGGAGACACGCATAGAGGTAACGATAGGTGACAAAAAATTATCATTCCTTGTTGACACCGGGGCAACCCGGTCTTGCATAAGGGAAGGTAAATTTAAGATGTCAGGCGAAGCCATGAACACCCAAGGATTTTCTGGGGCTAAAGGGTTGGTTCCCTTTACTGATAACGTTCCCTTATCTATTGGAGATTATGATCTGTCGGTTCCACTTTTGTATTATAGTGCCTCACCAGTAAATATACTGGGGAGGGACATAATGAACAGGTTGAATATGACGATCTCCTTTACAGAGGATGGCATAATTTGCTCTACTCCAGGGATTAACATGCTCGCAGCACGACAAATTATGCAAGCATACTGTGGACAGACAGCGATTAGGGCGGAGCCAGTAGATGGCGAGCTATTCCAGTATGGAACAGACATGGCATTTGCATGGATGCCAGGGATAGAAGGGAAAATATGGAGAAGGCCAGCAGCATATCTGTTCCGACCAGAAACACCTGTTAATGAACCAGAAGGAAAGGTGGTTGTAATGGACATTGAGAGCATTATTGCAACAGCTGATTATATTGCTGTGCACGCCCAAGATAAAGAAGGGAGAGCATGGAGGGCAGTGATAGCACTAGCAGAAGGATGTAGGCTGACCCAGGTGTCAGATGAGGAGCTGTTTTCAGAAGAAAAGGAGGAAGGTGAAATGGTGTTCATGATGAGTGTAGAAATATGGTTAAGAGTGGCTCACAAACAAGTAGCACAGAAAATTGCAATGGCACTTGAGGCACCAGCATGCACCCCAGTCCCATTCTTTAAGGAGGATATGTCAAAGGTGCCCAAATCATTATGGACTATTGGCCCTTATGACGTGGGATGCATAAAAAGCATAGGGGGTGTAAGGATAAAATTAAAAAAAGGTGCCATACTACCAAGAGTGAAACAGTACCCACTGTCAAAAGAGGCAAATGAGGGCATATACGAAACCATAACGGCCCTTATAAACAATGGCATATTGGTCCCCTCAGAGTCACCATGTAACACGGCTGTGTACCCAGTGCGCAAGGCTAAAGGGGGGTCTTGGCGCTTCATACAGGACCTCAGGCCCTTGAACAACATAGTGGAAGCAGAGTATCCAGTAACAGCAAACCCGGCCACAATATTGTGTGGCATTCCAGCAGAAGCATCACGATTTACAGTGATTGACCTTAAAAATGCTTTTTTCTCAATACCATTACACCCAGATTCACAAGATTTGACAAGCTTCACTTACCGAAATACAAAGTGGAAACATACCAGACTACCACAGGGGTATTGTGAATCACCCTCAATTTTCAATAGAGTAATACAGATGGATTTGGGTAACGTTGAAGTGGAAAGCACAGTGTTACAGTATGTGGATGACATAATAATTTGCAGTACAAACGAAAGTAAATGCAGAGAGGACTCGTTAAAAATGCTGACGATATTGGCTGAAAAAGGGTACAAGGTAGACATGGAAAAGATACAATACTGTCAGGAACAGGTACTTTACATTGGCCAACTGATATCCCAACATGGAAGAAGGATTGCACCACAAAGAGCACAGGCCATTTCAAACACTCCAATGCCACAGACTGTGAGAGAACTGCAGCAATTTCTGGGGCTGTGCAATTACTGTAGAGCATGGGTGTTTGATTACAGTTCATACATAGGGCCCCTGCTTGAGGGTTTGAAGGAAGCAAATAAAGGGGAGAAAAAGTTGGGGTGGACTATGGAAATGAGGGAGGCCTTTGACGAATTGAAAGACGCGATATCAACTGCTCCAGTACTGGCATCCCCAGACTATGAGCGACGATTTTTCATATTTTCACATTGCGACTCAGCAGTGATGAAAGCAGTATTGGCCCAAAAAACTAGCATGGGCTATAAACCAGTAGCATTTTACAGCGGCCACTTAGACCCTGTGATGTTGGGTCACTTCCCTTGCGAACAAGGCCTCGCTGCAGCTGCTTTTGCAGTGGAAAAAGCATCAGCAATAACCATGGGGTGTCCAACTACACTGTTTGTGGAGCATGCACTATTTGCAATACTGAATAAACCCAAGTCCACACTAACAACACATAGGGCATCAGGTTATGAGATCATTTTGTCTAGAGCTGAACTAGCAATTGTTAGATGTAGCACGGTTAACCCTGCAAGGTTCCTAGCAGAAGTAGTTGAGGAGGGAGACTACGCCCATGACTGCACCCAAATAACTGAGATGTACTCATGTACTAGAAAAGTTGAGGAAAACGCACTAGAGGGAGGTGAGCTTTTGTTTATTGATGGGTCATCAACTATTGATCAGGGAGATGTGATACGGAGGACTGGGGCAGCAGTGGTAAAAATGATGGAGGCGCCGGTGTGTGTGGCTATGAAATGTGTACAATTACCACAGCATTACTCTGCTCAAGCCGCGGAACTGGTTGCACTAATATTGGCATTAAAGGAAAGTTTTTACAAACGAGTAACCATATATTCCGACAGTGCATATGTTACATCCACCGTCCACTATCAAAATGGAGAAGAAGAGGGTTTAGGAGAGCTGATGGCACTCCAGTACAAAATGCTTCTTATTGGCTGAACTAATCGAAGTAATAAACGACCCCCAAGAACTAGCCCTAGTCAAATGTACCGCACACACCAATGGTGAAGACCACGTCTCAAAAGGGAATGCAGCAGCAGATGCACATGCGAAATATGCTGCATACTTTGGTGAGATATGGAACCCCACAGACTCACAGAGAGGGAGAGGGAGGGGAATGGCTAGGGAGATGTTGATAAGAGAAGGGTACACCCATCTCCCAGCCACTCAGATTATGGAGCTACAAGCGGCTGCACCAATGGCCGAAAAAGAAATATGGGTAAAAAGAGGATGTACAATGTCACCAACCGACGCACTATGGCGCCAGGGTGGCACTGGAAAAGTTGTAATACCATTGGCACTTTTAAACACCGCCCTGAGCCAATTACATCACCCAGCCCATACAGGCAAGGAAATAATTGCAGCACGAATTAGAGAAGATTGGTTCTGTCCCGAGTTAAATTCTCATGTGTCGAATTTTATCAGCAATTGTCTCACATGTCAACAGTTTACGGCCGGTCATACCCTAAAGGTGATAAGAGGTACCATACCCCGGCCAGAGGGACCTTTTCGGCATCTCCATATTGATTATGTTGATATGATCAACCTATGTCAAGGTAATAGGTATATGATTGTAGTAGTATGCCCATTTTCTAGGTGGATTGAAGCAGGGCCCTGTTCACACCCAGATGCATTTAGAGCAGCCAAATTCCTAGTAAGGGAGGTCTTCCCCATTTGGGGATTGTGCGAGGTTTTGAGATCAGACAATGGCCCGCATTTCGCAAACGAAATGTTCCAGCATATCACATCCCTACTGAGCATAAAACACAAATTTGCATGTGCATACCACCCACAGGCTAATGGTGTATGTGAACGCCTGAATGGCCTATTGAAGGAGGCAATTGCAAAAATACAACAAACAACAAAGAAAAGCTGGTTGTATTGCCTTCCATTAGCCCTATTTGAACTAAGAAATAGGCCAGGGTCCGACCACCACCTCACCCCCCACGAGGTGGTTACTGGACGTCAAATGCGCCTTCCCCTAACGCCAACGTCAAGGGCATTCACTGACCACGAAAGTTCAGCAAGTGTGTTAGGTGATGAAATGTATCAATATGTGTCTTCTTTGATTACTAGTGTTGTGTTTGTGTCTCAACAGCTCGAGCGCACACGGGGCGGGTCTACCAGCAACCAAGAAGAAGGCGCAAGTACAGAATTGGAAAAGGAGAACTTGTGCAAACTTGCCAAAGGTGACCACGTGCTACTCCGCAATTTCAATAGGAAATGGAACGATAGGAGGTTCACTGGCCCCCATCTGGTAGAGGACGTATCAACAAGAGCAGTAAAACTGAAGGACAAGCGTGCCTGGAATCACCTACATGATGTAAAGATCTACAAACTGCAGACCCGCCCCAGCGCCAACGACAGGTCCGTTGGAAGAGCAGCAACAACATCCCTGACAGCGGAAGGAAGTTCTACCACAGACAACGACCCAATTGTTCCCTTACCATGTCACTATCCAGCTTCCCCGGAGACAATAACTAACGAAGAAAGGGGTGATCCCCATACTGCCCACCCCATGGTCACACGCTCAAAGAGTAAAAATACTTCCGCCATCTGAGCACAAACCCCCCGCCCATTGACCCCCAAGCATAGTTATAACTGAACTGAAAGACATTGCCTGCACAAATACACATGTAAACACGTGAATGTTCTCTTTTTTCTCTCGCACATACAGGAACTGCGTATTATTGTATTGTTAAGAAAATATCTGACTAACAAGTTCACTGCCCAGGCGTAGATGGTACTCCCAGACGAGGACTACCCAGAAGAATTGTCACACCAATTTGTATACGAAATAAAAAGGCCAACATACCTAAAAAAGAGAAGGGTACGTGTCTACTACACAGCATTCCTCTTGGCCATAGAATATTCCATGCCCCACCTCCGCCAATACTTGCCGGTCCTAAGAGACAGATCGCTTAGAGTAGCGTGGGAACAGCTCTTCACCTGGGCACTGAATGACTATTTGATAGGGAGAGCTTAAAGGAAACAAAAAACTAACATTAAATAACAAGCATTTTTGAGAATTTTTAGGCGGGCAACTTTAACGTCGCAAGAATACGCTGCCAGGACTGCAGCAAGGTAAGAGCAAAATGCCGGTGAGATTAGCATATGTAATAAAAGTAATAGGGATTTTGATGATCACCGGGTTGTTGGCTGCCTCTGTATGGCAGTACAGCTATGCTATTGATTTTATTGCTGCACCCAAACCTAATATAGCCCCGTCCCCTGCTGCAACAGGTGTTACGTCAGGTGATAGTAGTAACATTGCACCCAAGCAAGATAGAGTTAAACGCAACACATACTCAGACAATAAAGTTATTGATAATTATACACAAGATTCAGCACACGTCACAAACAACATATGGTACCAACACATGACCCTTGGTAAGCAGACAACTGAGGACAGCTGCTACGTTTGCTCATTAATACCATACGCCATGAGTGCTTCACGAACATTTGTTGCCACAGAAATAGATGAAAAGACAGCACAGTGCATAATATACTTGGCACTGTTCCAAACGAAAGGAAGATTTCAAGGGACAGTAGTGCACATGACATGGAAAACACGAGACTCATACCCATATGAAAACAACTTCCTCAAGACCTATTTGAGTTACCACAAGAGCAGTTTACATGCTGAGGCATTCAGATACATAACAAGTGGCCCCGCAAAAGGAGAAACAAAGAAAGTAACACTGCAGTATCTACCATGTGATTGGTACGCCACTGAAGTTCCTGGTAAATTAGGATGCTGGGAGAGGCCACTGGTGACGATAACGGGGAAAGTATATTTGGACAACAGCTGGGAGATAGGAGTGATTGGCAGCAACATGGTAACAAAAGAAACTATCTCAACTATCGAGGCACACAATCACCGATGTTGGACGACGTGGATCAAGTATGTACCAATGCTCACGTGGGTAGAAACAGATGAAGACCCAATAACAATACTACCGTTGACTGCGCCCAAGGTATGCTACCAGCATAAAGGAGAGGTGGACGTAGGATATAACACCAATTGTGCAAGTGTGATGGAGTTACCTGAGGGGGGAGCAGGAACGGCAGTAATAATGGACCATTATTGGGCTTGTGGAGAAAAGGCATACCATACACTGCCTCCCCTGTGGAATGGTGTGTGCACAATGGTGCACGTCAATGTACCATCACTAGTGGCACCTAAGAAGCATGTCAATGTGGCGAACTTTCCCAAAATGGATGAAGGGGACAAAAGAAAAAAGAGGTCTGCACCACTTCAGGAGGAGCAAGGGAACAGGACCAACAGCAATGATACTGTCCTAAATAGAAGAAAAAGACAAGGAGAGCCACTGACAGGAAATTACCTGTGGGGAAGGTCGGAAACGGCACTAACCTCAATACCGCCAGAACACAGACTATTCAGCAGAGCAGCAATGTTCTTCTCCTCAATAATACATCCGGGACTGCAGGCTTACGCAAACGCAAAATGGCTCCAAATAACTAGATGGGAACTAATGATGACCATCAATTCTACAGTAAATGGGTTCAACGCAATAAAAGAGGAGCTGCGAGCTATAAGGATGGTAGCACTACAGAACAGATATGTATTGGACCTTCTCACGGCAATGGAAGGAGGGGTTTGTGCAAAGATAGGACAATCATGCTGCACGTTCATACCTGCCAACGATGCTGACAATGGTACACTGACTGAAGCAGTTTCACAATTGGCCTAGATGCACTCCAAAATGATGGATGAAAGTAACGGTGTAAACAAGGATAAGAGCTGGTTCTCACTATTATGGTCATGGATGCCATCCTGGCTGTCAGATGGACTAAAAATAATAGTGGGGTGTACTATTTTGGCTGGAGCTACGCTGATCATAATTAGATTTTGGAAGGCCCGGAAGGCACGTACCACTGACGAGTTGCTCGAAATGGTGGGAATGCACCCCTTGATGCCAGCAGATGACGGCCAACATACAGGTGTGATAATACAGGAGAGGGAGAAGCTGCGCACCCAAATCATCACCAACCATCTAGACCCACCATCAGTGAAGATCGAGAACCCAAGGAACCCCAGGAGCTACATAGGGAAATGGGTATACTGTACTCCTGGAGGAACCTGTGAATATATGTATTGGTCATTTGAAGATCATGTGAACCATTATGGACATCTAGGAGGAATAACTAAGATATGGCGAGTAAGAGGAGATAACGAGAAGGATATGTTTGTGGTCGACAAGTCGACCAGAGGGGGGACTGAAGTGGGAGAATGGAAGACCAGGCTCCCGTCCTTCACCTCTCGAGCTTGGCCTAAAGGTTCACGGCCCAAGCACCCGCCACGAGAAGAGTTTGCCCATCTACCAGACGATCAGATACCCTGGTACAGGAACATACGGATGTGTCCATCTGCCTGCACAGCAGCCCGCCCCGCCCATGCCGATGCCTGCGGCATGGATCAACTGGACTAAAACTATACGTCGTTAGAGATGCCATGACGACATAATCAACGGATAGCACACCTGTGCCAACATACACACTGGACGCTCCCGCACCAGTCTACATGAAGAATATACTCAGTGCTATGACGTAGGCGACAGACATACTCACGGACGTGCATCTTTATTGTTTTCCATATAGGCTTTCAGAAATGCAGAAACGCAAGACGCATCATGAACTCATCTAAAGAGCTTGCTTACGCTTCTCCTACACTTAGGTGCCGTAATGAGAATTATAACAAAGACACGATACTGGCCATAAGACAATATGAGACTATAACCTAAAGCACCTACGCACCAAACGGACCGCTTATGCACCAGGCCCAAGTAGGCCTCAAACAAGAGCTCCCGTGGACATTAACAAAGCAAGAGTCAAGTTGCTGATCCTGCAGAAAGAGCCGGGTGGAACAACCAGCCAAGGTCGCAATGTTGCAAACCCACATTCCAAGAGCAAAGCATCAAAGGCACGATGTTGCAACCTCGCACTCCGCGCACCAACGTTAAGGTCACACCTGCAACTTAAACCAGACACACAGTGGAAAAGCAATATTAATTATGCAGAATTCTGCCTCAAACACAGTCCCTCCCCACGTGACCAAGCCGAACCTGACGAGGTGCCAAACCCAGGAGAAAAGAGGCGTCTGGATCCCTCGCTAACGAGACACAGGCAGATACACTTGAAAGGCAATGGACATCTGCGACAGTGGGAGCGGTCAGCCTTCCAGCTATGAATAAACCCTCACATTGTCTGCACGTACCCATAATGAAACATTGTTGCAAATTGCAGGTACACCGAGAGCTGGGAACGGCGGTGGTCCCAGGCTGGGAGGCTCACGGGCGCACCAATCAGAACATGGGGCTCTTATCACTGACGACAGTAATATTAACCAATCCTCAGGAGTCTTCATGTAACAATTCTCATGTATCTAATTGTAGGGACAACCCAGATATATCACCTGACTACCCTTTGTCCACTAACATTGTTCTCTATATGTGTGCTATACTAACCCTACCACTCGAGCAACCAATTAAGAGTGGCGATAGGTTTTTTGTTAAATTTCTGAAGTGACGCAAGTAGCGCGTCATAATACAGTAAAAAGGGCCTGCGAGCCCCACGATTGTGTGTGTGTCAGGATGGACGCGTACGCTCCTTGACCCATCCCTGCCGTTTTGTCTAATAAACAGCAGAGTCACCTAGCTCTTTGTGTGTGTCTCATACTCTATCTCATCTGGGATATACACGGGAGGAGTTGGGGCCTCCCTGCCTGGAGGTCTGCGGACGGCCCGGCCGACCCCGGCAGAATTTCCCCCCGACACTTGTCTCAAAGGCTCTTTGTGGTGCAGGTACCATTACTGGTGTTGCACATGTCGCAATTTCCGGTTTCCAATATATAGGCAAAATAGGGGCGGGACTTCCTGCAGAGGCATTCAGCTGCTCTTCTACAAATGTGCTCCGTGACAATCATTCACCAGAAATCCCCATCACTCCTACACCTACTCTTCCCTTTCACAGTACTTACACTATCAAGATAATTCACAGCAATCACTCATCAGTAATCAATATTACTCCAACATTTACACTGCCTTATCACACCACCTATGCCACAAAACATACCAAACATCAACTTATCGGACTGACACGTACTCACACCACTAAGGATTTACATTCAACCTGCATACCAAAAGCACTGGCCATCCCATCAAGAGTCACAATCACACCCACAAAGATAGAGAGGGAAGAGTGGGGGATATCCCTCACAACAGCAGACCAACAGGAGAGGGTACAAAGACACACACATCAATAGACACATATACAGATTGTTCAACAAGCCTACGCCAGGCAGCCCAAGGACCCTAGCCCTGGGCGGTCCAAACCCTTTCAAACTCATAGAATCAGAGAAACCACAGGGCACCACTGTCAAATAAAACAACCCTAGCCCAACTCCCATCTCCTAGAGCTCTGAAAAACAACTGAGCAAGACAGGGGTTTAGCATCCAAAAGATCCTTCTCCCATAGCACCGACATCTACCCAGCCGTAGTACAAGTGTGGAACTGGCAAACCATTGCAGATTGGTAACCAAAGGGATTCAGAAGGGCTGCCAGGGTCAGAGAGTGACGACTGAGCACCAGGCCTTGCACTTCCAAAAGAAGCATGAGAGAAGGCTGAGGACACTAAGATTCTGACACATGCTATTGTCCATGAACAATAAACCATGGTCACTGCAGGCAGAAAAGACCCATAAACTAAGGGGCGAACCTTAAGACTGCATGGTGCCTCAGAAATGATGAACAAGTCATCTAGGGCACCAAAAGCATGGCACTTGCAACACACAGATGGCACTTCATTAAATTGTGCTGCAAAATGAATAATTTCAACACATGTACTTTAGAAAAGTTTCAGAGCCCCTCTTAACACTTTTCTGCTAAGCTCGGTCACTTGTGCTAATTTGAGGAAATGTTTAGGACCCTCCACAGAAAATGTTCACCACCCTGTGAGGGCTTTGCTTACCCATGAATCATTTAGAATCTTAGAATCAGGAGCTATTTGTCTTTCCTTTCCCTGCAGCATCAAAAGCTGCCTCCGCCACTGACTAATGCACAAGGAAACACATACAAAACATGCTACAATAGCAACACTTGGAATTGAAGTCCAGATTCTACATATATATGAACTGTAGTAACAATGAACACAAGACATGAAAGGAACAAAGATATGTATACAAATATATTGAACATGTAAAAGGAAAGCCAAGCCAACCCATCCCAAATGATAAATACACACATACAAAAATCAAAGGGCCATGTTCTCCTCAATTGCCGCCTTTGCTTGGACCAAGGCCAACCACCCCCTCTTGAGTGGCATTCTGAAGTCAGGCTTTCCTGTCCATGTGGAGGGTCTCCAGGGCCTGCCTCACCCTTGCCCCAGTTTCTTCAGCAGGCCTGCAAGACTCCTCCCCAATGGTAGCCCAAGCACTTCAGTCCTGGCCTTGGCAGTAGAAGCCTCCGACGAATCAGCCAGAGCTGCATGCCTCTCCTCCTCCTGCTGCCTCATTTTTATCTGGGGTGATGCCACCAGGGCTTGCATGCTCATCCCTGTCTCCTGCCATGCATGCCTGATGCTCCAGATCAGTTTTGCCCTCCTATTTTCCTTGCTAGAAAAGTCCTGCCTTCTCTGGCACATCAACTACTGCTGTCTGTCAATTGTCTTTGCCACTGACTTTCCCTCTGCGAAGATGACCAGCTGCAGAGAGAGAAACCCATGTTTGCACTCTCCTGGAAAGGATCCTTTGGCCACCTTAGCCTGCTCACTGATGGGCACCAGTGCAGACCGAAATACGACCTCATCTGCCTCTGTCTGGCCCTTCAACTCCACTATGGACAAAGGCACATCCAAAGGAGCCGATGGCAGGACAGCTACAGTTTGAGCCTGAGCAGATGCAATAAACAGATGCTCCACTTCCATTCAACTGGGGAACAGATGTGGATGTGGTGGGAGCCAGTGAAGTGGCTTGTTGGAAGAGTCCATGCCTATGCTGTAAATCTGTCAGGTAGGTGATTAGTGTGAGCCCCTGTGGAGTGGCAACCACTGCATCATGGAGAGCATATGTCTGCCACAATCCCCTACCAGCGGTGGCAGCACTGTTTGATGGAAGGTCTCTTCAGTCAAAGGACCGGCAATTGTCTGGGTTGAGGCATCAGAGAAAGTACATAGTGCTTCAGAAGATGAGTCTGCTACAGGAGAATGTACTGACTCCTCCACAATGTCCAGCATGGCCTCCTGTCTCAGGATCAAATTTCCAGGATGTGAATCCCCTTCTGATATTCCAGCTGACCCCAAAGGCAGGCTCTCAGTACCCTCATCCTTCCCCTCCATGCCTAACCTTGACACCCCAACGGAGGTATCCATGCTTCATGGCTCTTCAGTCTCCTGTAATACACATCCCTCTCCCTCTGTTGCTGAGTTGTCCACCACAATGATCTCACCAATGTCCTCTTTCTCAGCGGCGGTTCCATTGGAGGACACTGCCACACCAGGCACAGGCCCCTCCATGGAAATAGGTTACATGCAGCATGCTTGTAGTCTATGGTGTGCATCTCTCTCAAAGGATGACAAGAGGACATGTCTTTCAAAACTACAGAGCAGTGTGAGCATCACAACACCTCATGTGATCATAAAAGAAGAACAATAAAAGAAGAACAGCACATGCTTTGGATAGGATCCAGAGCTTGCTCCCACTACTTGACCTCTCAGCCACTAGGACTATGGGCCTCATTACAAGTATGGGGGTAGCCATGACCTTAATAAGGGAATTGCTGCCTCCATACCGGATTCCAGTACCGGGTTCTGTGAATGAGGAATTACCGGGTCAATACGACCTTGGAGGACCAGGTAATGCCTCATGCACAAAACCATTCCCCATTCCCATTTCAGCCCCCATAGGGCTCAATGGGAATGGGGATGGAGCTAATAATGGACCCGTTAATAATGGGCCCGTTATTAGCTCCTTGGTCCACTTGCGGGACCCGGAAAGGACGTCTGGTTTTACCAGACGTCTGTTCTGGGTCCCGCTAGGGGACCTCGTAATCAGACATCCCGTAATGAATGGTGCCAGTCCCGTACCGGCACCCTTCATTACGGGAGCGCCTGCCTCGTAATGAGGCCCTATGTGTCCCTTACCATTGTTGCAGTGTGCCACCATGCAAGTAACAAGCTTGACAACACAATTATTGCTACATATAATCTCTCCCTCCCCTCATGCCATGTCATCCTTGATATTGTAAAATTGCAGGAGT
Source organism: Ambystoma mexicanum (assembly GCF_040938575.1). Taxonomy (NCBI): domain Eukaryota; kingdom Metazoa; phylum Chordata; class Amphibia; order Caudata; family Ambystomatidae; genus Ambystoma; species Ambystoma mexicanum. The sequence continues at coordinate 256,274,639 of NC_090930.1, forward strand.
CTTCTCCCATTGTGTGCATACCAGTAGCTTGGATGCAGCCTACAGACCAAGGACCTCGGCATACAGTGCTGGATTCACCTTCTAAAGGGTCCAAAGCTTTATGGGTGTTACATAATGGCAGCCACTAGAATGCACCTTCATGCTGTTTACTACCTCAATGTGTACCCTCAACATTTTCTGGCACCAGATCCTCATTTTATCCCAGCGCTTCTTGATAATCTCAATAGTATGAACTGACACCCACCATGTGTTGATGGTAGCTGTGATGTAGTCCCAGATATCACCTATTTTAATTTGTCTCGTCTAGTAGACCACTGTGTATGACAGGATAGATTCCATTTTGTGTGTTTTTTATGCCAGGACAGATGTATTGTTCTGCTTATTAACCTTCCATCAGATATGTGAATGTGTAGAGTTTCTTTGGACTATGATCGCCCTGAACGAACTGGAACTAAAATTGGTGGAACACACAAGCACACTTTTGATCAAGAAACTTGGGAGTGCAAAAGGGACCTAAGAAAAACTATTTGGTCCCTTAAATCGAAAAGTCAATCAAAGACAGACTTTCATAGGGAGAGAAAGAAAATATATAACACCTATAAGAACTGGCTAAGAGCTCACCATTTTTTCCATACTCAAAGAGATGATGAGCTGATTTTGGGAACCTTAAAATAGCCATAATTTCTGGTCCTGGGTGAATCAAGAATAGGGGACCCTATGCAATCTCCAGAGCAATGCAATAACTGAGCGTGCTGCAAATCTCATGTTATGAATCTATAAATGAAGCATATGTCTGACTGTAAAAAGAGACTCTATCTTTATCTATATATTTGTTGTATAGTGCCACTTACCCGGAGGCCTCAGAGTGCTCACATTACAGACAAAGCACATGAAACATACAGATCATCCTATCAAGTGTGCAGGTTCTTTAGATGTTACCTTTATCAAAGAGGAAGGTCTCTAGAGACAGTGAAGGTTTAGTCCTTAGCAGAATAGGCACTGCATTCCACAGTGCCACGGCCCAGACATCTAAACTAGAGCCTCTGAGTTTTTTTAGGTGGAATCTTGGCCAGATCAGAAGTGCGTCTTTATTAGACTACAAAGTTCTTCTTACAGGAATCTTTTGTATGTGCGAGCAAAGGTAAAGAGGGGTATCACCCGACAGGCATTTGTAGACAAGGGAGTCTGCATTGTTTTGCACACTGTGCTCCACCGAGAGCCAGTGTAGGTTGTGACGAGCCTCTAACACATGCACACGCTTCCTGAGCCGGCATACTGCACAAACTGCTCCATTCTGTATCGCTTGCAGTTTTGTTTGCTATGTTAGTCTGTGATGTGGTGACCAGTAAACTCTTACAGTAGTTGTGTTTTGGGTTGACAATGGCAGAAGCCACTATTGCCCTGTTCTGCTCCGACAGATGTGGTGTTATTTGCCACAGCAGTTTATTCATGTGCAAGCATGATGATCTCAGATGAGCCACATGTTTTTTGGCCAATAGTTGAGAGTCTAGGTAGACTCCCAGCATTTTAACATGTTAGGCAACATGGATAGCATTGCCAGCAATCAGCAATTGACAGTATTGATTGTATATTTATTTTAGTCTAGCACCAGTACCAATGATCAGCAGTTCAGTCTTATCATTATTAAGTGCAAGGGAGTTCTGTGCTATCCTTGACTGGACTGCAGAGAAGACATGGTTGACCCTTTTTGCATCTTTGAGGTACACCCGAGAGAGTTCATGGAGGATCGGGGTGTCATCTGCATAGTTGGCGAACTGTACACCCAGACTGTCCAACAGGTCACATAAAGACTTGATATAAATTTTAAACAATGGGGGAGAGAGACAGGATCCCTGTGATATGCCACAGAATCAGAGGAGTAGATTGGTAGTCATTATTAATTACTCTCGCATGTCTGGGTCCAAGAAAGGATCTGAACTAATTAGCAGCAGTGTTTGAGCATTTCCCTATTGTAATACGTCATACAATTAGTAGCTCATGATCAACCAAGTCGAAGGCGGCCGATAGATCAAGCAGCAAGAGCAGTACAACCTTACCTTTTTTGTGACTTTTGACAATACTGTACTTGTGATCCAGCAGCACCGTTTCTGTGCTGTGTTTGGAATGGAAGACTGACTGGCCTGACCCTAGTATTTTATATTGGTTATGGGTTGTAAATTGGCAGTTATTGCTGGATCCAGATCATCCTTTTTTATGAGGGGAGCAATCCAAGCTTCCAGCAGACAGTTTGGATCTTGGGGTTCAATGAAGGACATATTAACTGGTGTTGTTACTCTCGGTAGCAATGGGCGCAGACAGTCTTTAAACATGAACAATACTTGGTCAAGTACCCATTGAACACAATAAGGGAGCAGTCAAAGTATCATGAGAGTTAAACATAGAAAGGGAAGATGCATCCCCATTGATAGTGAAATCCTTGTCCTCTAGAGCTGCTGGCCTGTATGGGCTGACTAATGAGAATCTGAAATCAGACGTTGCCACCTCGTCAAGTATATTGTTGCCGTTGTTTACAAATATGATAAGAAAAAGACAGTGCCGACATACTTGAAAGGCCACTATCATTATCTACAAGAAGGGCAATTGGGTGGATCCAGTCAACTACCACCAGATTGTCCTTCTTGATGTGCACAGAAAGGTATTTGCTGGAGCAGTACTGTTGGAATTGGAAACATGGGTCAACACCAGAGACATTTTACATAAATAACAGATTTGTTTTAGAAAAGAGTCTGTCTACCTCCCCCAACAGTTTGGTTATAAACATCATATGTGGGAAGACTTGGAAAAAGGGAGGGCCTACTCTATATGGGGCTTGGGTAGCTCTCACACAAGACTTTCACACCATTAACAGATAGTATTTAGGGCTAAAATTGAGGCAATGGGGTCACCCGGCGAGCCTCCTTGAAATAGTAATCTACTTACATAAAAAAACACAGATTCAAGTGAGGCTTGACGGTCAAGGACATTTAACCAGTTCAAACCTGACAGAAGGAGTCACTCTGATAGGCCTCCAGCATCTGAAGAATGCTCTAGGGCAATACTCTGTTATTCAAAATGTGCTAATTAATCCTGTAAAACTTGACCTCATCTGCTTCAGTCAACCATTAAAGAGACTGACAGACTTTAAGTGGACCCTAAACAGTCAAATCATTCCCGTCTGCAAAGAGGTTCTATATTTTGGCTTCAGAATTAGATCTTACCGCAGCATTGCATTTGTAGAGTGAAATATAGAGGGAAACATTGACCAACTATGCTGCCAAATGAAAAATCTATTAGGCAAAATATTGCAGGTTTTCCATCATCCCATTTATAAACTTCTATAAAAGCAAGATTATTCCAAAAGTGCTCTACGGGATAGATGTTGAGCCACTTGCCTGGAGAATTAATTGGACCAGAATAGAGGGGAGGGGAGGTTGTGGAAAAACGTTTTAAGTTTACCACAATCTCTGACAATGGCAAGCCTGAGATTTGAGTTAGGGCTAAACTCACTGCAGGCTAGTCTAGACTGGAAGCTCGCAGCGTTGCACAGACTCATATTAGTCCCTCAAAGACACTCATTATATGAGGATATTGTTCTTCACCTGTACAGTTCGACCTTACATAAACTGAAGGAAAGCGCAACAAAATCTTTGAGAATTGCCATCTATCAGAAGAAGACCTCATAAAAAAAAACACTTGGGTAAAATTGGCAATTCCGAGAAAAGATTGGATCAATACAATAGATCAAATGCGCAGCTACACTTTAGCCAAATAATTTTCTACTCTAGATAAACCTAAAGGCTATCTACCTTCATATTTAAAGCATTTTCCCAACTGCCGTTGGACGGTGGAATCTTTGAGATTCTGCCTGAACTTGGTGCTGACGGGAGACATTTTGGCAATTCATAACAAGGAACTCTACAGCAATGATAATTGTAAGTTATGTGGGGAAACATCAAGATAAAATCTAAAACGTATCTTGATCGAATGCCATGGAGTCCAGGCTTAGATAGTTAAGCACTTTATGTGGTTCATTGAGTGGTTAAAAACTGATTTTGGTAGAGACTATCCAGGGGACATGAAACACTTCTTTCTGTTTAAGTTTTTGAGAATGCTGAATGATTTTGGTTTTATTAGTTTGTGAAGAGATTGTAGTATGAACATTAGTGTGATATAAGTGTTCTGTATTGTGTTGGGAGTATTGATTATTTCTCTGTAAATTCTTTCAGGGGGTAATTCATAGAATTCAGCGCACAAGTGGCGCACGCGGCTGGCGCACAGTGTGCGCGTGCGAATCCCTGCGCCAGCCGCGTGCGCCAAAACCCATTTCCGCGCACAGCGTATTCATGGATTCCAGCCACCAAAACCAGCCGTGGCGCACAGTGGCGCAGCGACCTTGCAGCAGCGCCAGTTACGCCCCAAGAACGCCTTCCGCGCAGGGAAAAGCCATCAAAATCCCCAATCCAGCGCAAAGGGCTGCGCTAACCCTGTACCAGCACGGCAAGCGGGCTACGTATATTTCAGGGGTTCACATGAAGTTTCTCACGCGATCGGGCCTGGGGGAGCGGGCTACGTGTATTTCAGGGGTTCGCGTGAACTTTTTCACGCGATCGGGCCTGGGGGAGCGTGCTACGTGTATTTCAGGGGTTTGCGTGAACTTTCTCACGCGATCGGGCCTGGGGGAGCGGGCTACGTGTATTTCAGGGGTTTGCGTGAACTTTCTCACGCGATCGGGCCTGGGGGAGCGGGCTACGTGTATTTCAGGGGTTCGCGTGAAGTTTCTCACGCGATCGGGCCTGGGGGAGCGGGCTACGTGTATTTCAGGGGTTCGCGTGAAGTTTCTCACGCGATCGGGCCTGGGGGAGCGTGCTACGTGTATTTCAGGGGTTCGCGTGAACTTTTTCACGCGATCGGGCCTGGGGGAGCGTGCTACGTGTATTTCAGGGGTTCGCGTGAACTTTCTCACGCGATCGGGCCTGGGGGAGCGGGCTACGTGTATTTCAGGGGTTCGCGTGAAGTTTCTCACGCGATCGGGCCTGGGGGAGCGGGCTACGTGTATTTCAGGGGTTCGCGTGAACTTTCTCACGCGATCGGGCCTGGGGGAGCGGGCTACGTGTATTTCAGGGGTTCGCGTGAACTTTTTCACGCGATCGGGCCTGGGGGAGCGGGCTACGTGTATTTCAGGGGTTCGCGTGAACTTTCTCACGCGATCGGGCCTGGGGGAGCGGGCTACGTGTATTTCAGGGGTGCGTGAGAAGTTCCACACGCGATTGGCCTGGCCGCGTGTATTTCAGGGTTGCGTGGGAAGTTCCACACGCGATTGTCCTGGGCGCGTGTATTTCAGGGGTGCGCGGGAAGTTCCACAGGCGATTGTCCTGGGCGCGTGTATTTCAGGGGTGCGTGGGAAGTTCCACACGCGATTGTCCTGGGCGCGTGTATTTCAGGGGTGCGCGGGAAGTTCCACACGCGATTGGCCTGGGCGCGTGTATTTCAGGGGTGCGCGGGAAGTTCCACACGCGATTGTCCTGGCCGCGTGTATTTCAGGGGTGCGTGGGAAGTTCCACACGCGATTGGCCTGGGCGCGTGTATTTCAGGGGTGCGCGGGAAGTTCCACACGCGATTGGGCTGCGTGCGGGTATTAGGGGTGCGCGCAAAGTTTCACACGCGATTGGGCTGTGTGCGGGTATTACAGGGGTGCGCACGAAGTTTTACACGCGATTTCAGCAGGGTACGTGTATTTCAGGGGTGCCGGGGAGTCCTACATGTGATTTGCCAGTGTGGGTCCTCCCAGGTGTTCCCTGTACACCCTCCACGGCCCCTGCAGGCAGCCCACACCACAGGGGACTACCCTGCATCCCTGGTCATGTCCCGCAGGCAGCCCACCCAACATGGGCATGCCCCCCAGCAAAGGCACATGTCTCCTTGCACCAATGATCACCAACTCATGTCCCCTTGCACCCCCACCCCCAGCATTGCGGGGCACCTGCCAGCAGGCCCCCACCCATGTCTCCCAGCACCCCCACCCCCCCAGTCACCAGGGGCAGCCTCCACCAGGCCCCCACCCATGTCTCCCAGCACCCCCACATCCCCAGTCACCAGGGGCAGCCTCCACCAGGCCCCCACCCATGTCCCCCACCACCCCCACCCCCCAGCAGTGCAGGGGCACCCACCACCAGGCCCCCACCCATGTCTCCCAGCACCCCCACCCCCCGCAGTCACCAGGGGCAGCCTCCACCAGGCCCCCACCCATGTCTCCCACCACCCCCACCCCCCCCAGTCACCAGGGGCAGCCTCCACCAGGCCCCCACCCATGTCTCCCAGCACCCCCACCCCCCCAGTCACCAGGGGCAGCCTCCACCAGGCCCCCACCCATGTCTCCCACCACCCCCACCCCCCAGCACTGTGGGGCACCTGCCAGCAGGCCCCCACCCATGTCCAACTCATGTCTCCCACCACCCCCACCCCCCAGCACTGTGGGGCACCTGCCAGCAGGCCCCCACCCATGTCTCCCAGCACCCCCACCCCCCCAGTCACCAGGGGCAGCCTCCACCAGGCCCCCACCCATGTCTCCCAGCACCCCCACCCCCCCAGTCACCAGGGGCAGCCTCCACCAGGCCCCCACCCATGTCCCCCACCACCCCCACCCCCCAGCAGTGCAGGGGCACCCACCACCAGGCACCCACCCATGTCTCCCAGCACCCCCACCCCCCCAGTCACCAGGGGCAGCCTCCACCAGGCCCCCACCCATGTCTCCCAGCACCCCCACCCCCCAGTCACCAGGGGCAGCCTCCACCAGGCCCCCACCCATGTCTCCCAGCACCCCCACCCCCCCAGTCACCAGGGGCAGCCTCCACCAGGCCCCCACCCATGTCTCCCACCACCCCCACCCCCCAGCACTGTGGGGCACCTGCCAGCAGGCCCCCACCCATGTCCAACTCATGTCCCCCACCACCCCCACCCCCCAGCACTGTGGGGCACCTGCCAGCAGGCCCCCACCCATGTCCAACTCATGTCCCCCACCACCCCCACCCCCCAGCACTATGGGGCACCTGCCAGCAGGCCCCCACCCATGTCCAACTCATGTCCCCCACCACCCCCACCCCCCAGCATTGCGGGGCACCCTCCACCAGGCCCTCGCCCATGTCCCATCCATGCCCCCACCACCCCCACCCCCCAGCACTGTGGGGCACCTGCCAGCAGGCCCCCACCCATGTCCCATCCATGCCCCCCTGCACCTGGGTCCCAACAATCCCCAATCATGTCCGTAATGGCCATCCTCCCCTGCCAAAAGGCCCAACCAACTATCACATCCACCCACATATCAAAGGCAATTACATGTTACACACCCAATGTAAATAATGCAAATGAACACATGTCTGTCACACACAATGGCTGCAAGTTAATGTTAAAACACCCAACATGACATGCATGAAAGTAATGAGATGATACGACACATTGAAGGATGAAAATAAAAATGTATTGAAAATCAACAAGAATGGAAATGAAATTAGAAAAACCACAAAGCAAAACAACAAAAAGAAGATGAATGTCCATGAAAAAAATCCAAAAAATCCAAAAATCCATAGAAGAACTATATACAAGACAATCCCGGGTCCATGAGCCCAACCAAATGAAACCTAACTATGTCAACTAACTAAAAACTGAACTATATACAAAAAAGTGGCGCATTGTCCAATCGCAACCAAATAAAAAAAAAAATAATTTAAAGGAAACCTACCACTAACTATATAACTATATACAATGGCAGCGGGCAAGTCCTGCGGCTCACTCTGTGATGTTGCCGGCCAGGGCATCATCGAACTCCATGTCGATGTCCTGGAGGCGGGACTCTGTCCTGGCCCCGAGGTCTCGCAGGGATAACCCCATGTTCACCTCAAACTCCCTGCGAGCTTCCTCGAGGCACTCAGCCCGCCTCAACGCCCGACGCCTGGAGAACTCCGCCCTGACCATGGTGAGCCGCTCCTCTTCCGCCCGCTGCCGCTCCGCACATATCCGCTGGACCAACTGCTCCCACACGGAAGACACTACCATCCCAGGGTTCTCCTGCCCTCCGGCCGATGCCTGCCCCTCTGATCTTGATGGCCCCGAGCCATGATGCCTCCCACGTCGAGCCTGCTGCTGCCTCCGACGCCACTGCCTCTGCCAGCACAACGGCATCCAGGATGATGGAAACCACCGACGCCGTCGTGCACGTGCCCTGCCCGATGATGCCGTCACATCCTCCATCTGCTGGGGTCCAGTTGCTGTGTTGTCCACCCCTGCTGGACCTCTGACTCCCGACTGTGGCAGGGATGGGATCCCCACCGAGCTGGCTGCATTGGTCAGGGCAGGTCCACAGGGGACCCTGGTGGCATCTGGGCCGGAAGACGGCAAGGAGAACGACTGGCGTATAGTCTCCACAGAGGAGGAGAGGGCCGCCAGATTGGCCGACACATGCAGGAAACCCCCGAACATGGGCGATCCCAATTGGGCCACGTCGGCACGGTGCTCTTCGTGATGACGTGCGTGCTCCTCCTGGGAAGCACGCACGGCATCACGAATCACAGCCGTGCGCATCGCGACCCCAATCAGGACCTTCTCCACACGGCCAGGGGTCCCCTCGTCCGCAGGTGGAGGGGAGTCAGATGACATGGGCATCCCCTCTACCTGCGGACGGGCCTGGGACGGGGCATCCCTGCTGGTGCAAGGTGGTGCACCCACAGGTTCAGGGACAGCGACATGCACAGGCCCCTCCACGGTGACCTGTGCTGTCTCCTGCCCCTGCCCCTGGACTGCACCACTTGCACCAGCAGGGATGCCCCCACCAGGCCCCATGTGCGCCTCAGTGGCGGCCTCCTCCTCCTCTGTGGAAACCACCAACCTGGATGGCTCCTCGCCATCTACCGCGGTAGCAGGCCCCTGTGGGGGCTCACCCACCCCTTCCGCTGCAGCCGTGGGGGCATCCCCGCCGCCTTGCTCCACAGCGCCGTCTCCGCCCTCTCCTTCACTAGCCGCTGCGTAGAGGGAGACATAGAACACAAGCATCAGGGTACTGTACAATGGTCCCCTAGACAGGAAGCAATAGCAGATGAGTGCCACTGTCAAAGTACACTTCCATCATGTCACACAACAACACATGTGTCAGTCCAGGCAAAACACACACAGTGACAGTCATGGTGCATGCCATGGACATTTCAATGCATGTCCAATGGACTCTCGAATCATACAATGTAATGGGACTCACATGCATCATGGGTCATGCCTATCACATGCACACACTTCACCTCAGTCACATCCATCTGGCCCCGTACACCCCAATCACAGTGCATACAAGGATGACTAGGCTGCATCAGTGAATCTGTACATTGTCACAGACATGTGTCATGCATCCATGGCACTCACAAGTCACAGACACGCAGGTCAGGCACACAGACATGGATACCACATATGTATCTGGCATCAGCACCCATCCCTCGCCCCCACCCATGTCCAGGAACAGAGACTGCCATGCTCTCATGTGTGCAATCTGCACAGGGCTCCCCATGTCGCATTCAAACACATGCAACAACCGTGCGGTTCACACATTACAGGTCGCACATGCATTCCCATGATGTCCCTGCACACATACATGCGTACATGGCCTATGTCACACATGCAGGCAAGTATCAGACAACCAGCACACTGCAACATGCCCTGTCTCACACAGCAAGGCTTGGCCACTTACCGCTCAACTCCAGACGGGTCTCCCTCTCAAGGACCTGGGCGTGGAGTGCTGGGTGTGCGTGTTCCAGGACCCTCAACTGGATGGAACTCATGCGGCCCCGGCCCCCCTCCACGAGGCGCCGGGCCTTCATGAGGGTCCTGGACCTCAAGTCCTCCCAGCGCTTCTTGACCTTCTGGATGGTGCAGGTTGCCACCCCCTCCGCGTTGATGGCAACCACACAGTCGGCCCAGATCCTATCCCGTCCTTCCCTGTTGGCGCGGGACGATCCGAAGAGGGCATCATACTGCCCCAGGACTTGCTCCACCAGGACACCAACTTCGGTGGCAGTGAAGCTGGTGCCCCTCTGCCCCTCTGGCCGGGAGTTGCCACTGGGGTCAGATGTGGATGTGCCCGACATGGCAACCCCAGGGGCAGGAGTGGGTGGGCAACTGGGTCCTGGGGCTGGGCTGTGGAGCGATGTTATTCGAGTCGGGAGTCTTCTGTACCAGCAGGGGTGGACACAGCAACTGGACCCCTGCAGATGGCTGATGTGCAGGCACCAAATGGCAGGGCACGGTGGCAGCAGGCAGGCAGGCAGGCAGGCAGCAGCAGATGGCACGTGGGAGGCTGCTCGGGGCACTGGGGGGCAGTGATTCGGCCTTCTGGGCAGGAGCGTGGTCTTCCGTGTGTTTTCGCGTGGCCAGCTTGATACGGAGTGATTTGGCACGTGAAAAATCTGCACGTCAGCGTGTAATTCGAGGAAAGGCCCTTAGCGCGTAAGCGTGTCTGCACGCATACGCATTTTCATTGGACAGAAGGCCCCTAAAGCGCAAGCGCCCCTGTGACGTGACGCGTACAGACGTGCATGCGCATTTCAGCGCGCGTGAAAAACTGCACGTCCGCGTGTAATACGAGGAAAGGGCCTATGCGCGTAAGTGACGTGACGCGCGCAGGTGTTTCCCTCATTGCACGTGATGACAGAACACACGTGGATTTCCACCAATCGCGTGTGAAAGTTCCCGGCACCCCGGAACACACGTACCCAGGCTAATCGCGTGTGGAACTTCCCGGGCACCCCGAAACACACGTACCCAGGCCACTTGCGTGTACGCACACTCCCCTCCGATCACACGCGATGACACTCGGACCGTATCCGAACACGGGAAACACGCGCACGGCAAAAGACGTGCACAGGCGTCAACGCGTCTGCCACACGAAGGCAGGCGGAAGCGTCCCCGCGCACAGCATAAAAGTGCGCGCAAACAACAAACGCGTATATACAGCTACGATGAATGCCCCATTTGTCGCTGCACTGATCGTGGGACACCGCAGGAGGAGGAGAATAGCCAGGGCACGCATTTTCGCAACACGGACAAGCCTTTTTGGGATGCCTGACGACCAGGTCTATGGCAGGTATAGGTTTCCACCCCATATCATCCTAGACCTGGTCAGGGAGTGGGAAGATGACCTCACATCCCCCACCCTTTGCTCCCAAGCATTGAGCCCCTTGGAGAAGGTGCTCAATGTCCTGCATTTTTTGGCCACTGGGTCATTTCAGCGGACCACTGCCATAGTGGAAGGGGGTCTCACAGGCCACGCAGTCACGCTGCCTACACCAGGTACTGGCAATCATGACAGCGCGCCCCTCAGTCCGCAGGCACATATACATGCCCAGAACACCCGCAGAAAGGCAGGCCGTTGTCCTGGATTTTTTCAGGGTGGCACACTTCCCCAAAGTGCTCGGTGCCATAGATTGCACCCATGTGGCCCTACGTCCACCTAGGGCCATTGAGCACATCTACCGAAACCGCAAGCACTGGCATTCCATCAATGTACAGGTGGTATGTGATGCAAAGGGAATCATCACCTCTGTCTATGCAAACTACCCTGGCTCCACCCATGACAGTTTCATATACAGAATGTCCGCCCTGAGCCGGGCCCTGGAAGCTGGGCAGCATGGCGACACATGGCTCCTAGGTCAGTACAAATGCCCTTGCACATGCATGCAAGTCACACACAGACAAATATCCAAACCCTAATTATCTCAACTATTATCATCTCCCCAGGGGACAGTGCCTACCCTCTGAGCAACCACATGATGACGCCGATCCGGAACCCCACCACACCACCCCAGGTAAGATACAACGCCGCCCATATTGCAACCAGGGGCATAGTGGAGCGCACATTCGGAGTGCTCAAGTCACGTTTCCGCTCCCTTGACCGCTCTGGTGGGCAACTACTCTATGCACCACCAGTAGTGTGCAGGATCATTGTGGCAGCATGTGTCCTGCACAATGTTGCAACACGGCAGGGCGTCCCGGTGGACATGGTGGTGCCCCCACATCCCCAACCACAGGCGCTGCCCATGGGAGGGGACAGGGCACGTGGCGAGGAAGCCCGGACCCAGCTTGTGGCCACATTTTTCACCTAAACTCCCACCCCTGAGGAGTGCACACAGGCCTGGCACATACCAGGTGACAATCGATGATGACAAAGAGACAGTCAACTGTCACAACCTTACCACCCTGAGATAGTTGCCATGGAAGTGCCACATCGTCTGCATCCCTAGCTACTTAAACACAAGCTATCCTGTGTGACCAAAAGGCACACATATGACATATGACATGATATGGGCCATACACAAGTATTCCAAGGCGCAATGAGGCAGGGAGGGGGGAACAAGGGAACACAGAGAACGGTACTACTAGGCCAGGTGTCATTGGGATCGTGCAAGTGCAGGGGTAGGGGGAATGGGAAAAGTGCAAGGGGAAGGGTGGGGGGGAGTCCAGTACAGGGGAAGTAGCCCGAAAAAATAATATATAGGTCACCTGGTGGCAACTACAAAGGTGAGTGCAGACAAGTGCTGGGAAGGGAGGGCTGTAGGGATAGAGAGACAGTACTGCAGTGCAGGGGTTGCCAGGGAGGCAGTGCAAGTGGAGAGTGGCTGGGCCAGGGACCAAGGTCGGTGAGAGTGGCCCAGTTGCAGCTCCTGTGCAGTTCCAGTGGAGAATTCTGCAAGGGAGAGGCAGACAGTAAGCAGAAGCAAAGAGGAAGGACTTGAGGTGCTTCCAGAACTGGAGATGATTCCCCTCAAGTTCAAGTCAGGCCGGAAGTCTGTTCCAGGGGGAGGGACCTGCTGCGGAGAGAAATCTACCCCCAGCTAGTTGCTCTGAGAAGCGGATGACACGGACATGCAAGGTGTGCATCACACACACCTGCAAACCAGGCCATGGCCATCACTGTCATGTCACACAAACCCTCCCAAACATCAACATGTCATGGCACGCAATACCCATACACCAATGCAGTAACGATAAGGTACACATTGCCATGTCCTAAATGCACAGTGGCATCGGACACTGCTGCCTGACCCGGAATCAGATGAAATGACAGACCAACAACCTCCCACCCAAAATAAGTCATTTCCAAATGCATTACAACAGTCGTAGACGTAACATCACAATGAATGCCTGTCTACATGCACATCATGCATTGCAAAATCAACACTGCAGCTCATGTGTGCAGTGTCCTACTCCTGCATCACACTGCTCAGCGCACAGCACAGTGAACAGCCATTGTGTGTGATGCACACCCTGAGCATCACATCTAAGTGACAGACCACGTCAAACATCAAATCAGGCATGTACTGGATCCATGATCGGTCACAGAACATGTGCTGCCGGGACACAGTGGGCACCAGAAGGCAAACAGTGTACACGTGTATATGCAAGGGTGGGAGTACATGTAGTGCATCAGAGTGCAAGTGTGTGGTTCTGCAAGGACATGCACTCCACATATGCATGTGCACTCAAGTGACCATCAGTGTTCCCTACACATCACATGTGAACATCCACCATGTGTACACCCCAGCATGTCAAACCACAACTATCCCCTCGCACCTGAAAGGAAAACACAACACATGAACAGGCATTGATCAGCAGAACACAACATGTACATGGGATACCACCATTACTATGTCAGAGTTCCCATCACACTGCAGGGCAAGGCAACAATCAACAACAACCCCCCCCTCCCTCACAAATGACCATGACCCACTGAACAACTGCACCTGGGTCATGGAGCCCCCAAACCTCAATTCCACCTGGCCACAGGATCACCTTAACCCTTCGTCACCATCTCCCACCTTGTGTGTAAAAAGATGCCTGAACCCTCAGAATACACACTCATTTCCGAAACACAAAATCCAAGGCATAAAAACGAACCCAAACACCCTCCAGTAGATGACTTGACGTAGCAGTACCTCACAAAGGCCAAGTACTACCACAATGATGCAACAACCAAGGTAGCACAGCAAAACAATGTCACGACAGGATGTGAGACATGTGTGGTACATGACATAGGATGATGCACCATGAATGGATGTGTACTGTCAGAGGTCCCCTGTACAGGCGCGGGAGTGCCACGAAACAACCACCCCCACCATGTCCCGGGTGCCTGCAAGGTCAAACTCACACAGGCCCCTGAGACCCTGGTGGGGAAGGAGGTTCAGGGATATGCAGTCGGGACAGGTGTTGACACACTGGATGACTGGAATGAGCGGCAGGAGAGGGGAGGTGGAATGACACATGAAACTAGGGAATGCACGAAAATGTACAACCTGCATGAACACATACACAATCCAAACAGACTTGGACATCATTGTCATGGCCTTCTGTAGTCCAGGCTCAGGAGTGGTACGAACCAACCACCCCCTCTAGGGTTTTGGCGCCTGCAAGTTCGGGGCTTACACAGGCATCCGCAACCCCAGTGGGGAAAGAGGGTCAGGGAACGTTGCTTGGATAGGCACGGGAAGCAGGAACACCGGGTAGAGGGTACAGGTTTCAAAATTGCATAGGATCACGGGTGATTAGGGAGAAAATAACATACCAAATTGAACCACACATACATCCATGCATCAGTACACTCCCCAGCAAGCCTATGCAGAGCAGTTTGTAAGAAAAACAACAAGACACTTAGCTCTGGTTTTGAGTGCTGGCCTCCTGCCTGCGCACTCTCAGGTCCGGTTACAGGAGCACTGCAATGCTGCAAAGAGAGACACAGTCAACAACCTGTACGTGCCAATTGCACAAAAACACAACACCAAACATGCCCCATAGCAACAGACTACTCTACAAACAGACAATCTGTGGTTGATGCTTCGTACCCATATATAACATCACCCCTGTGACGGGTCATACACAGTCAATGCAGTAAGGCAGCCGCTGCTGGGTGCGTGGCAAATGGAACACCAATGTGTCACAATTCACACAACATGCAATGTTCCCTGGGTAAGCAGACAGACCCATATTGCAAGCCATGACTACAGAGCAAGTTGTGTACCACCATGACCGAAACAAAGTTGGCAGTGCATTTATCATGAAGTACGTGGAAAAGACATGCACTGCACCCGAGTATGTCCCTTGCTGCATGTCCCTGTGAGCTGCCCCTTTCCATGTCTCGGAAGGCTACATGGTTGATACAAGTGGCTCAATGGACCTTGGTGTACCGGAGGGTATGTGCCACTGCCCCTGCATGTGTCCCAGACAACCCTACTATCAGCAGCCATCAGTCCACAAACACATCTGAGCTGCATTGTGTGCTTCAACACCAATATTCGTCTAAACTCACCCTCAGTGCTGTGACTAAGCCTGCATGTGCAACTCGCCTGGTGCAAGCTTTGCTGTGTCGTGGCCCCCCTGTGATGCTCACCTTGCCTGGAGTTCCTTGGAACATGTCAGCAGTACTAGGATGTGGGTCTGCAATCACTGTGCCTCTGCTTCTGCACACATGTGCATGTGGGCACCAACAAACGGGTCCAGAATTCCGTCGTCCAAAGGGACATGTCTGCTGGCAAAGGTGCTCTGGAGGCTCATCCACCTGCAGAAAGGGCATGTAACACATGATTAATGCTTCAAAGTCATCTGTGTGTGTCTCATCAGGCATCTCATTACTTGACCATGTCAGAGAGTCACATCACAAATCACACCATCAGTCCGTCTTTCACCTACAAAGTGTGGAACACTATCTACAGCATGAATTGCAACAAGCACATGTACAGGAAAGAAATGAAACATACTACACAATGCATAGCAATCAATGTCCACATTAATCATGATACACCCCATCTAGCAAAAGCTGAACAGTGGACAATGACACCTAAATCATCCCCACTAGGGGTGTCAACACAAGTCACACAGCACCAGACATGCCACAGATATGACAATCCAATGCCCTTGTGTAAAATGCTGTAACAGCGAACCATCCTTGCGAGCCCATGGATAAGGGAGGCAGGAGTGGCATATGTGAGTCAAGGAACCCAAGCAGCAAACACATACACAAGACAACCATGAAGGGCCCAGCTGGAACAGACAGTGGATGCCTTCAAAAGCCACAAAGCACCGCACTGTCACATGAAAGCACAATAGACTAGCAATTTTAAACTAAATCAACTATTAACTAATTACACTAACTATGGAAAACCTACATTACCTATTTAAACTAACTATCAAACAGAAACTTAACTAACTAAACTAGAGGAAAAATCAAAAATGGCCACATACGACCCGGGGGGGAGGGGAGGCACCCAGGAGGGGGGAGGTACAGGGTGCTGCTCAACATCCACATGCGATGATGCTGAGCCAAAAAAAAAACCTCCATGGGCTCAACGCCTGCACAGCACGACCTATGTGGGAGATAAATGGTCGTCCGAGTCTGGCTCATCCTGGAAAGGAGGACGTGGCACAGTAGCCTGGCCACGCCTAGCCGCAGCTTGCCCCTCGTCGGCAGCAAGTCTGCCGGACGGGTGAGCCTGGTTCTGTGTGGCGATGTGACGTAGGTCTGCATGCAGAACCTCCCGTGATACACGTGCTTCCTCTTGCAAGGTAGCACGTGTAACACGGAGTTCCTCCTGCAAGGCCTGGCTGGACAACCGCTGCACCTCCCGGCAAGCCTGTAGCTCAGCCGAGATGGTACACTCAAGCTGTGCAAACCTCTCCTCTGCCCGCTGCCTCTGGGACATCATAAGGACACCCAGAGTGGATCTGAGGGAAGCATACTCCTCCCTCAAGGCATCCATGTGCGCCTCTGCGTGAGCAGCAATTGCTTGACGCAGAGACGACATTTCAGCCTGGCGTGCCCTGTCTGAGGCCGCCATGCCCATGCTGGAGAAGCACCTGCCTAGCAGGGGGGAGCACAGATCGGGCCACACGCTCCATGCTCTCAGCGATGATCTCCATTGCTGCCCCCTGCCGTTCGGAATTGGCAGTCATGTCTTGCTCCCACTCAGTATACAGCGGTTGAGCGCGGCGACCGCGTTGCCGGGCTTGACCCCTGCGGGACCCAAGGACCGGGGGTCCTCGCTGTGTTGGCACCGCCTGCGGCTGCACGACTACATGCCCCCGTCGACGTGATGTCCCAGGCACATCAGTGACTGGTGTGGAGGGTGACCCTGCGTCCCGATCCACCACGGGCGGAGGAACCAAGTCTGTCTGATCCCTCAGTGCAGGTGTCGCAGACAGAGGAGTGTCCACATCAGAATCACTCACCCCTGACACATGGACTTGATGGTCATCCAACTCAACATGGACGTCAGAGTCGTCATCAAGGCTGGACTCATAGGCAGCCAGAGACAAGATGGACTGCAGCACTTGGGGGGTTTCGTGGCCTACCACCCCACGACCCCCACTAGTGCCGGGTTGATGTGGCGTTACCAACCCTGTGTCTGGCATGACAACACCATCCTCTGCCTCCATTGCGTCATCACCTGAAAAATAGAGAGGAAAAGGTCAATACACATGTCAGAAGCACACGACACACACATACACCGACAGCAAAGGCATCAGGCAGACATGTGACACACAACATATGACCTGGCATGCATGCTGGGTCTACTTTGAATAGCTTCTGTGATCAGACCTGTTGAAAGGTGGCAGTTTCCATGGAAGTGGGTCTATGCAGTGCAGAAAATGTGTACGCCACTCACTACCTACATGTACAAGCACTACATGGTGTGTGCCAGGAAATGTGAAGGCAGTGCAATGTCAAAATCAGACATCACGTGCATTGTGCATTCAATGTGTACCATGTCCAGAAGCCAAGCACCCCTCCACCCCAGTACCAAAGCAGGGATGCCTATCATGGTATCAAAAGGCTGACCATACACCTGTGTATTGACAGGCAGTGTTGACTGGCATCAACAGCTTCATGTGATTCAAATGACAACACTGCAAATGATGCTGGGACAGTGGGCAGGACACATGATGGAAACTCCGGAGGCCGCTCACGTGTGAAGAAGACACAACAAGAGGTGGACAGAGTCACTGGCCATTGAACTGGCTGAGGCCTGTGAGCCACACAGATTGTCAGAGCCTAAACATGTGTGCAACGCAGGACTGAGGCACAGTTGACATGGGAAGGCTGATGAGATGGCAGGCAATGTATGTAACCAAGGACTGATATTACAGTGATCATCCAGTCAAGGACACATAGGGGCATGCGTGCAATGCACACGGAGCATGAATGGGCACTCATGTCCCTGCGGGACATCTGACCCATGCACAGTACAAGTGAGATACCCTGCATCGAGTACTAAGGCTGTACGACATGGCATATGTCTGGCAGATTCTACGCTGGAAGTTAGCATCTACACAGGACACATGGACAAGAAACTACACATTGGCAAGATTGGAGCAGACCAGTGCAAAGGTGGAACTGGGGTGCAGAGTGGCGGAGGAGGGGCAAGGGAGCATGCCTACATGGAGTCCCGCATGCAGGCAGAGGAGACATGCATGACGGTAGAATTGCATTACTTACACATCAGAACCATGTACACGTCACATGTAGCAGCAATCATGCACAACACATCCCACAAGTGAAACACACACGTCCTCAACAAACACGCATCAACACTCACTGGACTGGGCATCAAAGTCCAGCTTCTCTCCCACTCCTTCGACCAATTCAGGTGGTATGAACTCCGCAACGAGAGCCTCATGCGGAGTGAGTTCTTCCTCCTCTGGTGCAGGCCCACCGCCAGTCACCAGAGTCAAGTTGTAATTTGAGGCACGCTTGGCCTTAGTGCTGCGCTTGATGTCATTCCAACGCTTTTTGCACTCCTGCGCTGTGCGCACCTCATGGCCGAATGAACTGACATGTTCCGCAACATGCTTCCAGTGGGTGTCTCGTTGGGCAGCCGTGGTCTGACTATTGGCACCCACTAGCATGTCACGGCTGTGGCCCCGCACGTAGTCCACGAGGAAGTCCAGTTCCTGCTTACAGAAAGGCTTCTTCCTCGACGTGCAGGAGGTCGTGGCTGTGTGTGGGGTCCCAGCCTGTGCTGCAGGTGCAACCTTCCTCCTCTTGGACTGTGGCGCAGACCCTGGCTGGCTAATGCCGCCCTGACCAGCATGGCCAGTGGGTTCGGTGGATTGAGCCAAGGGAGTGGCAGGTGGAGGGATGACCAGAGGCCTGACTTGTGTCAGTGGCAGCTGGGTGCCCACTAATGGACCCTGCGCAGCAGCATCAGCTGTGGCAGGGTGGTTGGCCGCAGCGGTCCTGGTTGGCAGACTCACAACCGGGGTGCTGTTGGGTGCATCTGCCCCTGCACTTGCCAACACCCGGCTGTTCGGGGCAGCAGATGACATGACTGCCCCAGGGACACGTGTCTTGGTCTGAGCAGCCCAGCGTGCCCCTATGGTTTCCCCCCTGGCCTGTTGGAGATCTACCAAGGGCTCTTCAAGTGCCAACGCAGCCTGCGCTGGCAGACCCTGAGCCTGCGTGGCGGTGTCCACAGCTGCACCTGCAGCTACCACCACCCTTGGGCCCGTGGCAGTCGATGGAACGGACTGCCGGGTCATATGGGTGCCAGTGCCAGATGCAGGAGCTGCATCCCCCGGAACCACAGGGGGTGGTTGCATGGCTGCACCGACACATGGCACAACATTGTGCTCAAGTGGCGCACCCCTGCCTCTTCCCCCTCTGTGGCTGCCCTGGACACCCTGGAGTCCCCCTACTCCCTGGTCACCACGGCCACGTCCCCGACCACGCCCGCCACGAGGAGTACGCCCAGCTGAGGCGCCCCTCACCTTTGGTGGCCTCCCAACCATGGCACAGATGTAGTAGTGCTGGCACAGATGGAGTGGTGCCAATGGGAGGTGTACACCACAATTGACCTGGGCAATTGGGGTGAAGGGGGTGGGAAGCAAGATGTTAACAGCCCCCCTGCACCTGCAAGGCTGTATGTGACCCCGGTGATGTGGTGACGGGTCACGCAACGCTCAGGCACCCCAAAACTGCAGTAAAACCGTGCACGCAACCCTGCAGCCTACGTGCGTGGATTGAACCTCCCGCAGTACACGGTGGCACCCAGTAACACGAATAACGCGTACGCGTGGGACACGCAGGCTACTATGACATCAAAAATGGGTGCGATACACAGGGGCACCCGCAGTGGGAAAAAGAGCGTGTGTGACTCACCGTCTGACTAGCGCGATGCAGAAAAACACGCGTAGCCAATACCCCCGCCAAAAGAAGAGATACGTCCTTGAGAGCTGTGAAGTTGTGATGGCGCGCGAAACAACAGGAAGCAGCAACACACGTCGGTCTCCACGAAAGGCACGTACAGCGAACTGCTGGGCCCGCTCACCTTTAACCCGTGCTGAGGGAAACGCACGCGCGCGTCACATCACTTACGCGCATAGGCCCTTTCCTCGTATTACACGCGGACGTGCAGTTTCCACGCGCGCGCTTACGCGCATGGCCCTTTCCTCGTATTACACGCGGATGTGCAGTTTCCACGCGTGCTTAGGCGCATGGCCCTTTCCTCGTATTACACGCAGACGTGCAGTTTCCACGCGCGCTTACGCGCATGGCCCTTTCCTCGTATTACACACTGACGTGCAGATTTTTCACGTGCCAAATCACTCCGTATCAAGCTGGCCACGCGTATGCACACGGAAGACCACGCTCCTGCCCAGAAGGCTGAACTACTGCCCCCCAGGGCCCCGAGCACGCTCCCACCTGCCATCTGCTGCTGCCTGCTGCCCACGTGCACTGCCATTTGCTGCCTGCACATCAGCCAGGGGTGCTGTTGCTGTGACCACCCCTGCTGGAACCGAAGACTCCCGACTGGGATTCCATCGCTCCACAGCCCAGCCCCAGGACCAAGTTGCCCACCCACTCCTGCCTCTGGGGTTGTCATGTCGGGACAAACACCATCTGTGACCACTGACAACCCCCGGCCAGAGAGGCAGAGGAGCACCAGCTTCAGTGCCACCGAAGTTGGTGTCCTGGTGGAGCAAGTCCTGGGCCAGTATGATGCCCTCTTCGGAAGTTCCCACGCCGACAAGGAAGGACAGACTCGGATCTGGACTGACATTGTGACTGCCATCAACGCGGAGGGGGTGGCAGTCCGCGACTTCCAACATGTCAGGAAGCGCTGGGAGGACTTCAGGTCCAGGACTCTGAACAAGGGCCGGCGCCTCTTGAAGGCAGCGGATGCCAAGGGGCGCCGGGGCCACTTGTCGGAAGAACACATATCCCCAGCGCTCCACGTCCAGGTCCTAGAGAAGCAGACCCATCTGGAGTCGAGCGGTGAGTGTACATACATCCTGATTGTGAGCAGTGCGTGTGGTGATTATTCGGTAGTGTGCAGGTTGCACATCTGTTTGTATGGGGTCGAGTATGGGTGGGGGTGTACAGGGCCGTGGGGCTGACACATGCGAGGGCTGTGATGTGTGAGACATGGATGGTGCTTGTGTGTGTAGGCTTGCATGCCAAATGCAGTTGTGTGGGCACACATGTTTGGATGAATGTGTATGTGAGTAGACATGTCCGTGATGTCACGCATGTATGTTGTTTTCGGCTGCATGTATCAGCACTGTGTACATGTGCATGTGTGTGTATTTGACAAGGGTGCAACAGTGATGCCACATGGATGCATGTGACAGCGGTATGTGGAAGCCTGATTGGCAGATGTGACATGGATGGCCGTCTGAACAGTGCGACACTTGGCAGGGGTGTACACATGCATGCAAGTGTGGTGGTGTGTGTACATGTGTGGTGCACTTCCTGTGTTGCATGTGATGTCTGGCTCCCCTTTGGCTGCTCATGCTGTTGTATGTGTATGGATGGTGGTGGCAGTTGCGATATGGCTGTGGTATGGCTGATGTGTGCGAGTTGTAATGACATGTGTGTTGGGGATTGTGAGGACCTGGTGGAGGCTGCCCATGGTGGCTGGGGGGTGGGGGTGATAGGGGACATGAGTGGGGGCCTGGTGGGGGCTGGCCATGGTGGCTGGGGGGTGGGGGTGGTGGGAGACATGGGTGGGGGCCTGGTGGAGGCTGCCCCTGAACTGCTGGGGGGTCGGGGTGGTGTGAGGCATGGGTGTGGGCCTGGTGGATGCTGCCCCTGGTGGCTGGGGGGTGGGGGTGGTGGGAGACATGAGTTGAACATGGGTGGGGGCCTGCTGGCAGGTGCCCCACAGTGCTGGGGGGTGGGGGTGGTGGGAGACATGAGTTGGACATGGGTGGGGCCTGCTGGCAGGTGCCCCACAGTGCTGGGGGGTGGGGGTGGTGGGGAACATGAGTTGGACATGGGTGGGGGCCTGCTGGCAGGTGCCCCACAGTGCTGGGGGGGGGAACATGAGTTGGACATGGGTGGGGGCCTGCTGGCAGGTGCCCCTGGTGACTGGGGGGTGGGGGTGGTGTGAGACATGGGTGGGGGCCTGGTGGAGGCTGCCCCTGGTGGCTGGGGGTGCAGGGGGACATGCGTTGGGGGGGGAGTAGTGCAAGTTGACATGTGGGTTGGCTGGTGGGCATGGGCATGGTGGGTGGGGTGCCTGCATGACATGTGCTGGGTAGGCCCCTGTGGTGTGAGCCACCTGCAGGGGCCGTGGAGGGTGTAGAGGGAACACCTGGGAGGACCCACACGTGCAATTCAAGTGTGCTGCTCCCCGCGCACCCCTGTAATACACGTACCCTGTTGATATCGCGCACACCTGTAATTCACGTACCCTGATGGAATTGCGTGTGTAACTTCCCGCGCACCCCCGAAATACACGTACCCCGCTCAATCGCGTGTGTCACTTCCCGCGCGCCCCCGAAATAAGCGTAGCCCGCTCCCCCAGGCCCGATCGCGTGAGAAAGTTCACGCGAACCCCCGAAATACACGTAGCCCGCTCCCCCAGGCCCGATCGCGTGAGAAAGTTCACGCGGACCCCCGAAATACACGTAGCCCGCTCCCCCAGGCCCGATCGCGAAATACACGTAGCCCGCTCCCCCAGGCCCGATCGCGTGAGAAAGTTCACGCGGACCCCTGAAATACACGTAGCCCGCTCCCCCAGGCCCGATCGCGTGAAAAAGTTCACGCGAACCCCTGAAATACACGTAGCCCGCTCCCCCAGGCCCGATCGCATGAGAAAGTTCACGCGAACCCCTGAAATACACGTAGCCCGCTCCCCCAGGCCCGATCGCGTGAGTTAGTTCACGCGAACCCCCGAAATACACGTGCCCCGCTCGCACAATTGCTGTATGTTGCCACTTTTGTAATGCGCAGGGACGCTACCGCCTGCCTTCGTGTGGCGGACGTGTATCGGCTTGTGCGTGTCTTTCGCTGTGCGTGGCTTTGCCCTATTCGGTTCCATGAATACGTGTGGTTCGGGTGCGTGTGGGCGTTCCCTCTGCTTCCCTGCAGTACATCCCCAGTTACGCCCTTGTTTTCGCAAGTTGTTCCCCATTCCGCGCGTTACGCCCCGTGTTCCGCCCACTTTCTAGTGTATGCGCAGAGATTGTGCGCTTTCACTGTGCGCGTCGCGCACGTCTTTCGGGATGTTGCAGTGACGTGTGCGCCATGCACGGGTTTGGCGCACATCCCGAGGAAGACACGCGCAGGGACTTCCATGAATCGCACGCGTGCGCGTGCGCCTCTTTTTTTCCGCTTGCGCCTGCTTGCGCCTGCTTGCGCGTAGATTTTCGGCGCACGTTTGTTCCATGAATCGGCCCCTCAATGTTTTATCTTTTTTTAATAATGTTCTATGTGAAAAGTCTATTGTTTAGACTAAACCACACTAATAATAATAAAAAAAAGATACGTGAATGTACATTGAATCTTTTGGAATTCAAACAACTCCACGCAGTCTTCTCATCTGGCAGTTTTCCCTATGACTGGAACTTCAAATGTTTTTTGAATTGTTATTGTTTCCAGTCCTTTGCACCTGTTTGCACTGAGATATTGTCACTGAGTTGTGAGTATTAAAATTAAATAATTTTCTGGAACTCCCTCATGACTTCCGCATGTGACTTTGAATTAAGCAGATCGCTAGCTACTTGTGGGTAGCATCGTTTGTATATGGCTTATGCATTTATATGAATCCTCCACACCATTCTCTGTTTTTTTATATAATGTCTTCCCCTGGTGTGCAGGTTCATAGGGGGATACCTACCGTTTTTTTAAAAATGTATTACAGGTGGCATCAGGAGCATTACAAAGCGGCAGAGTGAGACATGTTGAGGAAAGGCCCTTTGTGTGTAAACTGCTCATGTTACACCATATGCATTACACATGTGCGGTATAATCCCATAACGGTAAGAAAAGGGTGTGCATGAACAGATTGGTATTGCTTAGCTTTATTTCAATTGGCAGATACATTGAGCAGTTATACTATGTATCTCCTGCTGTTGGAACACGCATTGGACAGGTGTTAGGGTAGCAAAGGTCCTGAATGGCCCCCAAGCAGCTCTAGATCTGACATTGGTGGGTGGGCCACATTTGCCTTGTTACACGAGGATGCATGGGTGGCAATACTTATACAATGCTTCTCCTAGTATTTTTTGGGGAACGGCAGGTAAAACACAGTAGAATATGACCAGTGACTCTTCATTGGAGAGCCCATGAATGAGCCTGAGCACAAAACACACAATGAGCAGGAGTTGCTCTACTTCATGCCATAGCCTGACTCAGAGGAAGAGAGCCAGGACACTGGGCCTTGTCTGGTGTGGCTCAATAGCCATCATCTGGAAGTGAAGCACCAGTACATTCGGTACAGCAAGTTTTCCACTGACATTTTCGTTCATTATGATTTTACCGACAACAATATTTATGATGCCTAAACCACACATTCATGGATGCTGCTTGTCTGCCAGCCAATCTGAGCAAAGGAGGAGATGATGCATGTAAGCAGCACACATGGAGAAATCCTACAGGAGTTGGCTCAGAATATTACCCAGATGGGCAATACAGTGGTATCATGCATTGGGGATCTTTGGCAAGATATGCATGCATTGAAGGAGGACATGCATCAGGACATGGTGACATTTAGGAAAAGCATGCAGCAGGAGCTATTGGCATTGAGGGAAAGCAGACAACACAGAAAGAGATGTTGGCATTGAGGAAATGCATGCACCTGGAACTGGTGAAATCAAGAGAACTAATGCATCAGGACATTGTTGCATATTGGGACAGCGTGTACCAAGAGATAGTTGCCATTGATAGTTTGATGCATGCCTCCCTAGTATGCATTGATGTGGCTACAGAGCCTCAGACTTTGGCAATGTATGGTTGGTGGTGTGAGGAATCCCGTGTAATCCTCACAAAGACTCTACCTAAAGTTTCCTCGCAGCTGGCCAGGGAAAGTCAGATGCTTCCTGATCCTGACCCTGGGGGTGGTATAAGCCGGGAGTATCACCTAGTAGGAGAAGAGGTCCGAAGGAACAGGAGGACTCTGTTGGGTGAGACGCAGTATATGCCTTATTCATAGAAGGAAGTATCGGCTTGCTGTCAAAGAAAGCCTTTATTTTCCAAAGCGGACTACCTCAATGTGCATGAAAACTATCACAAACATTTCTGTTTTGGGAATAAGAAAACTCTTACTGACATTCATGCAGAAAAAAGATCCTATGATTCTCAGGAGAATATTAAAGATGAGTCTTTAAAAATGACCAACTTAAACTCTGAAAACCGTAATTCCCCTGTGAAATTGTAATCTTCATTAAATCCATATAATACTCTGTTAGGGAATATAAATAAGGAAAGCAATGAACCTGGTATTGGTCCTTTCAATTGAAAAACTCATTTTTACGTTGAGGACACAGACTGCAAGTTGCATCCTATTAGTGATAATGACCCACACCTGAAGGTTGACTGGGAGGCATAAAAGGCCCCCTCAGCTGCAGGCCATGAACATGAGTAGCAGCAGGTCTGGAGTATTCAAGGTCTCTCCACGTTGCGGAATAATCTGGAGGGGATCAGAGATGCCAGGACTACTGCCATATGTCAAGCAGTTGCTGGTCCTGAGAGGGTATCTTTCTCTTTAAGACTTCATTACAGAGGTCGTGAAGTGGTGAGCAGTGAAGTTGTAAGCTGTCGCCCTGGAGTCCTGAATTGCAGTGGTTGCGCAGAACGAAGCATACACTTTGTAAGCTCTCCCAAAGTAAGGCATGCTCTGGTGGCAGGTGAGCACCGGAGAGCAGAGAAAGCTCCTTTTCTCAGTGGTGTCGGTCAAAGAGGACAGAAGTAAGCAGGTTGCTGGGCTGTGGGAAGCAGCAGAAGACCTGTAGGTAGCTGGGCGTATGGACATGCATGCCAGACCCAGTGAGTTCACTATTGTGTTGTGAACCTGGATTGCTCTGTGATCGTCTGCTGTCCAAGCCGGGGTGCCACAACCAAGGAACTATTACAAAGAGAGTGAAGGGGCAAAACAACTCTGATTTTGAATACCAGACTGAATAATAATCCATTTAAAAATCGCGCTGATATAAAGATAAGGAGGTGGCAAAACCAGAACTTGAAATATAGACCAGGAAGGTGTGGTTGTATTTATGTGGGTCAGGATGAGGGCCAGCAACAAGAGAGTGCACTATTCAAAGAAACCAATACAAACAATATTGCCAAAGCCAAGAGGAGGCAATTCAGAGACTTCGGGCCTGATTAACAATGCTTTTTTCCGAGGGATTTTCCCATTAAAACACTTTTGTAAAGTTGGCCCTTAGAGGTTATAAAGCATATTGCACATATATATAAAGGAGGTCATAAGAGGAACTTGGCTATACACACATTGCCAAAGCCAAAGAAGTAAAAATGGGAAAGAACTATTGTCAGCATTCGGTTAATGCAGAGGTGGGACAATGAGAGTGGCACGAGGGCTTTTCTTCTGACAGGAGAGATTCAAGAGGGAGGAGCATAACATGCATTGTGTGAGGCAAACACAAGAGTGTAACAAATATCACCACTGTGTTTCTTGTTTGCCCAGAAAGAATACCTACATTTTATCTTGTGGAGCAAAAGACATTGCTAACTTGTTGGCAGCTAACCTTTTCCACGGAAGTACTTATAGTTAGTAGTTGTATTCTGTTCTGGCAGGAGAGTACACCTGGGTAGAGCACCTTGTAGTTGTAGGCCTGGCAGGTGAGTGAACCAGGCAGAAGTCGAAGTACTGTGGTGTTGTGGTGAACATTTGTGAAGAAGAAGTGGCAGAACCAGTAAGATGTGTTTGTGAATTGTTACATAATCATCCAGACAAATGTATATGTGAATTGCTTGCAGAATAATTCTGACAAAGACAATGGGCCTCATTACGACCCTGGCGGAGTGGGTTTCCGCCAGCGCTAATCGCGGCGGACCCGTCCGCCGTACTACGAGTTCCCTTAGCGCCATGGCGCCGTTCTCCGCCTGGTTTTACCAGGCGGAGAAAACCATGGCGCTACGGGACCTCGTTGTTAATTACGCCACCGTATTTTACGGTGGCGTAATTAACTCCTTCCCCACTCCCATTATACCCTATGGGGCAAGAATGGGAATGGGGAAGGGCAGAATGGGGATTGGGGATTTACCGCTCCGCCAAGGTCGGAATGGGGCGGTAAATCCGCCAACCCCCATGGCGCTATCGACGGCTTTCCGCCGTGCTTCGCGGTGCATTTAGCACCGCGAAATCCGCCAGGGTCGTAATGAGGCCCAATGCCTGTGCATCTTATCGAAATATATAAGTATTCTTGTTGTATGAGAAGCAGTTGTTTTCAGCTCTTCAGCACAATAGGGAAAGAGGAAAACCTTGTTGATGATATGAACTTGTTTCAAGCTATTTGTAACAAGAAGAAAGAGGAAGAGGAACATTGTGTTAAACAATTTTGAACTGTTGGTTGAATTCCAGTTGGAACCAACAGAACTATATTGGAAATGTGTTATTTGACAGGATTTCCTTATCCTTTTAGAACTGTTGAATATAATCCTGCTTGAATCTGGGAAGGGGAATTCACCCAGATTATAAGGCGAAACAGTTATCAGACTTTGGACATAACTGTTGTATGTGTAATATATGAACTGCCACATATTGCCTTGGTGAGTTGTTGTATGTACAAGTGGGAGGGACAGAAACCTTTTCTTAGAGTGTTCCCTTTAGTTTATTTTAGGCAGGGAAATCCTTCTCAGTGCAGGGTTAGCGAGACGTTTATTCAACGTGTTGAGCTAATAAAATGGCATCTTTTGAAAAATATTCACAAAGTTTTCTGCTTCACATTTCTGAACCCTTACAGAGGTCCCCCAGTCAAGCACATACTACTGGATGATGGTTCCCCGTGGCTGTGTGAATGTGGCCTCTCCTGCATTACCTTAGCTGTTGTATGCAAGCTAATTGTTTCAGCCTACCCAGTTGTACAGACTTTGATAGTGGTTTCTGGGATGTCTGTTGTTGTGATTATTTTTCGCAGTGCAGTTCTCCTTTAGGAGAAATATTTCTGTTGTGGTCTGCTTTTGTTGTGTCTAAAACATTTTGTTATTCGGTTGTGTTCCTCATTTTACATGCCTTGGAACAGGCTTGTCTGTGATCTGTTACCTGCTAGCGTAGGTGCTGACATATGTTATAAGGAGTGGACTGCTATGCCACTCATAGGAGTGCAGATGTTGTCCATTTACAGCATCTTTCTGGATCATGGGCTCTCACATTAATGAATAATGTTTTCTGCCAGTGTTAAATAGGTTTATGTGTTTTCTATTCCAAGTTCACAGGCTGTGTGTCCTGGTGTTTTGGTGAATGAGTCTTTAATATGTGTGTCATCTCTTGATTTATGTGTGTTGCAGGGTTTGCTGCATGATGCATGGGGGTGGTATAGTAGGTGGGTTGGATTTGGGGGCTTCTATTTTATGTTCAGTAAGTAATGTTATATTTGAGTGGTGCCTCCTGCCATATCACAGTACTGTAGGATGCATGTCCCTTCATCAGACCATATTATGAAAAGACATAAGAGAAGACAGTCACTACACATGTAGCAGAATTTGAAGTTTGGCCACTATCCAGAATGCAGAAAAGGGTAGTGTGGTGATGGCTGAATCCAAAGAGAGGTTGGAGTATAC
This sequence comes from Ambystoma mexicanum, assembly GCF_040938575.1. NCBI lineage: Eukaryota > Metazoa > Chordata > Amphibia > Caudata > Ambystomatidae > Ambystoma > Ambystoma mexicanum. Next base: position 256,303,677 of record NC_090930.1, read on the forward strand.
TGAAGATGAAAGAAACTATTTGACAACAAGGGTTGTTTTGCACGGAACTCATCTGTATCCTATGGGTCACTGTGCTACGTGTATCATACATGTTCACTGAATATTATAACCTGACATTCTACAGTAATTGAGATTATCTCTTTCGTTGACTCAGCAGTGCTGTAGCAGTACACTTTATTGTGTATTGGTAACACTCTCTCACAGGATGGCACATGAGCATGTGGACGCAGTGTTGTAAGTGGTCTTCTATAGCTCCTTTCTGCCACTGTCAGTGGTCTTGATACACTTATCTCGGTCAGTGGTTGAGTTGGGCGGTAGCGGTTGGGAGCAGGGCTCCTCTTCTTTTTTGTAATTAAGTTTTACTGTTAATATATTTTAATTTTAAAAAGAAACGTTTGGAATGGTTTCATTTCAAAATAAAAGTGTAGGAAGAAGTTGAAACTTCCAATTTTAGGGCACTGCACTGAACGTTCCCTTGAACAGCAGGTGCATGTGTTTGGGGGTTTGTATTGTGCAGGGGAGGGGCGTGATGGTGGGGTTTGTGGGAAGCAGGGACAGGCCAGCATTTAAGATACTCTCACTACTTCTTTCCTACACTTTGACAACTGATCTCGGTAAGAGAAGGTGTAGGGGTGTACATGATGGGAAATTGAAAGAGACATTTACTATACCTGTGGTGTTGATCGGTGCAGGTCAGTAGTACCAAGTTCCTGTGTGCAAATCTGCTTTCTATGGTTTTGGAAAATTCACCTGTGAGTGATTCACCTGTGAGTATGATAGTCACAGTGAAGAGGGTGAGTTCTTATAGTATGCAGTGTGACTGGACTTATGTGAAAGAGATTAATATGGCTAATTAGGAGGACTTATTCATGGTTCTGTTCGTGTTGATGTACTCATGGCTAAGCATGTGGCTGCCATTGCCGTGTGTTGTGTGTATGTGTGTGTGTGTAATGAGGAAGGTGATCTATGATGGGAGTTAGTTAGTCAGCGGAATGGGGGAGTAGGTATTACAATGCAATACAACCTGGAATCTTGCACTCCCACCAATGGCCTCTTGCAACCATGTAGCGTTTTTCAGTAGCTCATATTGCCAGTGTCTTTCCATCCTCAATATATTTTACTCTAATTTTACATTGTAACATGTGTGCTACAAAACACCCACCTGCAAGTTGGCATATGAGGGGGAATAGGCAATTTGGACGCTCCACTCAGTCACCATATGCTGCATGCTAAGGGTGTATGTGAGTGAAGAACATTTGCTTCTGAGGGAGAACAACTTTAATTTTGGGGTCAGTCCCCCATTTTGCCTTTCTTAGTGAGCTGGTAGGCAGGCTGGGGCATGCCTGAGGTGCTGCACTCAATGGCCTGCTGGCAATACTGCCCGTCCAGGGCACGAAAGTGCCAAAAGGCATTTGGCAGGCACTCATCAGGCATTCAGAGCAGGACCCTGAATCCCTTCTCTTTGCACATCATGTTCTTCCAGGCTGTCTCCAAGAAGCCCCAACACTCTTGTCACCAATGTCTAATTTACATTCCCTCTGCCACCAACAGCCAGGAATAAATAGGTTTAGGGAAGGCATCGGAGCGTCAGTAGTAGAGTGATGCTGCAACCATGCAGGGGGTTCTTAACAACGTAGTAAAGATAGAAATTGGAGTGTGGAGTCCTCAACATTGCAGTATCTTGGTCCAAGTGGGAAGACAGCAGCTGAAAAAAGGAGATAAGGAGCATGCTCATGACAGAAAGTGTGTTTTGCCATTGTCAGGGTGCACAGGATAGACAGTCCAAATACACAGAATTCTTGATTTTTCAGTATTTCACGCATCTCGTTAGGTAAGGGAACTTTGCACCACTGCTAAAGAATGGAGCCAGGTCAAAATCAACAATGGTTTCTTTATCTTGATCTTAAGGGCTGTCCTTCGAAAGTGGGGATGGCTGTCAGTTATTGGCATGTGAGCAAGGTGCTGGGTACTAATCACAAGGGGCCTCATGCATCGGTAAGGTAACACTGCACCCATTGACTGCCATTGGCCTAACAAAAGAGAGTAAGAAGCAGTGAGGCTAGAGAGTTGGTATGATATTTTAGAATGAACATCGGGCAATAGTGTTTTATTAGGGTTTGCAAGACAAGCCTTACAGTAGCCACCGGAGGAACGCAGTGTGGTCGATGTGATTGAGAGCATGAATACACTGAAAAAGGCAGCTGCAGACTAGGTCATCAGCAGACATAGATACTGACACCCTCCACACACCACCAGGAGTGAGATGATAACATAGTTATGGCAAACCGGTTAATTACTAATGAGATGACAAGTTGCCCCATTTAAAGGAGACATCACCAATTAATCGGTACACCACAAGGGTGAAGGTGTGGGATTTTAGCTTCTTGAAGCCTTTAAGTGACAATTGGCATATAAAGTAAAAGTGCATATTGGGTCCCGAAGAAAGCGAGATGAAAGACATTAGAAAATAAAACCAGTCGACCACAAACATATGGGAAGTCTAGTTAATGACTGAACACCTTGGTGATATTTTCGTGTTTTTAACATTTAGTTAGCGGATGAGTAGGGTGAAATACAGTTGGTTTGACTCCCTTCTGTCCTCCAATTCCAGTTTTATTTATTCTGCTATTAATTATCAGTATGACCAATTAATTAATCTCTATATTTGTGAAAGTGTGTTTGTATTTTCTTGGTAGACTCCAGCCCCATAACAGTTGGTGGGCTGACATTTTGGCCCAAGGTCAGCACACCAGTGTGGGATATACTTGCAATAGTGAAATTTGACCAACCCCACCCATTGTCCCATGGCGGGGTCCGGCCCTGTGCTATCAGAATAGATGATTTTGGCAGATTGCCAATTTTGCGACTTATTCATAAACAAGAAGTTAGGATACACCAGTCTGAGGTGTACTGGCGATAGTGACATTTAACTAACCCCACCCATTCGCCCTGCACATGGGTTGAGCAGGTTCCCGCCCTGTTCTAACAGTAAAGACGATTCCAGAAGATTGCTGATTTTGAGATTTTTCCAAAATAGAATGTTAGGACACAATGTAGCATACACAAGGCTATAGCAGACAACCACATACATGTTAGCTACAGAGCCAAGCAACCCCGGGTTGTATGGCTAGTTATAGATATTGGCGTTAATGCACATGTGTGAGCAATGCATGGTCAGCCATTCTCGTTAGCTTTTGCTACGATAGCGCTGTGCTTTTATAGTTTGAGCCTACTTGGCGGAACATTTCAGGCCCATTGATGTTTGCACGACATTGCTATATATTTTGTTAATTCGGATTGTTTTACACTTTGATGGGTATGTTGGGTTTGCCTGGTGCCTCCCTGCCCACGCCCATGTTATTCCCAATTTGCTCTACAAGGGCGCAACGTTGGACGGGCTAGGGCAAAATGCAACCTGTGAATTGTAGTATGATTTATTTTTATTTTTCGGGAAAGAGCCACTTTTCTGCAGCGCAAAAGGTTTTGTAGATTAGGCCCTATGTCCATTGCACAAAGGCAATTGTTGTCCCACTGCTAATTGCAGATGTTCAGAATCTTTGAGTGCCTCCCCAGGCAGCCAACAGAATATATGATTATATGATGCATCTAATCATGTCCCCTTGAAATGATCAGGTTGGAATGGATATGGCATGAAACAAAGGGTTATACCACATAGACACAATTCATCAACTGGCTTTCAGTCAGTCTTACTCTCCTCATCCTTTTAAGGAATTTAAGATAGGAAATGTTAGTATCAATTGTGTCAATTCAGAGGATTGGCAAAACAAATGTGGTATGATTTCACACTATTTTTCCAGATTATCTTGCATTATCTTCCATTACAGCAATTCTGTTCTAATCCATTTTTCCTTAATATAAACTTTCTATTGTTGCTCAGTTGATTTTATCTTTTAGGAGTCAATTTCAGTTCTGCAGTAGGAGTCACAGACCACCTTTAACTGAATTGCCTCACACATTGGCCCAGTGGACATCCACTATGATGTTATTCCCTCCAAGTATGGGGATTCAAAGCCATTTCATTTTCAAACCGAGAGAACAAGAGACAAACACTTTCTCTATGTAACATTTTCTAGACTTCACTAAAATGATGTAACCAAAAATCAATACTTTTTTGGTGAACATTATTTCTTTATTATTGTTATTATTGTTATTATTGTTATTTTTTAATTGTTATTATTATCATTTATTTTGTAATTAAAGTTTTATATGGGGCAAAGAACTTACCCAAATAAACAACCGAGCACCTTGTATCAATACATAATATCATACACAAATAATCAATAACGCAAGAGCATATGAGCTGACTTTTATCTAAAAACTAACACCACAAATAAAAATCCATGTACATATTTAAGAACAAGTAATAACTGTGAAAGTAAGCCAACTTGTCCTTACAGATAAGAAATGGTTTGAATGATTTCGTACATATTATTAGAGAAGAACTCAGCCGTAGTGCTACCGGCAAAGAATGGCATGCTATAAGAGCATAATAAGCAAATAACTGTTTTGTGTCTTCTCTTTAGCTATGAAAATTGGCAACCTCCTCAAATCCCATGTTTTTCAAATATACAGGCTTATCTAACTTCAGGGATTTGTAAAGCGATCTGCATTTCATTAGGAAGTATTGAAGTTGTGCTAGCAGTGCGGAAACATAATCACATTTCATATTTTTCTGCCCCATGATCAATGTTGCTGCTGCATGCATAACACCTGAACAGGGACAAACAAAGCTTTTGGTACCCTCACAAACCATCAACGGCATCAACATATCCTGCTACCATCTTTAAATCTGGAAGAAATATGTCTGTTGGAATAAAAAGTTTAATTTAACAGGCTAAACCGATAATAGGCTGTCTGTGCTTTTTTCTCTCCATGCAAATTAAAACAAAGCCAAGAGCCAAATTGAAATTCTGTATCAAATGCGCTGAAATGTAAAACATCTAATCATTCCTGCCTCATCTCTTCATTATTCTCTGTGAAAATCTGATTAGAAACTTGGGGGTCGATTCATGGAACAAACGTGCACCGAAAATCCCAGCGCAAGCAGGCGCAAGGTGGCGCAAGCGTGAGAAATCAAGCGCCCACGCACGCGTGCGATTCAAGGAAGGCGCTACGCTTGTTACCCGCTGGTCGTGCGCCAAATCCATGCATGTCGCACACGGGCACACACGTCATCAAACGGCGTGCGCTACGCACACAGCAAAAGCGCACATAGCACGGCGCACTCAACAAAAGTGGGCGGAACAGTGGGCGTAACACGCGGAATGGGGAACAACGCATGAAAAAGAAGGCGTAACTGGGGAAGTACTGCAGGGAACTACACGGAACGCCCACACGCACGCGAACAACCCGTATTCATGGATTCGAATACGGGAAACCCACGCACGGCAAAAGACGCTCACAGGCGTCAACGCGTCCGCCACACGAAGGCAGGCGGAAGCGTCCCCGCGCACAGTATAAAAGTGCGCACAAACACCAAACACGTATATACAGCTGCGATGAATGCCCCATTTGTCGCAGCACTGATCGTGGGACACCACAGGAGGAGGAGAATAGCGAGGGCACGCATTTTCTCACCATGGATAAGCCTTTTTGGGATGCCTGATGACCAGGTCTACGGCAGGTAAAGGTTTCCACCCCATATCATCCTAGACCTGGTCAGGGAGTGGGAAGATGACCTTACATCCCCCACCCTTTGCTCCCAAGCATTGAGCCCCTTGGAGAAGGTGCTCAATGTCCTGCATTTTTTGGCCACTGGGTCATTTCAGCGGACTACTGCCATAGTGGGGGGGGTCTCACAGGCCACGCAGTCACGCTGCCTACACCAGGTCTTGGCAATCATGACAGCGCGCCCCTCAGTCCGCAGGCACATATACTTGCCCAGAACACCCGCAGAAAGGCAGGCCGTTGTCCTGGATTTTTACAGGGTGGCACACTTCCCCAAAGTGCTCGGTGCCATAGATTGCACCCATGTGGCCCTACGTCCACCTAAGGCCACTGAGCACATCTACCGAAACCGCAAGCACTGGCATTCCATCAATGTACAGGTGGTATGCGATGCAAAGGGAATCATCACCTCTGTCTATGCAAACTACCCTGGCTCCACCCATGACAGTTTCATATACAGAATGTCCACCCTGAGCCGGGCCCTGGAAGCTGGGCAGCATGGCGACACATGGCTCCTAGGTGAGTACAAATGCCCTTGCACATGCATGCATGTCACACACACACACACAAATACACAAACCCCAATAATCACAACCATTTTCACCTCCCCAGGGGACAGTGCCTACCCTCTGAGCAACCACATGATGATGCCAATCCGGAACCCCACCACACCACCCCAGGTAAGATACAATGCGGCCCATTTTGCAACCAGGGCCATAGTGGAGCGCACATTCGGAGTGCTCAAGTCACGCTTCCGCTCCCTTGACCGCTCTGGCGGGCAGCTACTCTATGCACCACCAGTAGTGTGCAGGATCATTGTGGCAGCATGTGTCCTGCACAATGTTACAACATGGCAGGGCGTACCGGTGGACATGGTGGTGCCCCCACATCCCCAATCACAGGCACAGGCGCTGCCCATGGGAGGGGATAGGGCACGTGTCGAGGAAGGCTGGACCCAGCTTGTGGCCACATTTTTCACCTAAACTCCCACCCCTGCGGAGTGCACAAAGGCCTGGCGCATACCAGGTGACAATCGATGATGACAAAGAGACAGTCAACTGTCACAACCTTACCACCCTGAGATTGTTGCCATGGAAGTGCCACATTGTGTGCATCCCTAGCTACTTAAACACAAGCTATCCTGTGTGACCAAAAGGCACACATATGATATATGATATGATATGGCATTTGTAACGCGCCTATACACAAGTGTTTCAAGGCGCGACGAGGCAGGGAGGGGGGAACAAGGGAAGACAGACAGCGATCCTACTAGGCCAGGTGTCATTTAGATCGTGCAAGTGCAGGGGTAGGGGGAAGGGAAAAGTGCAAGGGGAAGGGGAGGGGGGGAGTGCAGTACAGGGTAAGTAGAATAAAAAATAAATAAATAGGCCAGCTGGTGGCAAGTGCAAAGGTAAGTGCAGACAAGTGCTGGGAAGGGGGGGGCTGTAGGGATACAGAGACAGTCCCGCAGTGCAGGGGTTGCCAGGGAGGCAGTGCAAGTGGAGAGTGGCTGGGCCAGGGACCGAGGTCGGTGAGAGTGGCCCAGTTGCAGATTCAGTGAAGTTTCAGTGAAGAAATTAGCAAGGGAGAGGGAGAGAGAAAGCAGAAGCAAAGAGGAAGGTTTTGAGGTGCTTCCGGAACCAGAGATGGTTCTCCTCAAGTTTCAGCGAGGCAGGAAGGCTGTTCCAGAGGGAGGCCCCTGCCGCGGAGAGAGATCTACCCCCAGCTCATTGCTTCAAGAAGCGGCTGACCCTGACATGCAAGGTGTGAATCACACACACCTGCAAAACAGGCCATGACCATCACTGTTATGTCACTCAACCCTCCCAAACCACAACATGACATGGCAAGCAATAGCCATAGGCCAACAAAGTACCAATAAGGTACACATTGCCATGTGAAAAATGTAAATTGGCATCAGACAATGATGCCTGACATGGAATCAGATGAAATGATTGACCAACAACCTCCCACCCAAAATAAGTAATTCCCAAGTGCATTACAAAAGTTGTAGCCGTAACATAACAATGAATGCCTGTCTACATGCACATTGTGCATTGCAAAATCAACACTGCAGCTTCTGTGTGCTGTGTCCAACTCCTGCGACACACTGCTCAGCGCACAGCACAGTGAACAGCCATTGTGAGTGATGCACACCCTAAGCATCACATCTAAACGACAAACCACATCAAAAAGCAAATTAGGCATGTACAGGATCCATAATTGGTCACAGAACATGTGCTGCAGGGACACAGTGGGCAGCAGAAGCCAAACAGAATGTACATGTGGATATCGAAGGGTGGTTGTACATGTAGTGCATCCTAGTGCAAGTGTGTGGATCAGTAAGGACATGCACTCAACATATGCATGTGCAATCAAGTGACCATCAGTGTCGTCTACACATCACATGTGAACATTCACCATGTGTACACCCCAGCATGTCAAACCACAACTATCCCCTCACACCTGAAAGGTAAACGCAACACATGAACAGGCATTGATTAGCAGAACACATCATGTACATAGGATACCACAATTACAATGTCAGGGTTCCCATCACACTGCAGGGCAAGGCAACTATCAACAACAAAACACACCCCCTCCCTCACAAATGACCATGACCCACTGAACAACTGCACCTGGGTCATGGAGCCTTCAACCCTCAATTTCACCTGGCCACAGGATCACCCTTCCCCTTCGTCACCATCTCCCACCTTGTGTGTAAAAGGTTGCATGCACCCTCAGAGTCCACCTTCATTTGCAAAAACACAAAATCCAAGGCAGAAAAACGAACCAGAAAAGCCTCCAGTAGATGACCTGAAGTAGCAGTACCTCACAAAGGCCAAGTACTACCACAATGATGTAATAACCAAGGTAGCACAGTAAAACAATGTCACAACAGGATGTGAACCATGTGTGGTACATAACATAGAATGATGCACCACGAACGAATGTGTACTGTCACAGCTCCCATGTACAGGCGCAAAAGTGGCACGAACCAACCACCCCCACCATGGCCTGGGTGCCTGCAAGGTCAAACTCACACAGGCCTCTGAGACCCTGGTGGGGAAGGAGGGTCAGGGATATGCAGTCGGGACAGGCGTTGGCATACTGGATAACTGGAATGAGGGGCAGGGGAGGGGAGTAGGAATGACACGTGAAAGTAGGGAATGCACTAAAATGTAGTACTTGCATTAACACATACACAATCATAACAAACTTGTACATCATTGTCAGGGCCTTCCGGAGTCCAGGCGCAGGAGTGGCACGAACCAACCACCCCCTCTTGGGGCTTGGGGCTTACACAGGCATCCGCAACCCCAGCGGGGAAAGAGGGTTAGGGAACGTTGGTTGGATAGGTACGGGAAGCAGGAACACCGGGTAGAGGGTACAGGGTTTAGAATTGGATAGGACTCGGGGTGATTAGGGACAAAAAAAAGCATACCAAATTGAATTACACATTCATCCATGCATTAGTGCACCCCCCAGCAAGCATATGCAGAGCAGTTTGAAAGAAAAACAACAAGACACTTAGCTCTGGTTTTGAGTGCTGGCCTCCTGCCTGCGCACTCTCAGGTCCGGTTACAGGAGCACTTCAATGCTGCAAAGAGAGCAACAGTTAATAATCTGCGTGTGCCCATAACAAACAAACACACCAACAAATATGCCCCATAGCAACAAACTACTCTACAAACAGACAATCTGGTGTGGATGCTTCGTACCCATACGTAACATTACCCCTGTGATGGTTCATACACAGTCAATGCAGTAAGTCAGGCGCCGGTGGGTGCGTGGCAAATGGAACACCAATGTGTCACGATTCACACAACATGCAATGTTCCCTGGGTAAGCAGACTAACGCATATAGCAAGGTATGACTTCAGAAAAAGTCGTGTTCCACCATGACCGAAACAAAGTAGGCAGTGCATGTTTCAAAATGTACATGGAAATGAAATGCACTGCACCCGAGTCTGTCCCTTTCTGTATGTCCCTGTGAGCTGCTCCTTTCCATGTCTCGGAAGGCTACATGGGTGATACAAGTGCCTCAATGGCCCATGGTGGACCGGAGGGTATGTGCCCCTGCCCCTGCAGGTGCCCCAGACAACCTTACAATCAACTAGCCATCAGTCCACCAACACATCTGAGCTGTAATGTACGCTTCAACACCAATATTCGTCCAAGCTCACCGTCAGTGCTGCTACTAAGCATGCATGTGCAACTGGCCTGGTGGAAGCTTTGCTGTGTTGTGGCCCCCCTGTGCTGCTCACCTTGCCTGGAGTCCCTTGAAACACGTCAGCAGTTCTAGGATGTATGTCTGCAATCCCTGTGCCTCTGCTTGCGCACACATGTGCATGTGGGCACCACCAAACGTGTCCAGAATCCAGACGTCCAATGGGTCATGTCTGCTGGCAAAGGTGGTCTGGAGGCTCATCCCCCTGCAGAAAGGGCATGAAACACATGATTAATGCTATAGAGTCATCTGTGTGTGTCTCTTCAGGCATCTCATTACTGGACCATGTCAGAGACGTACATCAGAAATCACACCACCAGTCCGTCTTTCACATCCAAAGTGTGGAACACACTATCTACCGCATGAATTGCAACAAGCACGTGTACAGTAAAGATAAGAAACATACTACACAATGCATAACAATGAATGTACACATTAATCATGAAACACCCTATCTAGCAAAAGCAGAACAGTGGTCAATAACACCGCAATCATACCCACTAGTGGTGTTAACACAAGTTACACAGCACCAGACATGCCACAGATATGACAGTCCAAAGCCCTTGTGTAATAGGCTGTTACACCGAACCATCCTTGCGAGCCCATGGATAAGGGAAGCAGGAGTGGCATATGTGAGTCAAGGACCCCAAGCAGCAAACACATACACAAGACAAGCCTGAAGGGCCCAGCTGGAACAGACAGTGGATGCTTTCAAAAGCCACAAAGCACCACACCATCACATAAAAGCACAATAGACAAGCAATTTTAAACTATATTAACTAATTACACTAACTATGAAAAACCTACATTACCTAATTAAACTAACTATCAAACAGAAACTTAACTAACTAAACTAAAAGAAAAATCAAAAATGGCCACATACGACCCAGGGGTGGAGGCACCCAGGAGGGGGGAGGTACAGGGTGCTGCTCAACACCCACATGCGATGATGCTGAGCCAAAAAAAAAACCTCCATGGGCTCAACGCCTGCACAGCCCGACCTATGTGGGAGATAGATTGTCGTACGAGTCTGGCTCATCCTGGAAAGGAGGACGTGGCACAGTAGCCTGGCCACTCCTAGCCGCAGCTTGCCCCTCGACGGCAGCAAGTCTGCCGGACGGGTGAGCCTGCTTCTGTGTGGCGATGTGATGTAGGTCTGCATGCAGAACCTCACGTGATACACGTGCTTCCTCTTTTCAAGGTAGCACGTATAACACAGAGTTCCTCCTGCAAGGCCTGGCTGGACAACCGCTGCACCTCCCGGCAAGCCTGTAGCTCAGCCGAGATGGTACGCTCAAGCTATGCAAACTTGTCCTCTGCCCGCTGCCTCTGGGACATCAGAAGGACACCCAGAGTGGATTTGAGGGAAGCATACTACTCCCTCAGGGCTTCCATGTGCGCCTCTGCGTGAGCAGCAATTGCTTTACACAGAGGTGACATTTCAGCCTGGCGTGCCCTGTCTGGGCCGCCATGCCCAGCCTGAGCGAGCGAGCCATGGAACGTGCCCTCTGCTGCTGGAGAAGCACCTGCCTAGCAGAGGGGAGCACAGATCGGGCCACACGGTCCATGCTCTCAGCGATGTTCTCCATTGCTGCCCCCTGCCGTTCAGAATTGGCAGTCATGTCTTGCTTCCACTCAGTATACTGCGGTTGCGCACGGTGACCGCGTTGCTGGGCTTGACCCCTGCGGGACCCAAGAACCAGGTGTCCTCGCTTTGTTGGCACCGCCCGCGGCTGCACGACTACATGCCCCCGTTGACGTGATATCCCAGGCACACCAGTGACTGGTGTGGAGGGTGACCCTGCGTCCCGATCCACCACGGGCAGAGGTACCAAGACTGTCTGACCCCTCAGTGCAGGTGTCGCAGACAGAGGAGTGTCCACATCAGAATCACTCACCCCTGACACATGGACTTGATGCTCATCCAACTCGACATGGACATCAGAGTCGTCATCAGGGCTGGACTCATAGGCAGCCAGAGACAAGATGGACTGTAGAACTTGGGGGTTTTCGTGGCCTACCACCCCATGACCCCCACTTGTGCCGGGTTGAAGTAGTGGTAACAACCCTGTGTCTGGCATGACAACACCATCCTCCGGCTCCATTGCGTCATCATCTGAAAAATATAGAGAACAAAGGTCACTACACATGTCAGAAGCACACAACACACACACACACTGACAACAAACACATCAGGCAGACATGTGACACACAAAATAGAACCTGGCATGCATGCTGGGTCAACTTTGAATTGCTTCTGTGATCAGACCTGTTGAAAGGTGGCAGTTTGCATAGAATTGGGTCTATGCAGTGCAGCAAATGTGTATGTCACTCACTACCTACATGTACAAGGACTTCATGGTGTGTGTCAGGAAATGTGAAGGCAGTGCAAGGTCAACTTCAGACATCACGTGCAATGTGCATTCAATGGGTAGCATATCTACAAGCAAAACACCCCTCCACCCAAGTGCAAAAGCAGGGATGCCTAGCATGGTATCAAAAGGCTGACCATAGACCTGTGTATTGACAGGCAGTGTTGACTGGCATCAACAGCTTAATGTGATTCAAGTGACAACACTGCAAATGATGATGGGACAGTAAGCAGGACACATGATGAAACCTCTGGAGGCCGCCCACGTGTGAAGAAGACATTACAACAGTCGGACAGAGTCATTGGCCATTAAACAAGCTGAGGCCTGTGACCCACACAGATTATCAGACCCTAAACATGTGTGCAACGCAGTACTGAGCCACAGTTGACATGGGAAGGCTGATGAGATGCCATGCAATGTATGTCACCCAGGACTTGTATTACAGTGATCATCCAGTCAAGGACACATAGGGGCATGCGTGCAATGCACATGGAGCATGAATGGGCACTCATGTCCCTGCGGGGCATCTGACCTCTGCACAGTACAAGTGAGATACCCTGCATCAAGTACTAAGGCCGTACCACACAGCATATGTCTGGCAGATTGTCCGCTGGAAGTTAGCATGTACACAGGACGCATGAACAGGAAAGTACCCAATGGCAAGATTGAAGCAGACCAGTGCAAAGGTGGAACTGGGGTGCAGAGTGGCGGAGGAGGGGCAAGGGAGCATGCCTACATGGAGTACCCGCATGCAGGCAGAGGACACATGCACGTCAGTCATGCTATGACATTGTGCCTGGGCTGAGAGGAAGGTCACCCCACGCTACATGCAGAAGGGCCAGTGAGCTGGAACATGGACTGGAGGGGTATACTGGTAACCAGCATGTGAGTAGGGTGCAATAGTGGTGATGCGGACACTCCCCGTCTGCTCCACATGTCCACCATCCAGCACAGCAGACATGCATCACAGAAGCATTGCATTACTTGCACATCAGAACCATGTACACGTCACATGTAGTGGCAATCATGCACAACACATCTCACAAGTAAAACACACACGTCCTCAATAAACACGCATCAACACTCACTGGACTGGACATCAAAGTCCAGCATCTCTCCCACTCCTTCGACCGATTCAGATGGCATGAACTCCGCAACGAGTGACTCATGAGGAGTGAGCTCTTCCTCCTCTGGTGCAGGCCCACTGCCAGTCACCAGAGTCAAGTTGTAATTTGAGGCACGCTTAGCCTTAGCGCTGCGTTTGCGGTCATTCCAACACTTTTTGCACTCTTGCGCTGTGCGCACCTCATGGCCGAATGAACTGACGTGTTCCGCAACTTGCTTCCAGTGGGTGTCACGGTGGGCAGACGTAGTCTGACTATTGGCACCCACTACCATGTCACGGCTGTGGCCCCACACGTAGTCCACGAGGAAGTCCAGTTCCTGCTTGCAGAAAGGCTTCTTCATCGACGTGCAGGAGGTTGTGACTGTGTGTGGGGTCCCAGCCTGTGCTGCAGGTGCAACCTTCCTCCTCTTGGACTGTGGCGCAGACCCTGGCTGGATAATGCCTCCCTGACCAGTATGGCCAGTGGGTTCGGTGGATTGAGCCAAGGGAGTGGCAGGTGGAGGGATAACCAAAGGCCTGACTTGTGTCAGTGGCAGCTGGGTGCCCTCTAATGGACCCTGCGCAGCAACATCCGCTGTGGCAGGGTCATTGACCGCAACGGTCTTGGTTGGCAGACTCACAACCGGGGTGTTGTTGGGTGCATCTGCCCCTGCACTTGCCAACACCCGGCAGTTCGGGGCAGCAGATGACATAACTGCCCCAGGGACACGTGTCTTGGTCAGAGCAGCCCTGCGTGCCCCTACGGTTTCCCTCCTGGCCTGTTGTAAATCTTCCAAGGGCTCCTCAAGAGCCAACGCAGCCTGCGCTGGCAGACCCTGAGCCTGGGTGGTGGTGTCCACAGCTGCACCTGCAGGTACCACTACCCTTGGGCCCGTGGCAGTCGATGGAACGGACTGCTGGGTCACAGGGGCGCCAGTGCCAGATGCAGAAGCTGCATCTCCCAGAACCACAGGGGGTGGTGGCATGACTGCACCGACACATGGCACAACATTGTGCTCAAGTGGCGCACCCCTGCCTCTTCCCCCTCTGTGGCCGCCCTGGACACCCTGGAGTCCCCCTACTCCCTGGTCACCACAGCCACATCCCCAAACACGCCCGCCACGAGGAGTCCGCCCAGCTGAGGCGCCCCTCACCTTTGGTGGCCTCCCAACCATGGCACAGATGCAGTAGTGCCGGCACAGATGGAGTAGTGCCAATGGGAGGTGTACACCACAATTGACCTGGGCAATTGGGGTGAAGGGGTGGGAAGCAAGATGTTAACAGCCCCCCTGCACCTGCAAGGCAGTATGTGACCCCGGTGATGTAGTGACGGGTCACGCAATGCTCAGGCACCCCAAAACTGCAGTAAAACGGTGCACGCAACCCTGCAGCCTACGTGCGTCGAATCAACCTCCCGCAGTACGCGGTGGCACCCAGTAACACGAATAACGCGTACGCGCGGGGCACGCAGGCTACTATGACCTCGAAAATGGGTGTGATACACAGGGGCACCCGCAGTGGGAAAAAGAGCGTGTGCGGCTCACCGTCTGACTAGCGCGATGCAGAAAAACACGCATAGCCAATACCCCCGCCAAAAGAAGAGATACGTCCTTGATAGCTGTGAAGTTGTAATGGCGCGCAAAACAACAGGAAGCAGCAACACACATCAGTCTCCACGAAAGGCACATACAGCGAACTGCTGCCCCCGCTCACCTTTAACCCATGCTGAGGGAAATGCCCGCGTGCATCACGTCACTTACGCGCATAGGCCCTTTCCTCGGATTACATGCATTCACACGCGGACGTGCAGTTTTTTCACGCACGCTGAACCACTATGCTAACGTCACGAGGGAAACGCCCGTGCGCGATTCGTCACAGAGGCGCTTACGCTTGAAGGGCCTTTGGTCCAATGAAAGTGCGTATGAGAGCTGACGCGCTTACGCCCTAGGGGCCTTCCTCGAATTACACACTGACGTGCAAATTTTTCACGTGCCAAATCACTCCGTATCAAGCTGGCCACGTGAAAACACACGGAAGACCACGCTCCTGCCCAAAAGGCCGAATCACTGCCCCCCATAGGCCTGAGCATGCCACCTGTCATCTGCTGCTGCCTGACTGCCTGCTGCCCACGTGCCCTGCTATTTGCTGCCTGCACATCAGCCATGGGTGCAGTTGCTGTGACCACCCCTGCTGGAACTGAAGACTCGCAACTGGGATACCATTGCTCCACAGCCCAGCCCCAGGACCCAGTTGCCCACCCACACCTGCCTCTGGGGTTCCCATGTCGGGCACTACACCATCTGGCACCACTGGCAACCCCCAGCCAGAGAGGCAGAGGGGCACCAGCTTCACTACCACCGAAGTTGGTGTCCTGGTGGAGCAAGTCCTCAGGCAGTATGATGCCCTCTTTGGAACAAGACGCGCCAACAAGGAAGGACGGACTCGGATCTGGACCGAAATCGTGACTGCCATCAACGCGGAGGGGGTGGCAGTCTGCGACTTCCAACATGTCAAGAAGCGCTGGGAGGACTTCAGGTCCAGGACCCTCAACAAGGCCCGGCGCCTCTTGAAGGCAGCGGATGCTAAGGGGCGCTGGGGCCACCTGTCGGAACATCAGATGAGGGTCCTGGAACGCATATGCCCAGCGCTCCACGTCCAGGTCCTTGAGAGGCAGACCCGTCTGGAGTTGAGCGGTAAGTGTACATGCATACTGATTGGAAGCTGTGCGTGTGGTGGTGTGCCACTAGTGTGCAGGTTGTACATGTGGTTTTCTAGGGCCATGTTTGGATGTATATGTACAGGTCTGTGAGGCTGACACATGCAAGTCCTTTCATGTGTGAGACACATGGATGGTGTATGTGTGGGTAAGCATGCAAGCCAAATGCAGATGTGTGAGCACACATGTTTGGATTACTGTGTATGTCAGTTGGCATGGTTGTGGTGTCACACATGGATGTTGGTTCCAGCTGCTTGTATCTGCACCGTGTACATGTGCATGTGTGTGTATTTGACAAGGGTGCAACAGTGATGCAACATGGATGCATGTGACACTGATATGTGGAAGACTAATTGGCAGATGTGACATAGATGCCGATCTCAACACTACGACAGTTGGCGGAGGTGTACACATGCATGTAAGTGTGGTGGCGTGTGTGCATGTGTAGTGCACTCCCTGTGTTTCATGTGATGTCTGGCTCACCTTTGGCTGCTCATGCTGTTGTATATGTATGGATGGTGCTGGCTGTTGCGATATGGCTGTGGAATAGCTCATGTGTGTGAGTCGAAATGACATGTGTGTTGGGGATTGTGATGCCATGTATGAAGTTTGACAATGCCACTCATGTACAACTGTCATGTGTGTATGAGTCCATTGTACAGTGCCCTGATGCCTGTGTTTTATTTCTCCCTGTCTGCAGCGTCAACTGATGAAGAGGGCGGAGAAGGTGCTGTGGAGCACAGCGGCAGGGATCGCACCGCCAGCCAGAGACGCAAGGCCCGGCTCCCCTCCCAGGTTGTCCTCTCGTCGGGGAGTGAGGAGTCCGGTGCCGCGTCCCAGGCCGCAGCTGCCGAGGGGAGGTCCAAGAGGCGGAGGTCGGAGTTGGACTCCTCAGCAGCAGAAGGGGCATCTGAGACCCCCAAGGGCCCAACGGAGGAAGATGGCATGGAGTCATCCAGGTTGGTGGGGGGTTTGGTGGAGGAGGAGGCTGTGCAAGGGACAGAGACGGGGTCTGGAGGTGGGGATTCTACTGGTGCTAGTGGTGCAGTGCAGGACCAGGGACAGGAGGCAGCACAGGCCGCCGCAGAGGTGCCTGTGTGCAATCCTGTCACTGATCCTGTCACTGCATCATCTCGCACCAGCAGGGATGCCTACATCCAGACCTGTTCTCAGGGAGAGGATTGGCTTACACCAACTGGCCTTCCTCTCCCTGCGGATGTGGCTATCCGGCACCGGGTTGAGCCTGTCCTGGGTGGGGTGGCGTTGTGTCAATGGGCCATGGGAGCTGACCTGTAGTCTTTTCATGAGGAGACTGCACGTCTTCTTGCATGGCTCGTTGACTGCGGGGACCCACTGGGACAGCTCACCAGGGCCGGATTCCTCCGTTTCCTGGACCTTGTTCCGACCCCCTCCTCAACTGAACCCCCTATGCCCCAGTCGTCCTCCATGCCATCTTCCCACCCATGTATCACCTGGGTGCCCTGTGGAGCTGCCTCTGACCCTGCGGCCAGGCTGGTGGACAACAGATCCCTGCCACAGTCGGGAGTCACACGTCCAGCAGGGGTGGCCACCTCAACAACTGCACCCCAGCTGAAGGAGGATGTGCAGGCAGCAGGATCCAGGGCACAGGCAGCGGCACAGCAGCAGCAGCAACAAGGTGGGAGCCATGATGGCTCTGGGCCTTCATCATCGCAGGGGCAGGCATCGGCCGGAGGGCAGGAGGACCCTGGATGGGAAGTGTCTTCCGTGTGGCAGCGGTTGGGCCATGCTATAGATGCGGAGCGGCAGCGGGCGGAAGAGGCACAGCTCACGATGGTCAGGGCGGAGAACTCCATGCATAGGGCCCTGAGGTGGGCCGAGTGCCTTGAGGCCATTCGCAGGGACCTGGAAATCCAGATGTCATTGTCCCTGCGAACCCTCG
This sequence comes from Ambystoma mexicanum, assembly GCF_040938575.1. Taxonomy (NCBI): domain Eukaryota; kingdom Metazoa; phylum Chordata; class Amphibia; order Caudata; family Ambystomatidae; genus Ambystoma; species Ambystoma mexicanum. The sequence continues at coordinate 256,321,710 of NC_090930.1, forward strand.
GGGCCATGGAAGAGGACCGCCTCCGGGACATCGAGCAGGAGTTCGATGATGCCCTGGCCCGGGACATCAACATGTGAGCCGTTGGACTTGCCCGCTGCCCTTGTAAATAGTTAGATAGTGTTAGGTTTCCTTTGGTTTTTTCTTTATTTTGGTTGCGCTTGGACAATGCACCACGTTTCTGTATAAAGTTTTTTTATTAGGTAGTTTTTTGTAGGTTTCATTTCTTCAGTTTGGATCATGGACCCTGGATTGTTCATCTGTATATAGTTCACTATTGGATTCATCTTTTTTTTTTTCGGATTACCCCATGGAGCAATGGTTTTCAATTTTGTTTTTCCCTTGGATGTGTTTTGTTGGACTGTGACTTTGGACACCTTTCCTTTGGATTATGATTTCTTGTTTTTCATTATTTTACGGACATGCAGCTTTTCTTTTTTTATTCACATTGTTGTTTGTTTGATTTTAATTACATTCATGTTGCTTTTAATACATTATTTTCTTCATACTTCGATGTGTGGTATTTTCTCATTGTTTTCATGCATGTCAAATAAGGGTTTTGACATTCACTTGCACCCATTGTGTGTGTGTGACGGACATGTGTTCATTTACATACTTGCCATTGGGGTTGTATCATGTAATTGGCATTTCTATGTGGGTGGATGCAATACTTGGGTGGGTCTTTGGCAAGTGGAGGCTGCCCATAATGGCCAGGGATCTAGATTGTGATGACGTGTTGGCTGGGGGACATGTGTCGGGGCCTGCTGGCAGGTGCCCCGCACTACTGGGGTGTGGGGGTGCAAGCGACATGTGTGGGGGCCTGCTGGCAGGTGCCCCGCATTGCTGGGGGGTGGGGGTGCAGGGGACATGTGTGGGTGCCTGCTGGCAGGTGCCCCTCAGTGCTGGGGGTTGGGGGTGCAAGGGGACATGAATGGGACATGAGTGGGGGCCTGCTTGCAGGTGCCCTGCACTGCTGGGGGGTGGGGGTGCAAGGGGACATGAGTGGGGGCCTGCTGGCAGGTGCCCCTTACTGCTGGGGGGTGGGAGTGAAAGGGGACATGAGTGGGGGCCTGCTGGCAGGTGCCCCTGACTGCTGGGGGGTGAGGGTGCAAGGGGACATGAGTGGGACATGAGTGGGGGCCTGCTGGCAGGTGCCCCTGACTGCTGGGGGGTGGGGGTGCTGGGGGACATGATTGGGGGCCTGCAGGCAGGTGCCCCTGACTGCTGGGGGGTGGGGGTGCTGGGGGACATGAGTGGGGGCCTGCAGGCCGGTGCCCTGCACTGCTGGGCGGTGGGGGTTAAAGGGGGTAATGCGTTGGTGATCACTAGTGCAAGGTGACATGTGGCTTGGCTGGGGGGGCATGCCCATGGTGGATGGGCTGCCTGCGGGACATGACCAGGGGTGCAGGGTAGTCCCCTGTGGTGTGGTCTGCCTGCAGGGACCGTGGAGGGTGTAGAGGGAACACCTGGGAGGACCCACACTGCCAATTCACGTGTAGGAATCCCCTGCACCCTGAAATACACGTACCCCACTCGCACAAGGCCTATCGCGTGTGGAACTTCCCGCGCACCCCAGTAATACACGTACCCTGCTAAATTCGCGTGTTAAACTTCCCAGCACCCCAGAAATACACGTACCCTGCTGAAATTGCGTGTGGAACTTCCCACGCACCCCAGTAATACACCTACCCTGCTGAAATCGCGTGTTAAACTTCCCCGCACCCCAGAAATACACGTACCCTGCTCAAATCGCGTGTGGAACTTCCCGCGCTCCCCAGAAATACATGTACCCTGCTGAAATCGCGTGTTAAACTTCCCCGCACCCCAGAAATACACGTACCCTGCTGAAATCGCTTGTGGAACTTCCCGCGCACCCCAGTAATACAAGTACCCTGCTGAAATCGCGTGTTAAACTTCCCCGCACCCCAGAAATACACGTACCCTGCTGAAACCGCGTGTGGAACTTCCCGCGCACCCCAGAAATACACATACCCTGCTGAAATTGTGTGTTAAACTTCCCCGCACCCCAGAAATACACGTACCCTGCTGAAATCGCGGGTGAATCTTCCCGCGAACCCCAGTAATACACGTTCCCCGCTTGCCGTGTGCTGTGTGGCGGCCCTGTATACTGGTCCAGAGTTAGCGCAGCCCTTTGCGCTGGATTGGGGATTTTGATGGCTTTTCCTTGCACGAGGGGCGTTCTTGGGGGGGTTACTGGCGCTGCTGCAGGGTCGCTGCACCACTCTGTGCCGTGGCTGCTTTTGGTGGCTAAAATCCATTAATACGCTGTGCGCCGAAATGGATTTTAGCGCATGCGGCTGGCGCAGACTATCGCACGCGCACACTGTGCGCCAGCCGCGTGCGCCACTTCTGCGCTAAATTCTATGAATTACCCCCATGGTCTTTTGTGGATTAAGTTCCTCTGACACTGAGGTTATCAAGGACCAGAGGCAAAAAGTCCCCCAGTACGTCTGCCAACTAAGGAATCTTCAGATACTGCTGACTATCATCAGCATATTGGTGGCATGAAATCTCTCACTGTGCCTAAAGAATCCCCAACAACTCCATGCACATATAAAATGTCATCGGAGAGAGTATGGATTCCAACACAATACATGGAGAGGGGCAAATCTAGAAGACTTCATTTGGACGATTTGACTTCACCCCTAGAGAAGAGCTTTTAATGATTGTAGGTCCTTTACCTCATCTCTATATGTTGAAAAAACATTAAGGAGTTTCCTCAGTATTAAAAGGGCACTCATATGTCCAGCACCAGCAAGGAGTAATTATGCTCATCCAGTATCTGGAAGGTATTGCCCAACAGCTCAAGGGTAGCTTTTTCAATACTACAGTGCAGTCAGAATCCTGACTGCTAAGGCTGCAGTATATTGACTTGATCTATATGCTGCTATAGTTGAATAGCCACTGCCTTTTCTGTAATGTTGCCCAAAAAGGCAAATGAGTGATTGGTCTATAATTGCTCCAATAAATATATGAACTGCATTCTGTTCAAAGCATTTGAAAGAAATACATGCAAGGAAATATTGTGATGTCAGCTGCCCATCTGCAAAAAAAAAATGTACTGGTCCACAGTAAATTACAAGGTACAAAGGAAATCCTTCCAGTTACATGAAAGTATACAGCAATATTTATTAACTCGAAAAAATGTAAATCTGGAATTAAAAAGCACAATAATTTATAGAAACGTGAACATTGCATTGGGGCCTGCATTATATCTGCTTTCTTCTTTACAGGGCTGAGAATCAGCCTTATGCAATGAAACCTACAGAATCCTGAAGTGTACATTTCCATCAACAGATGCCTCATTGCAAAAATACTATAATTTAAATGATTAAAGTATAGTGTGGAAATGAAAAGTGACTTCATACTATTTGTCACTCGATCTATCGAATAATTCTCTAAAAATACAGAAACCTGCACCTGCAGTGGACTTGAAGAGGTGATCAGGAGCTCTAATCAAATATACTTTCCATTAGGAGATGCCATTTATCCTTGCAGAAACATGAAGTCTGACATCTGTGACAGTCTGCTAGTATAGTCATTCAAGAGGCTGAGAGCTATGTCAACATTTGACTCAGAGCAGCCTAATTTCAAAGAACCTTTTCACAATAGTGTCATGACAATCTGGCATCTCAGGGCTACAGTAATATGTGCATTGTAATTGTGGATATTATAGTTAGGGTGGTTGACAGTATTTGTAATATGGTGGAAGGGTATTATTGAAGTGTATACAGTATTTATAAAATGGTTGGCAATTTTGTGGCAACGGTTAGCGTCCAGAGTTTTTGGGGGGATGGCTGTAGAAAATGACTGCAAGAATCTGGACACTGGCTATGTCCACACCAATGTGTGGTCAGTCATTATAACCACAGTACAATGCTGAGGTTGAAAGATATTATTGAATTGTTTACAATATTTATAATCCTCACAGAAATATGTACACTGACCATGGCTACATTTGTTTGTTTTCAGTGATTATGGCTACAGTAATATGCTCATAGTAATTCATAGTGGCAGTGGATGCTTAGTTGAATGTTGTAAGGAGGCTGAAATTTAACATTCTAGACAGTAGTAAAGGCCATAATAGTGTCTCCTTCTTTAATTATTGCTACAGTAACATGCCCAGTGTAATTGATACTTGGTATGGACATTTAGTGGAATATGGTAAGAAGGCTGCAATTTGTGGTTGTTTCTCTGAAAAGAAAAAAAGTATAATTTGTTATGCAACATACTATGAACATTTTTATTACTTACAGTTGTAAAAATATATTAACTTTATTGACTCTCGTAAATAGTACATTCTATGTTATATGTTTGGTACAACATTTGGCGTGGTACACTGTTGTAGTATTAACAAGTAGTATTCATTGGGTTATTAGGAAGAACAATCCATGGTGGATGGAAAGAAAAACATTGTATACAGTTACAGCTTCTGGCATTTACATGATTTTAAAGTGTACTTGTTACAGAATATATGTGTGCATTTCAAGTAGTTATGTAAGTATACGAGTGATGGCATGTTTGAAGTGTATTGTTATGAAAGGTATGTTTAAAGTAGTTAGATACTCATTGGCATATTCTAACTGTGTATTGGAGTCATTAAGATTTCATAGAGTACCTTATTGAGTACATTTCGGTAAAAGGAATATTAAGTAGGCATATGTTAGATTTGCTGCTAACCTATGTTTTTGAGTGACTGAAGTGTTGTTACATTGTTACATTCAAACCGACTACTTCTTTTTTTTTACATATGCAGTATAGTGGCCTGAAGTGGTTGTTGTATCAGTTTGCTATATTATGCCTACTGTTGTGAAGGTTGTCTTGTCAAGATATACAAGGCCGTGTGTAAAGCTAGTGAGTTTACAGTTATTTTTTGAACCATCTGCTTTCTACCTTAAAAGCATTAGTATCACATATTGGCCATGTGAATGCATGTGTATGCATAATATGCCATAAGTTGCATTTTGCAGAAGCTGGTGACATGGAATGAATTCACAATTTGGTATGAATGCATACATACATTGTTCATTAGTGCTGTGCTCTGGTGAAGCCTGGTTGCAGAGAGTGCATGTATGTATCCATGTGTATGGAATCTGGATGATTTCATTAATAGGGATGTTTTCTGTTTCTGGTACTTGAAGTAAGTACATTAGGAATTATTGTGGATCTTGCTTTTTGTTTATGGTGAAGTTAATCATTACTATTCATTGGTCTAATTCTTGCCTTATACCTCAGACACTGTAGGCACTGTCAGAATTGTTTGTGACATTCTCTGATGGGCAAACACAACTAGTCTGAGTTGTTTAAGTAAAATGTTCTCAAAAATTGATGGTAATTAGAACAGAAGAATGATTTCACATTTGCATAGCAATTTATTCCAGTAATCTTTTGAAATGTAAATGGTAGAGAGTTTTACCTCTGTTTCCTTTGATGGGCCTGCTGTTGCTTTTGGACAATACAAATGTGTCTCTCTGTCTTTTGATGGATCTGCTGTTGTTTTTGGATCGCAGAGCTTGTGTTTGTATCATGTGATGGACCTGCAGTTGTTCTTTGTTTTTTGGGGGTGATTGCAGAAAGTTGTACTATAGCTTCTGTGTTCATTATTTCTCTTTTTAAAGGTTCTGTATTTTGGGGTACATGGTATATACATAGATGGGGTGTGCAGTGAACATGGCCTTTTGTATTCTAGGATACAAGGAATGTGAACGCTGACTTTGTTCGCATTAACGGTAACTAGGAATAGGCCATCAAGTGTACGTACACATGAAAGTGCTTTGTAATTTCTTTGAAGACTCCGCTGCCAATGTAGATCAGTGTGTGGTCCAGAGATAGACATTGCCACTTGTGAATAGTGAAAGCATATACAAGATACAGAGAGAATTATTCTCTGCATACATACATACATGACTTTGAAAAGAAGGAAACATGCTATTGTGTGGCCTATTGTTTTAACTTCTGCAGGTTTGTCAAAGTGGATGTTTGCAAAGTGGATGTTATTGTCATGTGGGTATGTTTGGAAGCCAACAACTCTACTAATTGCTCCATTGCCTTAACCATGTTCTACATCAAGGTTATGTTTTAGAATTACTATGCAGTTTAGACACAGAGCTAATAGTTTTTCTAATTCAGCTTTGTTAGAGTTACATTTTCTAAGATAGTTAGTTGTGCTGTTGCTTGTTGGCACATAGGGAGTGTCATGCCATGCACTTCTAGTTTGTCTATGGAGCTGATATGCACTATGGGTTGCATTTCTTTTTTCAACATTATATAGTTGAATTGGCTACAGCTTGCAAGCTAAATCAATAGTTATTTGACATCAGGGCAGATGACTTTTGTCCATACAGCTCATGGATAACTCTAGTTTTTATGATGGAAGTTGCATCTTTATTAAGCAGTACAGTTCTAATGCCTTTTAAAATGTTAGCATAGGTTAGATCTGCAGACTGATGCATGTTTTCAGTTAGTTCTCTGTAACAAATATGCTGCCACTAATTTACATTCACAGTGATGCCCAGTCTTTTACAACATTGTGTCCTAATGTTTTGAATATGGGTTGTCCTTTTACTGGTGTTAACTGTCGGAGGTCTCCAAAAATAATATCACGTTTTCCTCTAAACAGTTCTTCGCAGTCAGTGTTTAGAACATCCTGCAATCTCAAATGAATTAAACCCAGAATGATGTTGGAAACCGTGCTCACTTCATCAACTAGGATGACTTTTATTTGTTGTAGAATTCTGCATACTTCAGTAGCAGTTTCTACTGACAATTTGTAGCATTAAAATGAGTTTTGGTGTTCTACTTGGAGGAGAGGTAGTCAGTGTAAAGTGGCATCTCCTATGTTTTAGGGAGCTAAATCTCTGGGGGCTGTTACAACAGCTTAAAGGTTATTATTTGTTAATTCTACTACAAATTTTCGGATTATTTGGATTAAGAAGATTTTGCCAGAACCAGCTTCACCACTTACATGCAAGTGCCGAGTTTATAATGTATTAAGTTTACAGCTACAAGGTTTAATTTCATGTTTTAGTCCATGTTCAATTTCTTCAGTGAATTCTAGGTAACTGGTGAGTTGGTCATCATTTAGCTGTGATTTGAGCGCTGACAAATCTTCTTCAGATTGTTTAGATTGATGCATGGTGTTTTCTACCGCAGTCATGGCTATTTCTGTTTCATTTGGAATGGATGGTTCTCCAAGTGGTTCTTGTATTCCTGTACGAAAAGGTTGACTGCCTTCAGAAGTGTTTTTATCTAGTGGAGTTTCAATGTCTTCCTCTTGTTAGCATTCATTGTCCAACATTTGTATTGTTTAAAAGTGACATTTGTTATACTGCTTTCATTAGCTTTGAATGTATCTTCAAATGTGTCATGGTCATCTAACAATTCTTCCTTTTTTCTCCAAGGTTTGAATAGTTGCAATAGGGTCATGTAATAAAGTTATCTATGCTGTGGAGATGTAAAGGATAACTTTACATGATTAATTAGGCTGGTTTTGCTAAGGCCCCCTTCACAAGTTGAGACTGAATATTTGCCAGTTCTCCCATCTGGCATTCCAATTTCATTTGTAGAAGAGAGTGTTGTGTGAGTGATCTTCGGTGTTGGACTCCAGTTTTATCCATGTTCCTATTGCAGCAGGAGACGCAATAGTTAAAACAACATCCTGGATGTGCAGCGTCATGGGAGTGGTGTGCGAGTGTACCTCAGTGTTCCATGGGCTTCCTGGCTTTGCAAAAGCAAATACTTGGCTACACAGCAAAAACAACGTGGTGCTGACAACAACCAAGGAGCTGTGGTGAGTAAGTGAAACTGACTTGCTTAACCCACTGACGTTGTGCCTGGACCTGTAACCTTACTTGCAACTACTTCTGGGAAAGAAATTGCTTTAAAAGACCTAACTTCTCCTTTGCCGGAGTCGGGTGACTGCGGGGTGGTTATTCACCCTTTGAGCCTGAAGAGTGCTAGAAAGATTGAGATCGGAACAACATTATTGCTAATCACTTTACCCAGATACAGTCAGCCATGTGCTTATAGCGTCAGAATCCAAATGTCAAAACTATGCAACAGAAAATAAAAAATCACAGAAAAGGGCTGTATTGCATTACAAGCCCATAGGAACTTGAAAGGCTGTGTGAAGTGCAGCAACTCCAATTGGAAGGAACTTCTGTGGAACCAAATGCTGTCCCAAGAGAAGTGGAACCCCAGAGCATGGAGCACAATAGTGCACTTACATTATTGCCTCTTGAAGAAAAGGGTAATAAGGGGAAGTACCCACTGAGCTGGCCCTCGAAATAACCAGCACTCCTAATCTGTACTCTGAAGCTATGGGAATTGGCCTTGGCCCCAACAAGGAGGGTCAGGCTCAGAGTAAGGGGATCATTTAGAAAAAAGCTGCCTAAGAGGAAACTTCACGTAACCTTTGCCAATATAAATCTCACACCTAATGATAATGACACAAATACCATGAGAGACACTAATTTAACAATGCAAAACACTGAGTCCTGCGCAACAACTGACAACCAAATTCCCACTACAACAAATATTGAAGATCAGAGTATACTGGACCAGTCATTCGAGAAACTCTGCAATGACATGGATGGCATAAGGGAGCGCTCCCATCGAATATGTAAAAGAAGCATGCCACACTGCCAATCAGTAAACCAAAGATCTAGAATTGGACATGATTATGCGCTGTGTCCCTTAAACAGCTCACTAGTAGACCATCAGAGTTAGTTTAGACCCAGACAAGCCCAGATTATACCACTAAATAATAACTGTTTCACCCCAGAGAACATCACGCCGCAGAGGGACTAGGTCCTGCCTCGATATCAGCACTTCACTTAGCACTGTAATCTTTGTTAAGGCTATACGATAATGTAAAGCTGAGGGGTTTGGTTGGACCTACCCCTCTCCCCCCAACATTGGGAGACTGGATGCCGCTCCCCTCACCATCAGAAGCAAGGTAAGCCTGGAGGCTTATTACTATCATGTTCCGATCGAGCGCAGAATATTTGTTTATGTGCTCTGACTCGCTATAACAATATTTCTAGCACTGGCTCACAGCACTAGAAAACAATGCATCCCTTCTACTTGCTGGCTCTGCCTGGAGACAGTCCTCTTTGTGCTGGGTTGCTTGTGTCCTTGGGCCATTCCAAGATGGCTACCCTGCGGGTTCCTGAGTGCCTAGGTCTTCGTTTTCCTTCTGCTGCATGGAATTGGCTGGGGCTCGGTTTTAACTGGCCTATGGGAGAGCCGGAGGGCTTTGCCGGCCCTACTCTCAAGGCCCACTCCTGGCCCCTGCCTCTATCCCACACCGTGTGCTGACTTCCCTCACATCACTGAAGCTGCAGGGTTTGGATGGACCTACCCCTCTCCCCCCTCCATTGGGATAATGGAGGCCGCTCCCCTCACCATCGGGAGAAAGGTAAGCATTGAGGTGAATTACTATAATGTTCTGATCGAGCACAGAAAATATGTTTATTTGCTCTGACTTGCTTCAACAATATTTCTAGCGCTGGCTCACAGCACTAGAAAACAATGCATCCCTGCTACTTGACGGCTCTGCCTGGAGACAGCCCTCTTTGTGCTGGTCTACTCGTGCCCTTGGGCCATTCCAAGATGGCTGCCCTGCATGTCCCTGAGTGCCTGGGTCTTTGTTTTCCTTCTACTGCATGGGATTGGCTGGGGCTCAATTTTAACTGGCCTATGGGAGAGCTGGCAGGCTTTGCCAGCCCTCCTCTCAAGGCCCACTCCTGGCCCCTGCCTCTATCCCACACCGTGTGCTGACTTCCCTCACATCACTGAAGCTGCAGGGTTTGGATGGACCTACACCTCTCCCCCCTCCATTGGGATAATGGAGGCCGCTCCTCTCACCATCGGGAGCAAGGTAAGCCTTGAGGCTTATTACTATCATGTTCTGATCGAGTGCAGAATATTTGTTTATTTGCTCTGACTCACTCCAACAATATTTCTAGCACTGGCTCACAGCACTAGAAAACAATGCATCCCTGCCACTTGCCGGTTCTGCCTGGAGACAGCCCTCTTTATGCTGGTCTACTCTTGTCCTTGGGCCATTCCAAGATGGTTGCTCTGTGTGTCCCTGAGCTCCTGGGTCTTTTTTTTTCTTTCTGCTCCATGGGATTGGCTGGGGCTCTGTTTTAACTGGCCTATGAGAGAGCCGGCATGCTTTGCCGGCCCTCCTCTCAAGGCCCAGTCCTAAGGCCCCTGTCAGCTCCCTGTCCGCTACAGGTATGCCTATGGTGTCGCCTGTGTGCTGTGTGAGCCCCCGTAATCCCCTTGGTCGCCTATGTGAGCCCCCCACCCTCCACGGTCACCTGTGTGTTGTGCAAGCCCTGTGCTCCCCTGTGGGCGCCTCTGTGCTGTGTGAGCCCCCCATGGCTGCCTGTGTACTGTGTGAGCCCCCCACCCCCCATGGTCGCCTGTGTGCTGTGTAAGCCCCCACCCTCCCTTCCATTGCTTCTCCCCCTCCCCATTTGCCTCTCCTCCAAGCCACCCCCGCCTAAACTGACCTTGCATCTGTACGCTGCTGCCTCCCTGCAACATGGGGTTGGGCAACATGTGTGCACTACCTAAATTGACTCTGCATTTGTATGCTGCTGCCGTCCTGCAACATGGGGTTGGGAAACATGTCTGTACCACTGAAACTGACTTTGCATTTGTACGCTGCTGCCTCCCTGCAACATGGGGTTGGGCAACATGTTTGAGCCACCTAAACTGACTCTGCATTTTATGCTGCCGCCCTGCAACATGGGGTTGGGCAATATATATCCATGTATGTTTTTTGCAAGCACTTATATAACGAAGTAATCCTTATGTAACAGTGCTGGGATGCCCAAGGGCTGTTGTGTGCTTTATAAATGTAAAAATAAATAAATAAATAAATAAATAAATAAATAAATAAATAAATAAATAAAGGAGCTGGTCCAGGAGAATGCTCTAAAACTGAACTCCCTGGACCACGGGTTGAACAAACTGTTGGCTAATAAGTCAGATACCATGTCAGTATAAGGTGAGGGGCTTTGATCTCGAAACTAAGGAAAGGACAGAGGAAATGGTACTCAATAGGATTGAAATCCAACCACCAGAGCAGCCATAGGAGGAAATAAGGACTGTCTAGGAGGAGTTACACGAGTCGGTGAGATCGAACAATGAATGACAGCCCGACACTACTCGTTGAATTGTGTCACAGAGAGAGGCAAATCACCTCAGAGGTACCTTGTCTAGTGGAGGAGGTATACACAATTAGTGACTCAGCGGGAGAGGAGAGTGGTCAGGAAGGCTGGATAAGAGTGAATAGACAAAAAAGGAGAGGAAAACTTAAAAAGAAGAAAAACCCTAAAAACATACCAGCCCCCAAATGGTAACAAAAGAAATAATTGCAGACACTTTCTCAATGCTCTATCAGGATAGTCCATGGAGATGAATGAGATACAACAACACTCAAAGGATAGAACCTCTAGAAATAAAGGAGTGGCCACCAAAACCACAACTAACAAAAACAACCTAAGATAACCCTATTTCTCGTGCCTTCTCAAGATGCCTCTAGCTCTTATCATTCTGAAGAAGAGCATGAAATTCCTGCCAAGGTAGCAAGTTTGACTGCTACCACTAGGATAGAGTCTAATTTGGACATTATGGCTGCTGTGTCTGTCTCCCATTCGTAGCAGTTGCTTGGGTCCAATGTGCAGAAACCAGAATTGCAGACCTTCCAGGGAACCATAATGAGCTTGCAAATCAACTCACAAATATGTGGTTCTCCCCACATAAACAGGGGCCGAATGATAAAAGGCTGAGAGGTCAGTTTGCTACTATGACTCCAACTTGATTGCACAAATTGTTTCAAACAATAGACAAGCCCTTACGTCTCAGCTACCAGCTGGGGCAACTAAACTCACAAGAGGAGGTTGAAGCATACTTGTCCCCTGCACAGTCAACACAAGTCCCTGAAACTACTGCAAAAAACAAATCTGGCACATTAGCAGCGATAAACCGGAATAAGAAGAATGGTTCTGGCTGGAAGCAGCAATTTAAATGTCCAAGAAAACCAAGGCTAAACAGCCGAGTCTTTGAGGGAGGTCCCCTGAAAACGATGTCCTGGAACATGTGTGGCTTCCACAAATTAGAAGGTCACTCTGGACCGGACCTAAAGGCTGCAACTGTGATATTCTTACAAGAAACTATGGCCACAATCATCTTTGAGTTGGAGGGTTATCACACTTGTTGCAATTCAGCATCTAGAGGGCCAAAGGGAAGACCAACAATTGGACTCATGATTGCCATTGATCTTAACTGTGACTGCATCCACTCCAAAATAAAGGTCAGGTCTAAATAGCTGATGACAATTAACCTTAATTTACCATGTCTAAAAGCAAATGTGATGTTCGTAAAATGTTTATTGGAACCAAGCTAACACTAGCCTTGTAGATCTACAGCAGGAATTAGACCACCTGTTTATCTGGGCAGGGTTAAAAAAGAGTACCTCGCTGTGGTCGGGGATCTTAATGCTACCTCTGTACAGCCATGATTTAAGGGAGGGCCTCACGGTGCAGGGAGGATTTCAACCAAATCTGTGCAGCAGGGGGTGGCTTGGGATCAATACTTTGCGACATGGAATATTCAAGTGTGCTTACCTGGGTAACTGGATCTGAGCGCCTTTTACACTTGGAGTAAGGGGTTGAAGAAGTCATGGATTGACCATTTCTATGTATCTACTTATTTGTCTATGTGATCCTTTGGTGAGAGGGGACACTCTCGGTAGCGACCATTTCCCTTTAATCCTTCCTATGTGCTTACCAAATTTGTTTTATCACATGAAATATGGCAGAGTATTTACCACTTTAGAAAGGGGAGGTTTGGCGGTGAAATGGAATGCTAAAACATATAGAAATGTCACCACTATTTGGGAAAAGGAGTTGTTTAACATGGAGAAAAGGTAAGTTAGGATAACCACCAACAATTATAATCAGAGCCTACTGGAATGCATGAAACTACTCTCAAAACAGGGGCCGAATGATGGGAGGCAAACATCATAATCATCCCTATAATATTAAGGTTCGGGAGACAAAACAGGTCAAGAGGGTGGCCATTTAAACTTCCCTCAAAATGACAACTACTGGACCGGCTTTACAAAAGGCTAAGAGGCAGATCATAGCAAAATATAAACACACCCGTAAATGCCCTAGTCGGGAAAGACTCATAAGAGAAAATCAAGAGGTTGTTAGGACCCTCATCCAAAATGACAGTGTAAACTTTAGGAGAAAAATGGGAGAATCACTTAAGATCTGCAGAACTGTATTGAGTGTAGTAGCATGGCACAGGCGTGGGTAAATTACATGACAAAAGAGTACTCTATGCCCGAGGGCAAAGAAGGTCAACTAACTCTAGATAGTTTGGGGAGGGAACAGTGCGATTTTAGTGGCAGATTGATGATATATTGTGGGCAATCGGTAAGGCAAAACCTTCAAGAGCTCCTGGCCCGACAGCATTCCCCCGGCTTTAATCAAAAGTAAAAGGAGGTTTGGGCAGATTCCCTGTGGTACTTATTTAGACACATCAGTCAAACACTCACAGTACCTTATACGTGGAGAGAATCTCTCATAATTTCTATTTTCAAGCAAGGAGACAGGAGGGACCCTAGGAATTATAGACCTGTCGCCCTCCTGCATTCCTCGAGGAAGATATTTGGAACCCTTCTGTTAAGGAAACTTAAGGTAAAAATAACACCACAGAGCCTGATCTCACAATATCAGATCGGGTTTTGAGCAGAAATGGGGACTTCCCTTAATGCCCTGACCATGTTGCATCTGCTAGCAGCTGTTAGAAATCGAGCAGCGAGCACAGCATATATGGCATCGATAGACATGTCAAATGCCTTTCATACCGTCAGCAGATTGAGGCTTTGGAGAAAACTACTAACAATAAAATTGCCAACTAGGTCGGTTCAGCTCTTTGCACTATTGCACATGGATACTACAAGTAGGGTGAGGCTGACCTGGGAAGGAGCCACTACAGACTCTATCGCCACATATGTGGGTTTGCAGCAGGGATGTGTCGTGGCCCGACTCTGATCAATCTCTACCTGGCCGACCTCAAAAAATATGGGAGAGGGCCACTACCAATTCAGTTGAGCTGGGTACAGTATCCCTGGACTGGATTGCTTTTGCTGATGATAATGTTTTGTTTGACCTGACCCCAAATGGGCTGCAGAGGAAGCTAACCTTCTTGTTCAATTACGCAGTAGAAAACAACCTCATGACAAATGGTCAAAAGTTCAAAGTGATTACTTTGTCCAATAAAAGATGACCTAAGACCATGAATGGCATGTGGGACGAAATCCCCTTGAGAGGGTACAGTCCCTGAGATACTTGGGATATCATATCAGCAACTGGAACTCCAGTGATGGTTTGAAACAATTGGTTAGGGGAAAATGCATGTTTGCTGGTCAAAATGAAGCGGGTCTACTCTCAGCTGTGCCACTTCTCGCTAAAACCTCTGCGGCAGTACTATTTGTCAAGTGTGGAAGCGGTGCTATTGTATGGTCTGGATGTTTCCCTGGATGACCTGGGGGAGTACCTCAACTCAGTTCAAGGGATGCTGTGGAAAATAACATTGAGACTTGCAAATTCAATTCCAAACTCAATCATTAGACAGGAGTTTTGCCTAATCTCAATGGCAACTAGAACAAAGTGGAGAAAACGGGCCGAGTTTGTTAAATTTGCAAACCCGCCATCAATGGCCCTTTACCAGAGTTGGGGTGAAGATCAGACCAGGGAGTCTGGTGCTAGCATCACTGAATTTAAGGAACACATGACTGAAACACGTTCAGCAATTGGCTCCTCTAAAGAAGAACGTATTACCAACTTGTCCTAGGATAAGAAGTGCTCTTTGAATATGTTTGGGCGGTCTCCTCAGACCAGTTGGGTACTTATGCCCTGTATGGCGTGTATGCCAAATTTCTCACAAAAAGGGATGTGATTCCAGGGTACATTCTTATCTTTCCTTGCTCAAAAGTAAGGGCAATTTACCTCTGCTTTTGACTTAACCAAAATCCAACACTGGAAAGAACAAGCAAGTGGGATTCAGGTCTAGGTAGCCAAACTTATAGGTGTTGTATTGACTGTGACCACAAATAGACTACTAAACATCTAGTAACTAATTGTCCAGCTCTGGTTGAGGAGAGGAATCAATATTTTGGAACTTTTGAGTGATATTACATAGTATGGCCTGATGGGAGGCCAATGACAGAGTCTGGTTCTTACACTTGGTGGGTTTCTTGGGCTATTAATGAAAAAAGATTGAAGACCTAAGGAAATAAGTGTTTCAATTCTGTCATAATTTTGGATTAATTTAATGCATTATGATGATGTAAATGTAATTAGTTTTAATGTCAATATGTGTCACGATGCATCACATTTGATTTTACTGTCTTTTATGTGAATAGTGAAAGGTTAGTACACGTTTTGTTTGAAACAAAACACTAATAAATACAGTTTTTAAAAAAGAAGTATAATAATAACAAGTTTATATTTTTTGATAGCACTTTAATTTAAAGCACTATACATAGAACATATTTACATACATTGCTTTTATATGTTTCTGTCCTGCAGACACATGTTTTCCAAAGCAGTATTTCTTTTTGGATAGTATGTATAAATTATTATTAATTTTTTTAAATATCCTGGCTGTGGGGATCATTTGTGGCTATTGTTTCTATCTTTTGGTAGGATTTTTGTACACTTTTCCTGATGAAGCTGGACCAAGGTTTATCCAGAGAATGTTTTCAGATTTCCCATATAAGGCTGTACCTGTTAAACAATTTGCAGCTTTGTAGGACCTGCATTTTCTATGTGACAACATTTTGATAAAAAAGCTGCACAATTTTTGTGATAGGGTTTTGTCGGATATAATGTCATCCCAAAGGTCTTTTAGCTCAGCTTTAATGAGATAGGCTGTGAATACGGAACCCCACCACACCACCCCAGGTAAGATACAACGCAGCCCATATTGCAACTAGGGGCATAGTGAAGCGCACATTCAGATTGCTAAAGTCACGCTTCCACTCCCTTGACCACTCTGCTGGTGAGCTACTATGTGCGCCACCAGTAGTGTGCAGGATAATTGTGGTAGCATGTGTCCTGCACAACTTTGCACCACTGCATGGCGTACGGGTGGACATGGTGATGCCCCCACATCCCCAACCATATGCACGGCATCTGCGCATGCGAGGGGAAAGGGCATGTGGCGAGGCTGCCCGTATCCATCTTGTGGAACAATTTTTCACCTAAAATCCAACCCCTGTGGAGTGCACACAGCCCTGGCACATTCCAGGTGACAATCAATGATGACAAAGGGACAATCATCTGTCCCAACCTTAACACCCTGAGAATGTGTCCTCGGAAGTGCTACATTGTGTGCATCCCTTAGTACTAAAAGTATCTCAATCTGGTGTGCACAAAAGAAACACATGGAATGTGGAGTATGCCACAAACACCATGACAAAGTACATATCTAAATGACGGTATGTCACCTAAACCCTCCAAAGCTTCATGTCACCTGATTGACACACCATGCCATGGCATGCAATGTCCAAACAGAGAAATAAATGGCCAACACATAACACTACTGTCACAAAGAGTGCAAACAGCAAAAAGTCCAGAAATAACTCACTGATCAATATAATCATGCATGCAGGAACATCAATTGGCCAGTATAACAAACCAGAAACACAGGACCCTAGAGTAAATCTGTCCGACCATGACCATACCCAAATGCACATGTGCCTCAATGTGTTGTGACTTGCACATGCCACCCTTCTAAATTCCACCCTTCTAAATGTGTGTGGCACTGATAACCAAAGGGGACCAGGGAAGCACATACATCATAAAGGCTAACAACAATGGAGACAATCAAGGCAATACATGAAGATGGAACATGAACAAAAGATGCATCTCAAACATAAAATGATGCCAAGCATGCACTGGACAAACAATAATGAATCCCACTAGGGGTGTATACACAGGTAGGACTTGAGACTGCCCACAGATAGAATGGAAGCCCAAAACACTGATTAAGTTACTTTCACATGCTGCACTCCTGGCAAGCCCATGGAAAGAGGAAGCAGGAGTGGCATATGTGTCTGGACCCAAGGCACAAACACCAACACGAGACAAGCCTCTCTGGGACCAGCTGGACCCTACAGTGGATGCCCTCAGCTGCCATACAAAGCAACACACTGTCACATAAATGCACAATAGACAAAAAACTAATTTAAAAAAATCAAAAATGCCCATAGGTGACTGGGGAGTGGTGGGGCCCACCCAGGAGGGAGGAGGTGCAGGATGCATGTCAACACCCACATGTGTGGATGTCAAAGGAGAACCCTCCACGGGTTAATGAGCTGCATGGCTATGATGGAGTGGGAGACCCGTCGCTGCTGTCATCACCCTCTGGTGCTGCATCCTAATGTGGTAGTGGAAAGGGAGGATAACCACGTATAGCCCTGGTCTGTTCCTCCATAGCAGTGGACATGCAAGAATGAGATGCTTGCATCAGCAACATGATTGCCCGGAGGTCTCCATGCATCACCTCACGGTATGCACGCAGTTCCTCTGTGATGGTACGAGTCATCATTCGCATCTGCTGTTCAGAACGTCTACTGCTGGATGCCTCGTGTGCAGTCAGTGGAACCCTGAGGGACCTATACTCTGACCTCAGGGCTTCCCTGTTGGCCCGACCCTCTGCAGCCAAGGATGCACGCATAGCCTTCAGTGCTGCCCATCGGCTCCTGTTGCTGGCCACCATGTCCAACCTGTGTGAGCCACATGCGGACCACAATGCCTGCTGCTGGTGCTCTACATGTTTTGCTGGGGGTATCATAGAATTGGCCACCCGAACCATTCCCAGTGCCAATATCTGATGTGAAGCAGCCTGTTGTTGTGCAACAGCATACATGGACTGCTCCCACACAGTATCGCCAGCTTCTCTCGGGAGGATAGCTCAGGTGCAACGTGCTTGCCTTGGAAGCAAGACGACAGAAGCAACACAGGTTTGATCCCCGGGTCCGCGCTTAGAGACCTCTGGGTATTAATCGTGTTATAAATAACCTATCATATATCTTATTAACACACGGCCACCTCGTTGTTGGACCCCATGGCTGCCTAGGTCAAGGGTGCCTAACTCTTAATGTGATGACGCCGTCTGTGGCTGCAAGACTGCATCCCTCCCATGATCTGCTGCCCTAGGACAATGAGTCAATACTGTGGAGCGTGACCCTGCAACCGTAACCACCACAGATGTATTTACCAACACTGACTGGCCCACTGAGGGGTCTTTCCCCCCTCCAGATGTTTGGGATGCAACATGACCCACAGTTGATTCACTCACCTGTGACACCACAGAGGTATCCATATCTGATTCACCACCAGAGCCTAAGGCTTCCTTGGAGGTGGACTCAGAATGAGTATGGGCCAGGATGGCCTGTAGCTCCAGTGGAACTTCATGGGCTACCACACCATGTCATCCACTGGTGAATGGTCGTGGATCACTAACCTGTTCCTCCTTCACCTCCTCCTCTGCATCAAGTGCCTCATCACCTGTACATGGACAGAAAAATAAATGAAGAGCCATGTAAATACCATAGACCACAAACATAGGCATCACAATGTCGTCATGTAACACATGAACCTGTCATGTCACAAACTCCTGCACAGTGTCAATGCAAGTGAAGGGTAGCATGAAAGCAGCCATGGACCTGTGTGAAGGGCTAAATACAACCTGTAGTGCATGGGGCATAGAACCTGCTACACACATGAGCACCTGACTGGTATAGTTCATCCACCAACATCACGGATGCAGAAAAACATATGCCATGTACTATAGCCATGCCTGATCTGTAATACTGCATGAGATGTGATTTGCTGTCTACTGTCCCAGAGCCATGTACAATGGGTGTGACATGGCATGACATGTAAATCACAAAGTAAATACACACAGGTGTCACACAGTGCAACGATGCAAGGTTGGTGGAATAGAGTGAAGCCACACACACCCATCCAATGAGGCCAGCTCACATTAACATCACGCGAGCGAATAGGTATGGTGAATGTGAGACCTTGGGTTGGAAGTGGGAGTGGGCAGTGCAGTACATGGGAATGGCATACCAATTAAATACAATTACGTTATCATCAATGAAAATCCGGTGGGTTGGTGGAAGTCGATCTGCAGGCACCATTCGTGTTGCTGTGCAGGCTTCCAATCGGGGGCTTGCACATCATTACAATGAGGTATGTCGCCTCATTAACTGGCTAGCTCAGTTCCCGGTCACAAATTGGGTATGTGTGCTGGGCACTGCTGGGACCCCTCCTCGTCTGCCTCTTCTGTGCACCAGTCATCCTTCCTGCTGTCTTCTGGCCCAGATACCACCAGGGCCCCCTTTGCACCTGTCTGGTGGAGATCACACCCCTGCCAGAGTCAGGAGTCAGGAGTCGAAGGAGGATCAGCAGAGGTGGTCACCACAGAGATACATACGGCGACAGTACATGTGGCAATGGAGGAAGAGCAGGCACCAAGCAGCAGGGCACGTGCACGACGGCCCCAGGTATTGTAATCATCCTGGAGTCTGTCCTTGAGGCGCAGGCACCGGACTACTCGGCAGCGGCAGGCTCAGTGTAGGAGGCGAGAGGACTCGGAGCTTCCAATGGAAGAGAGGCAGGTATCGGCCATTGGGCAGGAGGAAAATGTGGACCATATATCAAGGATGTCTTCCGTGTTGGAGCATTTTGGCCAGCAGATCGGAGCAGAGCAGCAGCGGGCACGGGAGGCTAGACTAACCATCACCAGGGTGGAGAGGACACTGCGTTTGGCAGAGAGGCGGACGGAGGTCCTTGAGGAGTCTTGCAGGGAGTCTTGGAGTAGGATGTTGGAGTCCCTGCAGGTAAGGGGTGGGTAAGAGTGCATATGTGTGGTAATGTGTGTTAGTAGTTTTAGGGTTTGATTTCAGGAGTTGATCTGGGTGGGGTCTATGGAATAAAGAGCAATGTTGAAATGGGATTAGAAATAGTGTGACTGCTGAAATGAAATGAGTAAGAGTGTAAAACAATATTGTTGAGTAGAAAATAATGGTTGAGGCTGATACATCATGAAATTACATTATTTCAATTAGAGAGGCATACATGCTATACTAATATACTTTGTAGCATGTGAAGAGTTTTCTTTGTTCAATAACTATTTTTTTCAATCTTGTTTTATGTAATTTTAAAAGAAAGTTAGTTGGTGTATGCGGTAATGTTCAAGCAGTTTTAGTAGAATAGCTTGATATTTATTGTGATAGTGGCATGTATTGGAAAAAGGATTGGAGTACTGTTAAGTGTGTGGTACTGAGCTATGTTGTCACCATAGTCTGTATGAAAGCACTGGTTGGAAAACACTTTGCCTTCATATGTAAGGAAAAGCGTTTTCTATAGGATTGGCTTTTTTTAGTAGCAATGTATTGAAAGTCAAAGAATGCATAGGCACATTAGGAGTTCTACTATGTCCCTATGTTTTTAAAGTAAGGAATAAGCACATGGAAAATATTCCAGCAAGTGTTTTAAGTGGCATTTTCTGTAGTAAGGTGTGCTATTATCATGCTATATGGAATATGGTAGCACTAGTTTTAAAACATTGAGCCTCATTACAAGTCGGGCGGTCCGGAATTAACAGTGGTGGTAAACCCGCCGCCACTGTTAATTCTGGACCGCCCAATCCCGAGTCCTGCAGGCGGGAGGTGATCTTCCCGCCAGGTCTGACCTGGCGGGTTGAACACCTCCCGCCTGCAGGCGGACGTGCAAACACCAGCAACATCACGAGATGGTGCCGGTGTTTCCACTTCCCCATTCCCATTGAGTCCTTTGGGACTCAATGGGAATGGGGATTTACACCATTCCGCCTCTGGGATTCCCAGGACACCAGGGTCTTACCGCCGCGGTTACCACCGGACTCGTAATGAGGCCCATTGTACCTTTTTGAAAATGGAAGGTTGATGGGCTTTCATTTGCTTATTTTTATCTATATTTTAGTTTTTAAAAAAATACAGGTTATAGGTGCATGAGCAGCACCAGTATGTTTATATTTCTGCAAAGGAAATGACATGTGTTGCTAAACTCTTCTATGGTAGTGTTGTAATTTGATGTAAGCAGGTGGCAAATGGTGGAACTATAAGTTATCTGATAGCAATTCTTTGAAAAAATAACACATGTACATGTAAGAGAAAATGCTGTTTTAATAATGTATGCTTTTAACAGCTTTCCATTCAAATTCGAAAAATGCATGGGTGCATTAGGGGGCATACAACGTGTACCTTTTTGTACAAATAAGGAAAATGCACATGTGTTCTGACGTGGAAAATATTGCTAAGTGGCATCTGGTGTGAGCATGTGCAATATGTTGGCACTATATGTAATATGATAGCAGTGCATGTAAAATAGTGTAGCACTTGCTGTATTTTAGGGATGGCTATTTTTAATACCATCTGAGTAAAAGATTGACAATGCAACGGTGTATAAGTAGCAGTAAACGTTTTCGAATTCTGTAAAATTATGAAGAATGCACTGTTTGAATTATTTTATGATAGAATTAACTGCTCCTTCATGTGAGTAGTAGAACATGTTGCCAATATATGAGATCTGATAGCAGTTGTTAAAAAACAGCATACTTTGTGGAGGTGCTGGTACATATATACAAAAGTGGTGAGCAGAGTTGCATTTGAAAATATAAGCATACCCATTAACAACTATTTACAAAACAAAAGAGAGGAAGGAACAGAAAGGCTGCATTTACACAAATTGGTATGAGGTCTTATATGGGCTGCAGCTGTAAAGGTAGCATGCTATCAGCACTGTCAGCACTAACAGCGCTATCATTGTCCAGCCCTCCCACGAATGGACAACTTGGTGGGCAAGGAAAGGTTAGTAGAGTTGGTAAAGTCTTCTGGGTAACTATTATATCCAAATCAGCCATCGCCCCCGAGGGCTAAAAGCCACATTTTTCTCTCAGCGTGCAGCATTGGTGATCCCTTCGGAACATTTCCTCTTGTGCAATGTAGTAGCTGAAGACAATTGCCCCCTTTTTCCGTGAGCAATAGAGGGTACAGAATTAGTATTAGTAGGGTTAAAGAGACAGTTAGCAAGTGCCTTAAGTATCAAAGTCAAAACCAAAAGTAGCAGAGTAGATTCCAGCGGCCATGTAAGGACAGCAGCCACTCCCTCCTGTCAATACCAATGCCGGTTGTAATAAGCAAAACAGGACTGGGCAAGGGCAAGGGCAGGGCATGCCAAGAGTGATTCCCACGCTGGTGTGAAAGGGAAATCCACGATTTACCCAGATGTTTGCACCCCAGCAGGCAAACGACAGAGATTGTTACTGTTCACTTATGACGTTAGCAGAGGCTCACATAGAAACTGCGAACTAGAAGTCCAATTATATATTATGAGTTTATTTTTTAAAACAACATAAAACAAAGTCTATGGTAGGCTATGGAACATCCACACTCCTCACCACTCCAACACCGCACTCTAACGCAGAACCAAATCAGATGCAAGTGCTAACTGTGCAAGATGATCATGCTGAAAGACGAAACCATAACAAACAACTCACACAATGGCAATAGCATTATAAATTGGGCGGTGTCGTGCCAGCGATGTAGCCGCTATCTTGACTAGACCCAAGGCAGCAAGCAGCAGGAGCAGCGAGGGGCGATCACTCCCGCAGACCTCAAGTACAATACCAATACTGGTGGGACGGAACACCCAGATTACTAATGCCACACTGCTCACCGCCAGCAGCCCGAGGTGCTCTTCCTCCCCTCCTCACTTCCTCGCTTCTCCTTCTTCTCACCTCATAATTTTACTGCATGCATACAAAATGGACTGGAGTAGATTAGAGATTAGAGGAAAGGTCCTCTCAGTGTCAAGCCGTGCCAATTCACTGTTACCAAATGGCTCCTCCGACGCTGCAATTACTCTGAGCTGAAAATGTTTGGCTTTGTTGTAATGGTCAAACAGTATGTGGATTAGGTCCTTTGCCAGATGTACTGGGACCACCCAGCACTGCTGACTTGACTGATTTTTGGCAATAGTGCAGATCCAAATGCAGGCCCTACAGCTGTGGATACACCAGAGAGAGGTAGATTTAAATCTTGAACAATTGTTTTTAACATTGCACTTACCAGCACTAACAGTTGATTGCTGTTGTGTCAGCGTCAGACCAGAGGAGGCCAGATGGCCAGGGTCTCTTCCTATGAACCAGACTCTGTCATGAGCCAAGGGAACTATTCTTCATCTTGGCTTGTGGGTGTGGGAACATGCAGGAGTTCCTGAAATATGCCATCCACATTCTCTAAGGAGGAAACCTCTTTAGACCTGCTCACTATTGCCTGCAAATACAAAGAAGAGGGGGGGGATTTGTCCCATGAGCAGAAAGGGAGGGGACAGAAGACCAAAATAACACCATTGATCCCTAACTGCTATGTATCAAAGTCAACGTGATTAAATTGTTCAGAAAAGTACCAAACTATGGTATCATGCACTTTTGTGAAATTCTCTGAAAACAAAAAGGGCAAATTTCTAGAAAGTTATTTGAAATATTTATTTTTTAAACAAAGAAAATCCTAATAACACAAAAGTTGTAATAACGGAGAAGTATAACAAAAATTATAAAAACACTCAGAATTGTAATTCACAGTGGAAAATTTGGTTTAGTTTTAAGAACAAAAAAACAATCAATTATTCTTTTTGTGAAACAGAATTTTTTTTTTTTTGTTTTTCAGAATTGTAATTCACAGTAGAAAATTTGGTTTAGTTTTTAATGACAGGTCTGCCTACGTGTAGGTGTCAAAAAAATATTTCAGAAAAAATCAAGGTTGACATCATCACAACAACGTTTCGGCTAACATGCCGCCTGTCTGGCCATAGTTTCTTTGCATAGTTGAAAGTTGCCTTCCTCAGGGCGAAAGAACCTCACAACAGTTTAACCCTGTTCCACATGGGGCTCCTTGGAAAATGACATCCGAGCAATGGAGCAAGAGGCAATAGTGAGCTCCTGTCCATTCAACTCTCCCTCTTCAACCTCGACAATACCTGTGTTATGTGCAATGACAAAAGCCACTCTTTTGGTGTCTGGCTGCAGTCGGATAAATCCGCATTCCCGGTGCATCGGCTTTCTGGAGTCCGCGTGGAAAGCATTGAACCGCACCAAGGAGACCTCCCATCTGTCTGGTTTGTCTGGTCCTTGGCAGAGCAGTCGTCTCTCCTTCTTCCTGATCTCCGTCTCCAGATGAGTACTTGCGCTTTTGCAGAAAAGGGGCAATAGAATTTGGGCCCTACGTGTAGGTGTCAAAAAAATATTTCAGAAAAAATCAAGGTTGACATCATCACAACAACGTTTCGGCTAACATGCCGCCTGTCTGGCCATAGTTTCTTTGCATAGTTGAAAGTTGCCTTCCTCAGGGCGAAAGAACCTCACAACAGTTTAACCCTGTGGGGAAGCAGACATGAAAGAAAATGAAATTAAATTTAAAAGCATAATAGGAGCGAACTCCAAAGTTTAAGTAAAGTTGCCCTTGTTGTTTAAAAGAGAATAAATTAGGAAATCAATTACCTCAATTTTGCAGGCTGTGGGTAAGTTAGAAATACAGGCGTGAAAAAAGGGGCTCAGGGGCCCACGACAGTAATGCCTGTAAAGCGGAACCGACAGGGCCCTTGGTGTAACTGCATCGAGTAAGGACTCGTATTGGAAAAAACAACAACTGAAATGAAAGGGGGAACTTATCAGAATAAAGATTAAGAAAGGACAAATTGAAGTTATCCAAATGGGGAGAGGAGTAGAGAGGTGTGTACTCACATATGGATTAAATCCTGTAGCTAAATAGCATACACAGATGAAAGGTGGAGTATATAGTGCGGAGAGCACATTCCTCGGGTAGCCTGGTGTGGTCCCTTATCACTGGCATAAAAGGTGTACAACCTCTGAGTGAAAAAAATAAATAATGAATAATATTAGAAGAATGGACAGATGTGTACAATGAACACTAAGTGTGTGTAAGAAGGAACCCGCGAGAAATTGCGTCTTACCTATATCGGCTTGACCAAAATATGATGCAGACGAGCGAGGGGAACAGCCATTCTTGAAAACCTCTCGCAACACTCTGCAAAGCGAGCACGAATGTTCATATAGCCTGAAGAGGGCAGGAAGCCTAACTCGCCATTTCATTGGGCCTAAAAACGAGATGTGTGGATAGGCTGAGAGCTGCCCCACCTGCATGTCACTCACTAGGGTGGATACAAAAGGACGCCATGACAGCGGCCTCTGTAACATCAACTGAAAGAAGCTGCAGCGCCGGAAAGCAGACACGAGCCTGCGAAGGAGCGCCCGGCTGGGGAGCATAACACATGCTGCTCGAAGGAGGCAGCCGCCTGCAAGGCAGAACCCAGGCAAGGGAAGGAAGCCAAAACATGTTAGATTGGACTGAAATCCTCATTGAGTCCATTGATGTGAGTGGATAGACGGTGGATCCAGCGAGCCTCCTTCTGTAGGAGGCAGTGGGTTGTGTTGGGCGTGTTTTTAACCACATCCAGAATCCACCATAATATGTCATTAGCAGAGTGCTGTAGCTCAATGTAGTGACTTACTAGGGGTGCGGTAAGTATTTTGCACCTGATTCTAGATCGATGTTCTGATATTCTGATATGTACCGGTCGTGAAGTTTGACCAACATACCGAAGGCCACACGGACATTGAATGCAGTATACCACATGTGCGGTTTTACAGTTTGTCATAGTGGTGAGTGTCCATGTTTTTGGCCCAATTTTGAACTCCTTCATTTTCCTGGTGAATTGACAGACAGAGCAAGATCCACAAGGGAAATGCCCTGTAGTGGTCCTCAGGTCCCACAGTCCTATTCTAGGGGCAGCTTTCTTAAGGGAAGAGTGCACAAGTTTGTCACGAATATTGCTGCCCCTCTTGAAAGCGAAGCGGGGAGGAGGTGTGTCGGGCATATTTATTTTGACAATGGGCCAGTATTTCGAGATAAGTTTTTTGATCTCGAAGGTCTGAGGCCCATGGGTCAATACACATGTCATCTGTGGATTGTTCTTGTCCAGTACTGAATTGGAATTTTGTTTGGGCGTGAGCAAATTGTCACGGTCAGTAAACCGAGCCCTTTTGTACGCTTGTGTGATCAATCGTTTAGGATAACCTCTGTCTCTAAGGCGACTACTAAGCTTATCTGCTTGTTCATAAAAATCAGATACCTCGGAACAGTTTCGCCGGATCCGGAGAAACTGACCATAGGGTAGATTATCCCTAATATGCCGAGGGTGATTACTAGAGTAATGTAGGAGAGTATTCCGGGCTGTAGTTTTACGGAAAAGCGAACACTTCAATTTTCCAAAATCATCTTTAATTATTAAGTCTAGAAAGGGAATCTGAATATTGCTAGACTCTATGGTGAACTTGATATTGGGATCAACATTATTCAGCCAATTGAAAAAGAGTGTTAGCTCAGCTTTTGTGCCTGTCCAAATAAATATGATGTCATCGATATATCTCTTCCATTTGGTTATAGAATAGCGGAAGGGGTTGGTGGAAGATAAAATGTGACGGGTTTCAAATTTAAACATGAAAAGAATCGCTAGGCTCGGCGCAAAAGCAGCCCCCATAGCCGTACCCTTTACTTGTAAGAAAAACTGGCCATTAAATTCAAAATAATTTTTGTTGAGAGCTATGGCCATAAGTTCCAAGATGAAGTTGTGTGGAACGCGATCCTGAGAATCATATTCCAGGAGAACTTCTCGCATGCATTCTATCGCTTGATCTTGTGGAATGCTGGTATAAAGGGATTGGATATCCATTGTCACCAGTAGTTGGGTAGTGTTGTCAAATTCAAGATTTTCAAAAATAGTAATAGTGTCAGTCGTATCTCTGAGGTATGTCTCAGTTTTTACGCTAATAGGTTTCAGAAATACGTCAATAAATTTGCACAGTGGTTCTAAAATCGAACCACAGCCTGACACTATTGGTCTTCCGGGTGGGTTTTCCTGATTTTTATGTATCTTAGGTAAAGAATACATAGTCGGAATACGACTTTGACTGGTAATGAGAAATTTGGATTCTTTTTCCGTAATCCATTTGCGATCTAAAGCAAATTGTACTACGCTTTCAATTTCTGTACGAATGTCTCGGGTGGGATCCTTCCTGAGTTTCTTGTAGCTGACATCATCTTGTAATAACGTGTCCATCATGTTGATATATTGAGCCTTAGACATAACTACAATTCCACCTCCCTATTGCCTGCATGCTGTGGGACTTTTCACAAGACACAGCCACCTGGCCTGTGCTAGTAGGTGTTCCAGCTTGATCCTCATCCTGGGACTCCTCACCTGCAACAGATCAGACAACAACATCATACACCTCAATATTTACGTACATAGCCTACAATATTCATACATTGTCCCACAATACATCAGAATCACATGCATTCTAACAGGTGACTGGCCCATTACTTCAATCCAATATGACACAGGGCACATCACATGCTGTAAAAGTAAAACAAACATGCTCCATGGAGTTGCCCTTCACTGCTGATGTTCTGCACACCATCATGTCTGTGATTTGCAGTTGGAAATTCCTCCAATGCACATGGCACTTTCATCACATCAAACACATGTAATGCACTTGATTATTCCAAAGTTGGTTTCACTGTGCATACCATGCAAGGCCCATGTAATGGAGCCTGGCCTGCAAGATTTTGTGGGCATGATGTGTGTGCAGCACATCTAAAGCACACACTCCATAGATACTGGGCCTCATTCCGAGTATGGCGGTAAGGGATAGCGGCCACCGCTAACGAGAGCGGTGGCGGTAATCCCTTACCGCCATACTCCGAGTTCCCTTAGCGCCATGGTGCTTTTAACACCTGCTTTTAGCAGGCGTTAAATACCATGGCGCTAAGGGACCTTGATGTTAATTACGCCACCGTAATTTACGGTGGCGTAATTGACGCCTTCCCCACTCCCATTATGCCCTATGGGGCAAGAATGGGAATGGGGAAGGGTAAATGGGGATTGGGGAATTACCGCCCCGCCAACCTTGGAATGGGGCGGTAATTCCGCCAACCACCAAGGCGCTGCCGGTCCGGGTACGGCGTCAACCAAGGCGTTAATAGCGCCATTGGTTAGCGCCGTACTCGGAATGAGGCCCACTGTCTACAAACCACTGACACAACATAATCCCAGCATTTCCACTTTATTACTCCACATACTTTGAGTCTGACTCTCATTCCCTGGCCAAGCACCAGAAGAGACCCAGCTCCCCATTTCACAGTATAATAATGTTGACCCCTGACAAAAGCCACATTGTTCCAATTAACCATAATCAGACTTTAGAAAAGTAATTGACATGGGCTAGCCAGTGTGTGCTTACCACTCAGAGTTTGGCCAAGCCATGTTGACTGACATTCCATCACTGCCACCTCAGGATTGTCAGTGAAAACAGGACAGCATATGATATGTGAACCATTCATTGTGCCGCCTACTAGCCCAGAAGCTGCCAGGGTCACTCTTGACACGACTCCTGTATGGACTAGGGATGTAACAGTATAACGGTATGCCGTTAAAGATACCGTGAACAAATTAATTGATCAATAATAACCGTCACACTGTTTATACCGGTATACCGTTTATACCGTTAAGCCGTTAAGTGTGCTTTTCAATCTGATTCGGAAAGGCTGCAGTCCCGGTCTTGCACGGTTGGATATGCCGTCTGCCAAGGGGGCCTTGTTTGGCAGACAAGAGCATAGGGAAAGTGAGGCCACATTAGTAAATGCAGCTTTGCTGCTGTGACTGATCTTTCTCTGTGATCAGTAGAGTCGGGTCAAAGATAAGCCGACTTTGTGCAAATCGTGTTGAAAGTTGCCCAGTGCTTAAACCTTTGTGTTCCCCATGCAAAGCTGGTAACAATGAGCTGACTGACTGGCTCTATAAGCATACCGAGACTCCAGTTCATAGACTCCGCCAGACCTGGATTTCATGGGCAAACTAGAACAATGTTATTTTGTTTCAGGCATATTTATTTGAAAGGCAGCATACAGATTTTAAAAATGTTCACACAGTCATGCTACTCCGCGCTACAGTTCAGATCTTCTATGGGAATTGTCCAGATTTTCAATTTGTATTTAGCAAGACCACAGGGACATCACGAGGGTGAGCTGAGGGCCTGAACTGAAAGTGAGCATTTAAATTTTCCTTTTGTTTGTATGTAAACAAATGTAATAAAACGTTCAGTGACTTGTAAAACAGTGCTTAGAAACTACTCAGCTAGCAGGAGCTGAAATGTATCAATTCAGCCTGGCCTGGCATCATGTGTCATTAGTTCAGTAATTTAAGGTCGTACTGCACTGAGCAAACACACATTGGAACAGCTCTTGATCTGGCTGTGCAAATTGTAAAGAAAAAAAAAAAAAAAACGCCCAGTGAAGTCATGCACATCGAATTACTCTCCCCAAGGGTTAGGTTCAAGGAACTTAAGTTTCTCATGGGCATGGATCGCATAGCCATCCAGTTCTGTTTTAGCTTAGAATTCTGGGATTTGTAGTTTTCCCACCGATTTGAAAGATGGGGAACTACACATCTCAGAATTCGAAGGGGGGAATGAACTGGATGCCCTTCTGATGCATGTCCACAAACAACTTTAGCTCTGTAGACCAGGCATGGACTGGCCTTTAGGGCAATAGGCCCATGGCCGAACCAAAAATGCAAAAGGCTTGTGTGGGTCAGTTTTTTGGGTCAAAGTGGGGCACTTTTTTGGCCAAAGTGGGCCAGTTTGATGCGTGACTTCACTATGCGGCTAATAGTTTTGACCACTGTTGTTCGTGCCCTCCTACCTTACACGCACCTGGATACTGCTCAACGCCTTCACACATACCTCTGTCCTACCCCCCTTCGCAGCCATCCCGTCGATAGCGCTGTCGGTAGGTTGAGATTTGCCATGCTGCATCCCTCTTTACTGTAAACACTTTACCATCATTTTTTATTCTCTGCATGCTTGACCGCACCTACCTGTCTGCCCAACCTGATCTACATGCTCTCCATTGAACTTCTGTACTGCCTTTACCACTAGCCTTACACTATGACACTCGCTAACTCTTGAACTTAGGTTGCTGCACCTATTGTTACCTCATATTGCTATGGTCCGCCATGATCAATGACCTGTGTGCTGCCCGTGATTATAGTCTATAGACCTAAGCCATCTGCAGCCATTTATAGGATCCTGCTACGGTGCTGCTGGCCTGCTATGCATACTCTCCAAGCCGCACTAGGTCAGCCCTCTCTGGGGTTTTCACTTAATTGACCCTGCCGCAGCAACCCTATTTGTGCTGTGCCCTAAGGTCGCCTACAGACCATTCCAATTGTGTTGTGCCTTAAGGTCGCTTACAGACCATTCCAACTGTGTTGTGTCTTAAGGTCGCTTACAGACCATTCCAACTGTGTTGTGCCTTAAGGTCGCTTACAGACCATTCAATTGTAGGTTAAAACTGCATTTAGTGATATGTTTCTAGTCGCTAAAATGGAACTTAGAACTTAACTATGTTTTTAGTCTCTTAAGGTCTAGTTTAGTGTCTTAAGGTCGCTTACAGACCATTCCAATTGTGTTGTGCCTTAAGGTCGCTTACAGACCATTCAATTGTAGGTAAAATTGCATTTAGTGATATGTTTCTAGTCGCTAAAATGGAACTTAGAACGTAACTGTGTTTTTAGTCGCATTTTACAATGGCATACCTTTAGTTTAAAGCTGAATCTAGCTGTGCCTTGATTCGCATTCCGCAACTCCCTATCTTCAGGTTAATAGCGAAAGCTAAATCTAACTGTGCGGCTAACTAGCTGACTTAGTCAGCTAGCATGTACTCTCCAAAACCAAACAAACCAAGTATCATTGCACTAGATAGGACAGCTAAGTTACCCCTCTACGCTGCCTCCCTCATCATATTAGTGATATTATCACTCCCCTACCTTACCATGCCTATTTCTCAACAAACCATTGAACCTTTAGCAAACCAGTATCAAGATGATACTACCACATACAGGCCCTGTAGTACCACAGACAGAAACCTCAAACTTCGTGCTCGCCTACCAAAATTGTACGAACTACCAGCAAAGCAAATTAAACAAATCAACTTCCTAAAAATGAAAACCACTGCAGAACACACTAGGAAAGCTCATATCCCTAAAAGACCCACACAAAAATGCTCCAAACCTACCATTATAGCAAGCACCATGCTCACTAAACATCACATCAAAGGTGCACTCATAAATGCTAGGTCACTAGTCGCTCATGCTACAGAAATCTCAGATATTATTCTCGGACACCACCTAGACTTCCTGTCCATATCGGAATCATGGCTTCACGATGCAGCGGGTCCCGCCCTCTCCTTAGCAGTTCCCTACAATTATACCATCATACGAGCTGACAGACACACCTCCCCAGGTGGGGGTCTAGCCATTATAGCCAAGATCAGTCTTGACATAAGAGTCTCCACATCCCCCATCACGAAATCTTGTGAATGCCTCTCGGTCAAAATAGCCACCGCCAGCTCCCAAACATTAAACATCGTCCTGCTCTACAGACCTCCTGGTCCTATTGGCACCCTTGTTGAGGACCTCTCCACCACCCTGTCCAACAATTTGAAAAACACCTCCCAAACTATAGTGCTAGGAGACTTCAACCTAGGCTACCAGATATTAAAGACACCCAGTCCACAGCTATTGCTCTGATCCTAAAAGAGCTGGGCTTTGCCCAAAGAGTCACCTGTCCCACTCATAATAAAGGTTGCATCCTTGACTGGATAGCTGATCACAACTGTGGAGTAACCATTACAGACACTGTTCCCCAGATCTGGACGGACCACTTTCTGCTACTATTTACAGTAGATACAAACTTAGCCACAGCCAAGTCCACACCTGCCCCTCCTATATCCACGAGGAACAAAAAGCTAATAACCACGGAAAAATTGTTGCCAATCATACTACCCCAACTAAACTCGCTCCCAGCTAACACGGAGCCTGATATGCTAGTTGATCAATTCAATGAAACTATGAACTCTGCCCTTGATCACATAGCACCGCTCAAACTACGGAGTAGTAAACCGTAAAAACATCTCAACTCATGGTTCACCCCCCACCTAAAAAATCTCAGGTTAACCAAAAGAAAACTAGAATCCAAATGGAGACTTACTCCTACAGTAGAAAACAAACTAAACCTTGCAAAGATATCATCCCAATACAAAAAAGATATCCTACTAGCCAAACAGGAAACATACAATACCAGAATATCCCAATCTAAATCAAGTGTCAGAGAACTGTTCAGTATCTTGAAAGAGCTGGAAACACCCATCATTCCCCAAGAAAACTGCACCAAGGACAAAAAATGGTGCTCAGACATTCAGTTTGCCCTTACCAACAAAGTAGTCAACCTACAAACTAAAATC
The DNA here is from genome assembly GCF_040938575.1 of Ambystoma mexicanum. Classification (NCBI taxonomy): domain Eukaryota; kingdom Metazoa; phylum Chordata; class Amphibia; order Caudata; family Ambystomatidae; genus Ambystoma; species Ambystoma mexicanum. Next base: position 256,354,255 of record NC_090930.1, read on the forward strand.
GCAGCCAAAAAAGCATCTCTCACACCTCAGGATGCTCTAACCCCAGCACCCCTACTTAAATCTAAACAAATAACACGTTTCTGCTTCTCCAAGGTATCTACCATTGAAGTCGAAAAAGTGATCCTGGGACTTAAACCATCCAACTGTAAAGGCGACCAATGCCCTGCCCAATTAATTAAGGATGCTGCGAGAGAACTATCGCCATTCATAACTAAACTCATCAACTCATCCTTCACTACCGGCATTGTACCGAAAAATCTTAAAGAGTCATGGGTCCTGCCACTCCTAAAGAAGCAAACCCTCGATCCTGCCATTCCCACCAATTTTAGGCCTATTATGACTGTGCCCTTTCTTTTAAAAATTTTAGACAAAGTGGCATACATGCAAATACAAAATTTCCTTGAATCCAACCACCTGCTCGGAACCCGCCAATCTGGATTCCGTCCCCAGCATGGAACAGAGACCGCCCTTATCGATCTCAAGACCCAAATAGATCAATGTAGGGACAATGGCCAAGCAGCCTTACTCCTCTTGCTAGACCTCTCAGCAGCGTTCGATTTAGTCGACCATACAGTCTTATGTAGCCACCTAGACTCTGCTGCTCACTTCTCCAAAGAGGCCATATTATGGATCAAATCCTTCCTGAATAACCGCACTATGAGAGTCTTCTCTCCATCAGCCTCAGCTGACCCGATCCCTACAACGTGCGGTGTACCCCAGGGATCTTGTGTATCACCAACCCTCTATAACATCTTCACAAAGCCGCTCTTTGATGAAATGGATCATCTGGGTATCGCCTATACTAACTATGCAGACGATACCCAGATCCTCCTTCCGCTTTCTGGAGATTACGTCGTGGATCTGGCTTTAGTGAATAAAATCTACAGCATTGTTCAGGCCTGGATGGCCACACACGGCTTATGCCTGAACGACGACAAAACTGAGCTCATAATCCTAGGCACTCCGACATACATAACTAAACTTAACACTGACTATGCCAGCTTCATTATCGATGGGAATAATATCAAAGTAGCAAAGGAAGTCAAGACCCTAGGCTTCTACCTTGACACCACCTTAAACTTCGGCAAACAAGTCAACTCCCTAGCCTCTTCTACAGCATATACTTGCAAACTCATTAGAGCCAGCAAGCCATTCCTCTCTACAGACAGCTGCATCACGCTTGCCAGAGCCCTTATACTGTCCAAACTGGACTACTGTAATGGTCTCTACATTGGGGCTAACAAACAGACTATCCAAAAAATCCAGGTCCTACAGAATAATGCCCTGAGAGCCGCGCTCAAGATCAACAGGAAAGAGCATATCTCCTCTATAAGGAGAGAATATAAATGGCTATCCACTCAGGACAAAACCCAACTCAAAATGGCCTCCCTTACTCACAAGTGCCTCAACAACATGGCACCACCCTACCTCATGGACAGGCTACACTTTCACCTAGACCAACAAGAACGGTCAATGCGAATTGCCTCTATGTCCCTCGCTTTAAACGTGCCACTATTGGAGGACATAGCTTCGCAGTCAAAGCAGCACAGCTCTTGAACTCCCTACCACATGACATAAGAGAACCCCAGCCCTTTGCGAAATTCAGGCAGAATTTGACCAAGTGGCTGAGAGCCAAGGACATCTAACTAATCCGACCTGCTTGACCTGACTGTCCCTACTGGCGATCCACCTGCATGCCCCAGCTCTGATACCTCAGTCTGTATTTTACACCATTGTATATTAATGTACGTATTCAACTATTTTATACCATTGTTTATTACTGTATATCACCTCCAGATTGTTAAGTATTCCTGTACCCTTATCACTTCTTGTCTGGACCTAGCTCCAGCCCTGCTCATTCTTGCTTATTGTATACTGTATTATGACCATGCACATGTACCTGTACATATTTTATTTATTGTAGAATGTACTATGATTATGTAGATGTACCTGTAACAAAGTTGAGCATATTCTTGTCTTGTGCGCCCTGATGCTCCAGGGCTTGGCGCGCCCTACAAATAATAAACTAAACTAAACTAAACTAAGCTGAATAAATATTCTTTTAAATGTACAATTTGCATCACATTTTAACAAAAAATCTCCCCCCTTGGGTACTATTCAAACAGTGTTCCAAAAGGAATGAATTCCCATTTGCAACTGTGGGCCACTTTTATGTTGGTGCCCGAGATAATTTTATGCCCCAGTCTGACCCTGCTGTCGACTGTGTGAACACTGGGCCTAGCAGTGCTTTCTGCTAGTAAATAAACTGCCCCCACTGTCCTCTGTAGATTTGCACATTGGCACTAGAGTGGTTGCTTGGCTTGATTCTTCACCTACCTGCCTTCTGCATATGGCACTGGACTCAAGCAGGCAGGACCGATTCTACATTCAATTTGAAGTATCCAGAGCAACGGGGGTGAAATATTTCTTAGGTCTATTCTCAATTTGTGACACCACCCATGAAAGCATTCCTCAACCTCTGAACTCGCATCACAAGGGTCCTAATGCACTCCGACCTGGGGGAAACGGTAATGATGGGGCTGTGGTGAGGTGGTGGTCTAGGCCATATTTGTGCCGATATGTATTTTAACTTTGCCATTTTCAACGTTTTTTTTTGCCACTATCTTTAAGAAGGTAAATGAGCATGTATTGCAAGAATCAAGGAAGAAATCAACAGCGCCCACTGAACGCTGTCCCTTCAGGATTACATGGTCAGTGATGACTCCGACATCAAACCTTCATAATACACCAGGCAGATGGTAAACACGCTATGGTGATTAGATCACTACACAACCTTTCGGTGTGTGTTTTGGCTATGACATTTTGACCAAAACACAAGGACTTGGGCTTTCAGACCGCACATGAGTGACCTTTCTCCCTTTAATGGGATGAAGAGTTGTCAAAACAAACTTTTTGTCACAGCAAGGGGTCATGATGCCAATGCCATGTGGTTCCAAATAAATGCAAGTCGAGGCCAATTTTCAAAGCAATGACCTGTGACTGAGCAGCAAGCTCATTGCTCAAAATGTGCATTATAAAACTTCCACTAGTCACTTTTTCATTCAAGGCGATCAACGAGTGAGTGCCATGAAAGACCAATTCTGCAGCCGCCTTAGATTCCTGGAGGATCAGCTAAATATGTGCAGAGGCAAGTTTCAAAATGCTACCTTGCTACAGCTGGAAAATCCTACCTGCGTATTCGTAAGTTAACTAAAAAGCATTTTCACAATGTAAAAAAAAAAAGTAATTTTTTTTGGTACAAGTAGTTTCAGTTGGAGCAGTTTTTAATGCCATTCTGTAAACCACACGTGCCTGACACAAAATCAA